>NC_060270.1:97432268-97774768 GCF_021613505.1 Equus quagga | reverse complement strand
ATTTTTTTAGGTTTATGAGACACTCTGCACACCTACTCTGTAAGCAAGTTTATCTTTTCCTCTGATTTAATTTCTTTTGTTTCTGGACTCTGAGTAAATTTAGGTCATTGGAGAAATTATAGGTGGAGACAAAAAAGTCTAGGAGTCAAATAAAGCCAACACACCCAGAAACCCAAATTAGAGATAAGGAGTAAAAGAATTATAGAAAATATTTCCATTTTGGGGGCTCCTTTCTCCATCTTTTTTATTATCTTTTTTATGTCCTTTCTATTGACTTTAAGCTAAATGATGTATTTCCCCCTAGATATCTCCTTATTGGGAATATGCCTTCAGAAAGAAAAAAAAAAACAAAAACTGGGAGGTTTACTTCCATAATCTACTCTATCAATACTTTTTATTTATGGAAAATTGCTTATCTGAAAAATATTCCATGTGCACAAAGAAAAACCAATGACTTAGGCTGATCACCACCTTTCCTCCATCTGACTCCATGATCCTTTATGGAAAATCTTAGACATTAAGAAATCTGTGGGTTCAGAAGGTGAGGAAGAGAAAAAATCTGGAAAGAACAAAACATAGATGATCCTGTCTGGGATGGGACAGATGGAGGTGATATCAGAGAAGCCTGAGTGGAGACCTGAACTTGCATCCCTACTCAGCCATAAGGGAGTTTCCTTCCTGCCTAAGGGGAAGCCAGGAGTTTCACCAGCTAACAGCTATGAGAAGGTTACTCACCATGACGAGAACCAGAAAAACCTTGACTTGAATGAGAAAAGATGATCAACAGATGCCAATACTGAAATGACACAGCTAATGGAATTACCTAGTGAGGGTTTTAAAATGTCCATCATAAAAATGCTTCAACGAGCAATTATAAACAGGCTTGATACAAAATAAAAAATAGGAAGTCTCAGCAGAGGAAAAAAAGGTATAGAGACAAATTAAAATTCTAAAACTGAAAAATACAGTAACCAAAAAAAAAAAAAACCAAACAAAAAATCCACTGGATAGACTCAACAACAGCATAGAGAGGACAGAAGAATCAGTGATCTTGAAGATAAAAACAATAGAAGTTACTCAAACTGAACGTCAGAGAGAAAACAAACGGGAAACAATGAATGGAGCCTCAGGTGTGTTTGAGACTGTAACAAAAGGTCTAACATTTGTGTTATTAGAGTCCCAGAGGAAAGGAGAAAGAATGTAGGGATGGAAAAGTATTAGAAGAAATAGTGGCTGGAAATTTCCCGAATTTGGCAAGCTCTATAAACCTAGAGATTCAAGAAGCTGAACAAACTTTAAACGGTGTGACCCAAAGAAATCTGGGCCAAGCTGCATCATGATCAAGCTCCTGAAAACTAAAGATAAAGGAAAACTTTAAAAGCAATGAGAGAGAAATAGCACCTTACTTATAGAGGATTTATCATTGGAAACCGTGGAGACCAGGAGAAAGTACCACAACATTTTTCAAGTGCTGAAGGAAAAGAGCTGTCTACAGAATTCTATGTCTGTTGAAAACGTCTTCCAGAAATGAAGGGAAACCAAGCCATTCCCAGATAAAGGAAAAGCAAGAGAAGTTGTTGCCAACAGAACCACCCTAAAATAATGGCTAAAGAAATTTTCTAAACAGAGGGAAAATAATACAAGAAGGTACTTTGGAACATCAGGAAGGAAGAAAGAACAACGGAAAGAACAAAAATATGGGTCAGTACAATTGACATTCCTTCTTCTCTTGAGTTTTCTACAATATTTGGTGTTTCTCAGTGTTTGGTGTGGCTCTCAGTGTATGTAGAGGAAGTATTTAAGACAACTACATTATCAATGGGAGAGAGCAAAGGGCCTTAAAGGGAATTAAGATTTCTACATGTCACTTCTGCTGATAAAGTATCAGTACCAAAAAACTATGAAAGCTATGCATAGGTAATGTAATGCCTATTAAAACTACCAAAATGCTATAAATAAAGATACGCTCAAAAACGTTCTAGATAAATCAAGATAGAATTCAAAAACAGGTCCAGACGCAAAACAAATGAATGGACAGAACCAATACAACTCATTTAAGTAACAGTTAAGAAGATGACAGTCATTCACATACTAATGAAACTGATGACTCAGTTACATTGCTTTCTTTCTAAAATCCATTTGAAGGGTGCTGCATAGAGTGAGTATTTTACCTGAAGTGGGAAAGGCAATAGGAAGGTTTGGAGCTGAGGCCACTTGGAGACAGAGGACTGGCTTACAGGGAGCTATTGGGTAAGGTGCTTAGTGAAGGTTGAGCATGATCTTAAGCAACGGAGGACCTGGATTAGGGAAATCAGGAGATGGAAAAGGAACACCGAAAAAAGAAGTAAGCAAGAGAATTTGACTTCTTTCAAACTTTTGCTAGGCATGAGCCCTTCATCCAAGTTGGAAGGCAGCTTTCTTTCTTGTTCCTGTATTATCACCCACATCTTCTACTCTCTGGACTTAAAATTCCAGGTTATTGTGCGTGAAATTATATTAAGAATGTTATTATGGAGGGCCTGTGGGTCTAGCTTTCATGATAGCCTTCCTTGTTTTTTACTAAATAAGTTTTGAGTTCCAAACAACAGACTTGTCACTTGTCTTTTGGAACAGCTTCTCAATGATTGGGAATGATTGAGTTCTGTTGAGATGGATGCTCAACCTTAATGTTCAGAGAATGTTCTCTTACGAGAAGGTATCAGCCAGCAGTGAGCAGCTATTTTATTTAGCAGGTTATAATGGAAACTTCAGCTAAAGATACTTTTCACATACAGATTCAATAGCTGCAAGGTTCTGTAACATATTAAAAGGAAAGTCAAATCTTGACCTTGGGATTCAGGGTCAGGGAGGAGACCACTCTTTGCATTGAATGAAGAGGACACTTCTGTCGGCTAAACATAAAGAGAGAATAGACAAATACACATATACACACCTCTCCCAATTCTTCTTTTAAAATTACATTGACCACAAAGCATTTTTAGTTTGAGTAAAGATAGAGAACAGCTATCATTTTCTTTCTCTTTCTCTTTCTCTCCCTCTCTCCATCCCTCCTTCCTTCCTTCCTTCTTTATTTCCCTTCTGTCTTTATTTCCTTCCTTCCTGCCTCCCTTCAAAAGAAAAGAAGCAACACCTTTCTTCCAATCTGCTGTTTTATGTGGCCCCACGTTGCCTTTTTATATAGCTCAACAGGTGTTTTTTTTAGACTTAACTGAAAAAAGGACTGGAAGCATATGGTATGGTATGTCCATTTATGTTGAAACCCCCTTATTTTCCAGCTATCATTAATGATTACTGTCCAGGAAACTATTTTTTTAAACTGAAATAAGTTTTCTGAATTAGTTTTCATGTAACTGAGGATCTATGTATCAATATGATTATTTCTTTCCTATTTCAATCTGGTTTCTCTGCTTGAATTCCACAGTACTAAAATGAAAAGTAACCAAGTAAGGAAAAAGTGGAATATAAAATATTGTTGTTCTTTGTGACCTCAAAGTGATTTAACAAAACACAATTTTTAGATATACGATTACGATCAAACTCACTAAATGAATTTCTTCTGAACATAAACAATCTTTTTGTCCTGCCTATCTGAGAAGTCCAAGTAGGTGGTCAGTCCTATGTAGCTTCAAAACAGGAACCTTTCAAATTGCATGGAAGAGAGGTGTTTTCTTGAATAATGGGTGTGTGCAATTCTGGTTTCTTTCATCATAAAACCAACCCCAGGGAAGAAGTCCCGGGGTGTACCTTTGCATTTACGCTAATTAACTCTGTAAGCATCATTGCCCCGTTGGCTTTGGATCAAGTTTGTGATTAAAAAAGGAACAGGTTATTCTGTTATTATGCAGGACCAGACATCTTCAAGACGGGGGCTTGGTCTTGGTCTGTACTGAATTATCTAGAGATAAAGTGTCCATAGCACTGTTCAGTGTGTAGTCTTTGAGTGCTCTTGGGTACTCAGGCCACAATGCTGAGGAAGTGATAGGCGAAATAGTCAAGTATTTTAAATGGATACTTGTATGTGCATTTGGGACAGATAATTCTTTTCATATACTTTGAACAAGTTCACTCCATTCATAATGAATAATCACTAAAGACACTGCACAATTGAATATAGTTGACCTTTTGTGAAGTTCAGGGGTATTAATATGGGAGAGGACTACGGTAATGGGGTGAGAGCTAGAATGTGGAAATGCTGGGAGAAGAGTTAAGGAATCTGGTGAGTTATCACATTACATATTAGTGTTTTCACTTAAAAGACGCTTATGCATTTCAAATTACATCTTTGAAACATAAACTTTTAAAGGAAAGCTATGTTGATGGCATTCTGACGGCTTGTCAAAGTGGAAGAAATGGATCCAGAAGGTTCTATCTCTGTCCATTGCACAAGAGTCTATACATACGACGTTTTGCATATGGACATCCGGATTTGGTTTTGTTTGTTGAGTGAAGTCGTCTAAGAACTGCCAGGAGGGATTTTTCTTTCCTCGTGCCAGTCATCGCAATCTACTTACAGCAATTTTTCCTCACCCAAACCCCACCTAATAAGATGTCATGTTATGAGTATGATTTATGAATATGATTTGAGTACTTCCCAAATCAGATGGAGTGGAAAACAAGTGAATTCGTGCGTCAGTGAAGAAGAATTCATTTGCCTATGATACTGTTTTCTATCCAAAGTCTTGTATTTAAAATGTTGAAATAACTTCAGCGGACTCCAACCTTTTGCTGTAGCTGTTGTTATAGGCATGGCAAAAGTGGCTCTAACGCACAGTGGCTGCTGAGTTCGCAGGAGTGTAGCAACATTCCTGCTGAGCCCGTACCACCTGAGCGGAAAGGAAATGGTCTGATTCTCGAACTTCACACCCTTGCTGTTGTAGGGAGTTTTCTTTATGTTTTAAAAAATTAAGACGTGCTTCTTTTCCTTGTGGGCAACCTCCTTGAATGAGAAGTGTAGTTAGAAGTGTGGACATAGCATCTTGGTTGGAATGTGCTACCGTCACAACCAGACATTCCTTTCTCTTCCTTGCATAGGACTCGGTATTCATTTAATCTTGCTAAATAAAACCGCGATGTGGTATTTGATTTTTTAACCATTACAATATGTGATAAATAAAATGGTGAAAATGCATGTATACTTGAAGCAGCTTTAACCTTTTAATTTTAAGGAATAATGAAATTTGTTTTGCAGTTACTAGCATATGTAAAGAAATGGTTTGGACGAAGATATTTCACTTGAGATTGTCAACAACCTGATAATAGATGCAAAATTAAGTAAGGTATTGGTGCATGTCTCATTTGAAATGAGTAAAAGAACTGGAAAAAGCTTAATCCAATTTATCTGATTAAAATGTTGCATCACCTTTCTTTAAGTTAACATCATTTGTTCAAAGAAAGGAAATATTACCCTGTGAAGAGCGTGGGCTTTAATAAATATTTATAGAACTATAATGTCCCACTTGATAAGTGCGTCTCTCAGCCATGCTCAGCATTTTAAAGCCTTCAGTGACAGCAGAATCACTTTGCTTCAGAAATGTAGCAGGTGAATTATAATTGTCCAGCCAAAGTTGGAATCAGTTCAATAGGACTCTCCCCCATGTTTATCCAATTGCAAGTAATGTCAAGAGGTGAGATGTTTGATGAAGGGGCTATGATTTCTCATCTATGAAATGCTATTCTCATTTGCTCCTTTGGGGACTGTAACTGTCAAAGGAAAAAAAAAAAGACAAGCTGGGAAAAGAAAATCTTTATCCAAAGAGGCCCATAGAAATGGCTATGTATTCCAGGTTTTAAAGAACATTTTATAACTCTTGATTAAAAAAATACAAGCACCTCATCCTCTTTTGGTCCACTGCATATAGTAGAACATATGCTGGATTGATCACTAGGCATTCTGTGATGAGCAAGTCTGTATCCATCACTCCTTTTGAGCGCAGTGGACTGGGACCTTTTGGGTAGTCACATTTTCAGGAAAAAACATTGACTCCTACTTTTTTCTTCTGTCTGAGGTTTGAGTCCTCCTGGTTGTCCCACAGAATCTTCTAGCTCTCTTAGCTTTCTAGTTCTCACAGAATACTTTTAGATATGTGCTCTCACAGGCAAAATGTTTTATTTTACAAAATTTTATGCTTCCAGATGATGCTGTGTTAACAATACAGAAAAAATATGTGAAATTTTTCTATGGACAGTTAGCTTGTTTAGTGTCACAATTAGCCACAATCAACTCTACTTTGTGTATGAATTATAATTAATATTCTATGACCTTGAAATAGCACAGTTTCAATATCTAATTTAAAAAATGGATTCAATATTTGGATCCATTTGGAAAGCAGAGGTCTACTTAATTGTTTGTAGATTTTTTTTTTTTAATTTTTATTAACGATGTAAAAGATTACCTAGGCTAATGTCTATTTATCTGCAGGACTTCTTGGCAATTGATTATAAACACAGATTTAACTAACAAATCAATCACACAGATAGATTAGAATTACACTGCCAGGGACTTTTTTCTTTTAATCATTTCCAAATAATAATACAAAGCATTGAAAGTTTTAATTCTTTGCTGCAGTTTTGAAGATAAGCTTTGCTGGCAATGGTGGTTAAGCTTTTTAACTGCCCTCAGTTTGATGCAAAGAGCAATCCCACAGTAATTTTATCTTGGAATTGTGTGTTTGTGTGTGTATGTGGTGTGTGTGTGTGTGAGAGAGAGAGAAATATGAAGTCATTCCTATCAGTTGCCTTTTGAATATCATTTTATTCTGGCAATCAGCAGTGACAGAATAAAAAGAAACCAAACTATAGAAGGCCAAAGGAGGAAGAAATATGTCACCTATTTTTTTAAATTTTTGATTGATTGATTGATTTTTTCAGGAAGATTAGCCCTCAGCTAACTACCACCAATCCTCCTCTTTTTGCTGAGGAAGACTGGCCCTGAGCTAACATCTGAGCCCATCTTCCTCTACTTTATATGTGGGACGCCTACCACAGGATGGTTGGCCAAGCGATGCCATGTCTGCACTCAGGATCTGAACCAGTGAACCCCGGGCCACCGAGAAACGAAATGTGCGCACTTAACCGCTGCACCACTGGGCCGGCCCTATGTCCCCTATTTTTATGAATAAGTATTTCAATAACATAGAGCTACTGAGTAGTGAACAGAGACAGCTTCTGACTGGTATCTCTAGGCCAGCACAGGGGCTTCAGTAACATAGACTTCGCCGTAGCTTGGGGTCTCCCCAATCCCTGGAACTCCTCCCTTATTTTTCTGTAACTGAGTAAACTATAAATATTAAGTATAGTTTAAAATATAAAAAAAATAAAAAACTGCCATCCTTTCTCTTGTGAGTAAGGCATCCCTTTTCAACAAATTTATTGATTGAATGAGGGAACTCAATGAGCTAGATCCTTCTCATGGGTGATCCACTCCTGAGAGAAAAGTGAGCACTTCTGTAAGTTGTCATAATTTTTTT
Organism: Equus quagga; assembly: GCF_021613505.1. Classification (NCBI taxonomy): domain Eukaryota; kingdom Metazoa; phylum Chordata; class Mammalia; order Perissodactyla; family Equidae; genus Equus; species Equus quagga. The sequence goes on along the minus strand of NC_060270.1, from coordinate 97,767,302 downwards.
AGTTTATGAACAAGCCCTGTCTGGGCAATGAAACAGTAACTTAATGAAAAAATTAGCACAGCTTCAAAATACCTTCTTGTAGGGACTCTCTGTAAGCAATGTATTAGGGAAATGATCAAGTACCCTGACGATATTTTATCCCTTCCCGTTAGCAAACAGATAGCATGGGTGTCTCTACTATTCCCATTCGATAGTCGACCTCCAAGGACGGACTTTTTAAAAGCAATGTTTAACACAAACAGTGGCTTCTATATCATGGGAAAGTGCCTTCTAGATATATTGAGAAAAGCCTCCAGGAGGAGGCGAGAATTGAGTCACAGGACATATACATTACTGGTAGGGAAAGCATGGTATCAGGCTAATGAGGGTAAGATAACTCTGCAGTGCATGGGGTTGGGGAGAGTTGGGAACTAATAGATGAACAAGTAACTCTCTGATAGGGTTTGAAGGATTATATAAGAAGCACGGAAGCCAGTTGTTCTATACTCTATGAAGGCCGGACAAGAAGGAATGGACTGAACTTGAAGTAAGAATTGACAAAGGAGGTTCTTAATTGCTGGAAACACTTATGAAAGGAGGTTCTGTACTTGTCCCTTCTTACGCACACACATGCGCTGCTGTTACTCTCAGCTGATGGAGACCAGGCTGCAAGACCTTTTGAGGCCCTTCACAGTTTTATAGAAATTTGAAAACTAACTGAATTGGATGATGTGATTCTGTGAACAAAAAATTCTGGTAAAACTATTCTGCCTTTCCAAACCCAAGGTCTTAAAGTCCTTTCAAAACACTCAGAATATGCATAGCATCACTGGAAAGACAGTCTTCAAAGGCCTGTAACTTTCCTCTGTTGTGAGCCAAATAAAGAGTTGAGAGTTGATATGCAGACATCTGGTCGTTTGCAATTAGGCTCAGCCATTCACTCATCCATTCTTCTATTTATTTTCTTTTTAGACATTTTTTGAGTGGCTATTTAACTGATAGAGTCTGACTAATTTCAGTAAAGAAAAAAATCACTAAAGATTTCCAAGTACACAGTTTTCTATCCCTATATATGTTTTTTAATAAATTAAGATTATTTTCCTCATTTGTACACGGCTGAGCTCTTCATCTCAGTTACTGTAGATAAACCTGGAAGGAAATGGATGAGCAGTTAGGATTATATTGTATAGACAGTTTTGTATTCCAATTTGTTAACTTATTTTTACAGTATTTTCTATTGTACCATACTGACATTGAAAACAAGATTTTTACTTGGTGGGTACTAATTAGTGCTTTTCTCCATGTTAGAAATTAAACTGCTCTCATTTTTTTTTTTTTACTGAAATGATCAGTCCTTAGAATAAAAACTTAGAAGGGAATTTACTAAGGTTAAGGCTAAGAACATTTTTAATGCTCTTAACACTGCCAGATTGCCCTCCAGAAATTCCACCAAGAGTGTATGAGAGTATCTTTTTCATTGCACATTTACCCGTATTGACTGTTAACAGAACTCAGGGTTAGGAATAACTTCAAATGGTTTCTGATTTGAATAGCACTGATGAAATTATTCCTATGCAGACATGTTATCATGGGCATATGGTACTACTTCCAAAGCTTTTAAATTAAACAAATCCTTCAAAAATACTTTTGATTCATGTACTCACATTCGTTCACTAATTTAATGAATATTAACTACGTATTCAGTAAGCTTCTACTATGTGCCAGGCTGTGCCCCATGTTAAAAGAATCAAAGAATGTTGAGGGGGGCTAGCCCAGTGGCATAGTGATAAGTTCTTGCGCCCCACTTCTGTGGCCTGGGGTTCTCAGGTTCGGATCTCCAACCACTCATCAAACCATGCTGTGGCAGTGTGTCCCCACATACAAAATGGAGGAGGATTGGCACAGATGTTAGGTCAGGGATAATCTTCCTCAAGCAAAAAGAGGAACATTGGCAGCAGATGTTAGCTCTGGATCAATCTTCCTCACCAAAAAAAAAAAAAAGAAAGAAAGAAAGAAAGAAAGAAAAGAATCAGTGGTGAGGAGTTCCTGGCTCTTCAGGTCACTACAACATCTTGCCTAGTTTACTGCACCAGCTTTCCTTATGTTCTTCCTAAATCCAGTCTTTCTTCTTCACATTCACCACTGAGATGGTTAATTTTATGTATCAACTTGATTTGGTCACAGGCTGCCCAGATTTTTGGTCAAATAGTATTCTGGTGTTTCTGTGAGGATGTTTTTAGATAAGATTAATATTTAACTTGGTAGATTGAATAAAGCAGATTGCTCTTCCTAGTGTGGGTGAGACTCATCTAATCAGTTGAAGGCCTGAAGAGAACAAACATGCTGAACCTCCCCTAAGTAAGAGATAATTCCTCCTGTCTGACTGCTTTGGACGGGAACTACATCATCAGCTAGGCTGGGTCTCAAGCCTTTGGACTTGGGCTAGAACCACATCACCAGCTTTCTTGGGTCTCCAGTTTGCAGCTGAAAGATTGTGGGACTTCTCAGCCTCCAAAATCCTGTGAGCCAATTCCTTATAATTAATCTGTCTTTGTCTCTGTCTCTGTTTCTCTTTCTTTCTCTCTTTGAATATATATATATACATATATATATACTCTCTTTATATGTATATATCCACTTGGTTCTGTTTCTCTGGAGAACCCTGACTAATACAACTACTATAGCTAGAGTGATTTCTCTGCAAAAATCTAATAATTCTGCTTCCCCACCTTGAAACTGTTTAGTGAGTTCACATCTCCTTGCAGTAAACCTCAAACTTCTTACCATGATTTCCTTCATGATTTAGTCCCTGCTTTCCTCTCCAGTCTTGCTTCTTTCACATCTCCCTCATTGACCCCACTCTAACCGTACTGTGATATTTACATTTCCTTGAACACTTTGTGCTTTATCTCCTCGCAGGGCCACCTCTCATGCCATTCCAGCTTCTTAGTCATATTCTCAACTGTCTTTTCTCTGCCTCATTTCTGTTCATCCTTGAGATCTCAGCTTAGATATAATGTCTTATAGAAATCTCTTTTTTTTCCTGCTTTTTCTCCCCAAATACCCCCAGTACATAGTTGCATATTTTTTAGTTGTGGGTCCTTCTAGTTGTGGCATGTGGGATGCCGCCTCAGCGTGGCCTGATAAGCAGTGCCACGTTTGCGCCCAGGATTCAAACTGGTGAAACCCTGGGCTGCCAAAGCAGAGCACGAGAACTTAACCACTCGGCCACCGGGCCGGCCCCTAGAAATCTCTTTACATCCCTTAAATCTAGTTAAGGTGCCCCAGCTATTTTCCCCGCGGACAGTAAGCCCCCAGCAATTACTGTATGCCATAGCTGTCTGTTTCTTCACCTGGCTTTCCCATTTGCATTGAGGGTCCACAAAAGAAACATTTCTGTCGTTCTTACTCTGGAACCCAGCATTTACACAGTGCCTGACATAGTCTAGGCTCTTAATAGGCACTTGTTGAATAAATGAATGGAAGCATTTCATGAAATTTTAGGATTTCCTTTATTTGCTTTATGAAATTGTTGAGGTTGCAAATCAATTACTATTTACTTGATGAACCTGGGAACTCTTAACAGACACGACTCAGACCGTCAACACTGCTCACAATATTAGACAAATATAAATCCAGAAAAGTAGCCCCCATCTAGTATGTGGATTGTTTAGGTACAGTGATAGAGTGCATTCTGCCTTACCAGTGATTCCTTTCCTATAACCATGGTCCATATCAGTGATTCTCAACTGGCAACAATGTTACCCCCCAGAGAACATTTGGTAATATCTGGAGACGTTGTTTTTGTCATAGCTTGAGGTTGGAGGTGGGGGTGCTGCTGGTCTCTAGAGAGTAGAGGACAAGGATGCTGCTAAACACTCAACATGGCAGAGTACAACCCCCACAATAAAGACTCATCAGGCCCAAAGTGTCTATGGAGCTGAGAGGGAGATATCCTTAGTCTATATAAATCCAGAGAAAGCTTAGGAATTGCTGGCTCTTGCATGTGATGGTCATGTTGTATTTGCTGGATACCTGTGGTCTGTTCAGATTGTTGCCTATTATTTGGCCGTTGAAGGAAAAACAAAGGAAGGGAACCAGGCAGCCAAATGATATGCTGTATTATTGCATGGGAGCTGTTTTGGTGCTGTATTTTAACTCATTAACATTTAAAAATTGTTATGCAGCAGAAAAATAATTATGTCCTTTTAACTGTTGAAACAGAATCCATTTTTCCAAGCATACTTTTTTAAGGGCATATTGCTAAAACACCAACTGTTTTATAAGCACAGTAATCACATCGCTGTTGAGTTTATTGTGTTTTGTTAGGACACACTTTATAGTGTGGAAAATGCATTTTAAAGCAATTCTTCTGGGCACAGTTATGGAAAAGAACAAAGGTATGCTTTATTTTTGTAAGTGAACAGTCAGCTGCAGAGTGACCCCCTCTGGCAGATGAAAGATGCAGTGGTTTCTCCAGGTGGTTTCTGGAAAGGTCTGTATCTGAGTCTTTGACCTTCACTTGAAGGATTGAGGAAGGTAAAGAGAGAAAGTGGGAAATGGAGAAAATTTAAGGGGCTCTGAAGATTTCTGCCCCTTTTAAGAAAACTTATTCTGTTTATGATCAGTAGTTCTGTCGTGGCCTTTCATTTTCTACTTCCATCACCCATTAAGGCACTGGTCTTGACCTGGTTTCATGGGCCTACATATCCACATGTGCAATTTCAGGGGGTTTCTAAGTCACTGGAAATGTATACAAGATTGATGTGCACGTAAATTTAAGAATTTTTCCCATGAGACATGTTCACAGCTTTATCAGAATTTCAAAAGGATAGTGACTTGAAAAAGTTTGAGACAGTTCTCTGGGAAATGCACACATCCTACTGTAAATGGAATTTCGACACTTGCCTGGCTTTAGGAGAAGGTGTAGGACGTTTCAAAGGGAGCTGCTTAATGGCTTATGGGGGGCTATAGCACTTCTCCTGTTTGTTGACCTTGTGCGGGATGCCTGGGACTTAAGATTTGCTTTTTCATTTTTATTCCATTACTATACAAATGGTCCCAAGGGTCATGATCTCTACACTGACAGATGACTTCCAGACTTCTACTTCTCTTGTTTGCTAAAGATGAGTTAGAACTTTCTTGATTCAACCAACCCCTGCCTTCATCTGATTTTTTAGCCTTAACATAATCTCATTTAAATTAACACCTATCTTTCTTATATGGAACATCATGTAATTTGGAATTAAATAAAGGGAAATTTGCACATAGTAAGAAAGAAAGCAGTGCAGCTTTGGGTGTTCTTTGCACAGAGGGAAGTCTGGTTTGGTCTTGATTACACTGCCAGCCTCAGGCTCATTTTACATGCTCCTTAAAGCATTGAAGCTGGTCTCCCTCCAGCTTCATGTGGCCAAGTGCCCTGCCATCTCACACATCATCAGTCTGTATGCGGAACAGACCAGGAGGGCAACAGGAGTCCTGCAGTTTACTTTGGAAGTGTGCAAATTTGCTTTTTCCTATGATAAAAGTATGCAATAAATGGACATGGACTAATGCTCAATTTCCTTTTCTTTAGAAGTTGCCACTTATGTCTGACCCTCTGTTCTTGTGCAGTTTGAACAGTTCTCTCTAGATTGCTTGTGCTGGGGGTGGGGCAAGGCAGAGAGACTGCTGGGTTATTAATATAATATTTTCCTACTCTCGACATTTCTGTGTTCTTGAGAGAGGATTATGTGATTTCAGTTTGTATCGTCACAATTCAGTGAGGGCTCCTAGACTCATAAATAGGTAAACTCTGATCATCAGAGTAATAAAAGGTGGCAAACATTTTTTAAAAACCCGACTATGGAAAGGCCCTACATAAATATATTTTGAAAAAGATGCATTCTGCTATGAGCTATATTCGTTGTGGATTGAAAGTACTTATTCAGTGCTATACTCAGAGAAGTTTTTCTTCATATTAGTTCCCTATTGTAAATCATGGATTCACAATGTTTGATCTGCGTAGAAACTGAAAAATATAAATATTAAATGATGGTGCTAGTATAGTACTATATTTCCCTAAATACCTTATTAAGGAGACTTCTTTGGAGGATACTGGAAGATCAAGTGCCATATTATTCCACGGTCTAACACAAAACCGAGAAGTGTGGGTCATCAGCATGAGAACTCGGATGCAATCTTATCTTTTAATTTAAATACCTTTAAAAAAAATCTTTAAAAACTTTTTGCTTATAAGGGCCATGGTTCAGAATATTTTATGGCTCAAGTAAAGCATGAGAAGGCTTTTTTTTTGGTACCTGAGCTAATATCTGTTGCCAATCTTCTTTGTTTTTGTTGTTTTTAGTTTCTTCTTCTCCCCAAAGGCCCCCAGTACACAGTTGTATATTTTAGTCTCAGGTCTTTCTGGCTTTGCTATGTGGAGTGTTGCCTCAGCACGGCCTGAGGAGCTAGGTCCGTACCCAGGATCTGAACTGGCCAAACCCAGGTGGCTATAGTGGAGCGCTGGAACTTAACGACTAGGCCACGGGGCTGACCCCCATTATGAGAAGACTTTTGTGTTTAAAAGTGACTTTAGGGGCAACTAAAGTCAGTTGGTTAAGTTCATGTGCTCTGCTTCAGCAGCCTAGGGTCACAAGTTTGGATCCTGGGTGTGGACCTACACACTGCTTGTCAGGCCATGCTGTGGTGGCATCCCACAAGGAAGAACTAGAATGACCTACAACTAGGATGCACAACTAAGTACTGGGGCTGTGGGGAGAAAAAAAGAAGAGAGAGAAAAAACGTGACTTTAGCTTAGGAAAATATTGGAGGTCTGAAGGAACTCAATCCAACTTTTGCAGGTAAGAAAGCACTTGGGAGTGAAGGTTAACTTAGGTTATAGCTGCATCAGCATTGGGGAACAGGTATTAAGGCTCCACTTTATCCTGGTTGTTCTACTGGGCATTGTACCAAGTTGGTTAAACAAACACAATGGAAGCCACACCAAATTATGTACTTAAGGTCAGAACATGCCCTTTTGATGCAGAATTTACATCAATGAAAGTAGTACACCACTAGCATATTAATATAATCAAGTTGTAGAAACAATAATGGCAGTCGTAGTCCTTAGTTGGAGTTCAAATTTATTTAAGAACACATTCTTTCAAATTGTATTATTCTTAAACTGCACCAACCTAAGGAAACCCATTTTGAAATCTCTTCCCTAATGTTTTAATTTCAATAAATTCTTTAAGTATTTATCGAGTGCTCACTATATGTATATGCTACATAGACCACAGTAGCACGTGGAATTTGCTCTCTCACAACTTACAAAGTAACTGGGGAGACAAAACATACACCACGAAAAGCTAAATAAACAGGCATTTTAGTGTGCTATTTAAGATAGTCTTTAAGATGACAGTGCAAGAAATGTGACAAAGTAAGACAGGCTTAGTTGCTATAGGATTTCAGACAATGGTGGAGATTTTATTGGCATGAGGAGGTAGGATCTGAGTTTACTTTTGAAGAATGTGTGGACTCTCAATGGGTGAAGTAGAGAAGTGACATTTCCGTTTCAGAACGGCTTGAATCAATGACATTGTGTCGTGTGGTTGGGGGATGGTGAAGAAAGGAGTTCCCTTGTGGTAAAAAGTTTGCGAAGTGAATTCAACCAAGTTTATGTTCAATTCTGACTATAGAAGACCTTGAATGACAAGCTAAGGAGTTTACAGCTTAGCTTCTATTCAATTTTGAGCCACTGAAGATTATTCAAATTTCTCATGCTTGTGTTCTTTTGGTAACGTTATGCATTTCAATGTCTCCTTTTGGTATTGGAATTTAGACCCAGAGAAAGTACAAAAATCCCTAAGTTAAATGAAGTGAGGATTCCATGTCAGCAAGAAACAACAAAGAAATTGCTCTTTCCTGATCTAAAACCCTTGATAGCATATCCTTCCCAGGAATGAACGAACTATGGGTACACTGTTCTCCAGCAGTCGTTGTCTAAACACACCACTCCATTCACCGAGGTCTCTTGTGTACACAGTGCTGGGTGAGGTGTTTGTTTTATCCCACAGTTAACTGCACATTGCACCTTCCATCAATCATCAGTCATAGGTGTGTCTCTTAATTGCCACTTAAAGGTCTTCTGGAAGTGCCTTATATATATTATTTCTCTCTTTTTTTCACAGGTGAAAATCCTTGTTTAAAGCCAGAAAAGATGCTGACTATGGACTATTACCTTCTTTTCACAGTTGCCTCCTAATTTGAAAGAGTCAAGAATTGTTGGTGTTTTCAGGATTACAATTCCATTTGTAAGACCTTGCCATATATCTCCTCAAAACAGGAAAATCAGCACTTTTTAATGGCCGAGACCAGATGATCTCGTTACTTAATGTCTGATTTTTCAAAAATGAGAAGGTAGATCCTACAGATGATAAATGGTGACTATGAGGCTACTTGTAAGGAAAATTCTAGAATGATAGAATAATCTAGAATAATTTTCTAGAAACTGCTTATCTCAGACTGATCTTATAGCTTGTTTTATCAAAATCTTCTTTTCTTCAATTTAGTTATTTACTTAAAAAATATTCATAAATCCAACTCCATAATAGGCACAATACAAAGATCTAAATATATCGTGTTGCATGAGAGAGGCACGGTCCCTGCCCCCATGGCACCCAAACAGAACTGAAAACAAACAATAAGAGTGTCCTGCAGGAGGAAACACACGAAGACATGAAAGAATTTAAAAATGCCAGTACATCTAAGAAGGAACCAAAAAGGGATGAGGAAAAGGTTGACAGAGACCTATATGTGTAGATACTCATGGTCATTTGTGTATTGAAACTTATGCATTATTTAGCCTCCTTGTTAGGCTAGGCTCGTTTGTGGTAACAAATGGACTGAAACTGTCTTAGGTTCAACCCAGTAGAGATTTATATGAGGTGCTGGCGATGGTCCCGGGCAGTGCTCAGGCCGGCAGAGTAGCTCTGCTCCAAGGACCCAGGCTTTGTCATCCCTAGAATGGCATTTCTCAGCCTTGACATTATTTGTTTTGTGTGAGCCATCCTGTGTATTGTAGGATGTTTAGCAGCATCTCTGGCCTCTAATCACTAGAAGCCAGTGGCACTCGCCGTTCCTCCGCCTGCAAATCCCCCCCGCCCCCCCCCCCCCCAACCCCCCCCCCCCCCCCCCCCCCAAATTCCTCCAGCCATTGCTAGATGTCCCCAGGGGAGCAAAATATCCACTGCTCTAGGGCCTTGTGGCCATTTGCATTCAGCAGGTAGGTGAAAGACTGTGCAGAAAAGGCACATCCACTCTCTATCAAGCTCGGATCCAGAAGCTGGAGGTATCTCTTCCACTCGTATTTCTTTGGAGAGTCCTAAGTCATGTAGCCACATTTAACTTCAAGGGGGGCTTGGAAGTAGGGAAAATAAATAGTCATGTGCCCAGCTACAATCTTGTCATTATGAAAGAAAAAAAAAGATTATGATGGACTACTAGTGGCCTCGGCCACATGTTTCAAGGAATTAAAAATGACACTTTTCTCATAGTTTGAGAATCTATGAACCCTTGCTGTCAGCTTCTTATACGTGTAGAAGGTTGTGTTACACCTGCTGGAAGAACAGCCTTGTCCTTGGATTGTCCACTGCTCCCGTTTCTTCTCAGTGTTAGCGGACAGAGTCGCCGGCAGGCTATCGGCTTAGTGAAAGTCACCACAGTCCTGAGGAAGCTCTCAAAACCACGTGATGTGGCACTCTCACATTGATTACAATTTTACTTTGAATATGTCTGGTTTTAACTGCTGCATTTTAAAGGTATGTGCAGAAACCGATACTAGCCTAGAGGAAAACAGTGAAAATCATTACAGGGAAAGGAATTAGGCCCTCCAAAGCAGATGAAAAGATCTTTGGATATTTAGCTAGTAAATATCTTTTGTTGTATAAAGGAGTTTTATTTTTTAGTGCAGCTGTAAAATTATCCCCACGGAAAACTAAAGTAGACTACTTATACAATTATTAGTGTGGGTAACTTTTTAAATTAAGTTTAAATGAGAATTTAAATATCGTGGCAAGAAAAAACTAGGTGGATCATCTCTGAGAAGAGAAAAGGAGGAGGAGGAAGAGGAGGAGGAGAGGAGCAAGTGTCTCCTTAATGATGTGTTTAGCTATTCGTGAAGGCAGGAATGAGTCAGGTAGATCATTCTTCAGTATTCCTCTCTCCTTTCCTAGGATGATTATGGCACGCATATGGTGACTTGAAACTGAGTTAAACTAATATTTCCGTGCTGGTTCTTGTAATCATTCCAGGAAGTCAGTTCCTTTGAGAAAAATAGATGTTGGATAGCCCTGACTGTCCTGAGGGATTTGGTGTATTTCCTGTGCTTTCTGATTAGATTACCTGGAGCTAGACTTTTCCTTCAAGAAATTCCTGTCCAGATATAACTTTTTTTTTGGTGTTAATGGAATCTTGTCATTCTGGATATTTTTTTCAGGTAGGCTATGGGACACACTCTTAACTAAATATTTTATCTTTCTTTTGTTTTCTTTTTGGTGAGGAAGATTGTCCCTGAGCTAACATCTGTGCCCGTCTTCCTATATTTTGTACGTGGGGTGCCACCACAGAATGGCTTGATGAGTGGTGTGTCAGTCCACGCCCAGGAGCTGAACCCGTGAACCCCAGGCCACTGAAGCGAAGCACTTGAATCCAACCATCACACCACTGGGCTGGCCCCTGTGTCTTTTTAATATTATCAGCTTAAATTCTGGCTAAAGTGATTTTGTTGTATGTTTCAAGAGAAAGATTTCATATCACACTTGTCATATAATCATGTGCCAGAACTTCACAATCAATCTCTATTCCACTTTTAACTTAGCATGTTCTTCTTGGCAATTTTCTTGCTCTAGAAGCCTACTTCCCAGATCTGCTCTTTCAGCTGGAACTAAAATTCTTATTAAGAAACTATGCCACAGTCCCACCATCGGAAAACATCCCTCCTTAGGGTGCGACTTGGCACTTGCAGACTCGTGCAGAGCAACAGGATGGGACAACCTAGGACAAGAAAACAATGGTATATATTGTACTACAATAGAGATTGACATGATAAAAGCAATTTGAAGAGGCCAAGTGTAGTTTGCCAAGGTACCTGTTCTCTGAGTCAACACTGATTTTCCTGATACACTGGTTGCATGTTGAATTAAAGCAAGAAATGAAGACTTTTTAGTTTTTTTCCTGACTTTAAAGTGTAGTAACTTGTTGGAGTTTTTTATTTCTTAACTTGTAGGAGAAGAATGGACACAGTTAATCCATAGTTGCAGAGTAGAAATTTCAGTGGGTCAGCTTACTATCCAGAATATTAATTATTCATTGATTTTAAAAGCAGACCAGGATCTTAAATGAAGGAAAGAAATACAAGGGGAAAAAATACCTTCCCACTGGTGGGAATACACAGCGATGTGAAAGCACCCAGTTAAAGGGATTTGTAGTGTTCCTAGTTTCCACAGTGCATGTTCCAAACTCTCTCCTTTCTTTCAAGACCCCAGCCTGTGCTCTGTGCATTCCCTGTCTGTTTCCTTTGCAGATTACCTTAGACATTCCATCTCAAGTTCTCTCAATTTTACACCCTTAAAATTTGTCCTATTCTTTCTCTCCCTTTTTTTTTTGGTTCTGAGGAACAAGTATCCCCTCATCCCCACCTTTATTTATGTCTTCAGTGTCATATTTAGTGCATCTGCCGGGACCCTGGCACTTTTAGCTTCTGTTTTCAATGGTCCTCCTCCAGTCTACAGGACGGAATGTGGACGATTACCCCAAATCCTTTAAGCAAAGTTTTTCAAGATACTTTGCTTTCTTTCACACTCCTTGAAATTTGTAACCTCTAGGACCTCATCACTCAATAATTCCTTAGTCTTTTGCAAATGAAGTTTTATATGGTCCCATTCTAGGTTTTTCACACACCCGTTAACCATTCTATTTCATTCATCTTCCTCCCTTGCTTTCCGAAGGTAAGTGTTTTCCACGGTTCCATCCTTGATCATCATCAGCCTTCCTACTTCTCCGTGTTGGCGGTATCAGGCACACTCAACTCGTACCTGAAAGTGGGTAACTAGTGATGATGTTATTGTCACGCTTTATAGCTCATTGGAGATTCTGCCCTACACTGTCAACTGCTGCTGCAAATCTCTAAACGCAGGCTGTTCCAAACAAAAGTGCAACTTCTTCTCTAACCTTCTCCCCAAGCCTCGTATTCCTGACTCGCACAACTCCTTTATGCAATCACCTGCTAAGTTCTCAAAAGTTTTACTTCTACTGTCTCTCTCCTGTCACCCTCTTTCCCTCTCTTGGTGCCTTCTTAATTAAAATTGGCACTATTTTACTAGTTTTCTAAATAATCTTTCAACCTTCTGTATTCTTTTCCTTCCAATTTACTTTTTCGCGATCATCAAATTAGACTCCTAAATCATTGTTTCACATAAAAACTTTCAATGGACCTTCCCTACACATGGGGTGTAATTGAAAACCCCTTAGGTTGACACTGAAGTTGTCCCTTCTTGCAATAGTGGGAGAGAATAATACTTCCTAAGTATGCTTAAGAGGTTAACTGACCCACTGTGAAATCAGAAAAACAAAATTTGAGTTGACTGGAACTATTTGCTCTCCTTGCTCATGCAGAGTGGTTGCCATAATTCTGCTTTGAATAAATGTGTAAAACCATTGGTTATAGAATTTCACTTGGAATTGGTGTCACTTTAGTACAGATCTTCAGTGTTTATCAGTTTAGGCTGACAAGTTTTCTTACTGTTTGCCCTCAACCACAATCTCATTTTATTGCTACAGTAACTAATTCAATTCCTTTTTAAATATAAAAACAAAACATTCGTTGCTCTAGTTAAGATGATTGTCTTCATTTTAACTGAAAACTGCACCTCAGACAATCATTATCTTTCCAGGAGAACTAACAATGATGAAAGTAATAAATGATACTCAGATTATAATCCGTTAATTTTTCTACCAGTTAGAATGAATTATGGTTTTGGTAACTGCCGTACCGGCACTTAGAAATTCACAAGTCCAAAAACTAGAAAAGTTTATAGACACAAACAACCTTCGTTGCCTGTTTATTTTGAAAGCAAGTGCTCATGGAGGTCGATTAGGAAACATGACAGTCGCCAGCACTTCAACAGCTTTTGCACCCTCTTACCCACCAAATTTCCTAACCAGACCAAACTAGAAATATAACCTGGAAAGGAAGCCCTTTTGAAATCAAATTACATGAAGTGTTTAATTCACTAGGCATTTAGGTAATGGGTTGGAATATTTGCCTCACATGTCCTTGTCCTTGGAAACGTACTTGTCCTAGACAAGGTTGCTGATGTCACGGTTAGGAGTTCACATCCTGGGAAAAGTTTACCATTGAAACTGAGGTGTATTGGTTCAGCCCTGAGGCAGAAAAACTGGCCGAAGCAGTTTTTCCTTTCTCTTTGTAGGATGTGTGATTTGGGCAAGAGCTCTGGCTCAGCAAATAGGGAAGTCTCGGTGCTAAACCAGCTGACTCCAAGGGCACAGGTGCCTGTGTTTCTCAACTCAGTGATACCCAGATCCAGGCCCATTTTCCTTCAAGTGGAATACACACACAGAGCAAACATGCTCAAGGTCAGGTAAATGCGGTATTTTCCACTGCAAGAACCGTTTTCCTTGTCCAGAAAGAGGCGTAGAGCTCATTCATGCTTCAGAACGGTAAACTCAATGAAAAAAAACATGTTCAAAGAACCACTCTTTTGTAAAGAGAAGATGTTACACAATCAGTATTGACGGGATAATCAAATATGGGGGGGTGACAGTCTCCATTCACCTTCCTGAGCATATGGTTGAAACCCTACTTGTGGGGCGGCCAGATTTCTACGGTATAAGGAAGCGAACAATTGAAGCAAGTAACTCTATGATTGAAGTGATATTCCCTGACCTCTTCAATTACAGTATTTCAGGCAGCAGTAGGGTTGAGGATTGAATCATTTGGATTATTCCTTCCTTTTCTATTTTCTTTCAGGATAAGTATCAGTTAATGATGTGCATTTGCGTGTGTGTATATACATATATTATTGTTGTTATTATTATTATTTTGCAGTTCAGCACAGCTTATTTTTGTCTAAACAAGATTCAGCAACTTGAGAAAGGAGACCTGAATTGTTCAGATGCCTGTTTAGGAATGAAGTGTGGATTTTTCATTGTACTCTATCTCGTGCTATTAGAGACAGATTCACAATCCCGATGGATGGGTTTCTTACATGCACAGGCTCAGTAAATACCTCTGGGTTCCCCTCCACTTCTCAGTAATGAATGCTGTCCTATTGTTTCCTTTGAGGTTGTGCCACTTCACATCTCTTACCTTTTTTCCTCCTAGTTTTATGTAAATTGTGTGTGGATAATGGAATGAAATGGTTTCCATGGAGCTGAACAAATATAGGTCATAGTATAAGGAACTCTGCCTCTCGTGAAGTACACAGATGAATTTGCATATAATTTTAATTATTCAGTTTTGTAAGTAGGACTGAAACCATGAACAAAGTTGAACTTCTGGTGAGGTAGACCTTCGCTTCCCTCATAAAATATGTATATATGGATATAATAAAAACCTACACAAATCTTTAGAACCTAGTAAAGAAAAAAATTAGATAGGAAATTGGTTTTTAAAAAATATATTTTTATTAACTACTGAGTGACTTTGTGGCTTACTTTTTGGTGCATCAGCTTTAAATCTCCAAATGCACTTGACTTTTTAACCTCCTACACATCTAGGCTACTCCCCTTTATTTAGTGATGCGTTAATTAATTCATTCAATAAATACGTAGCTTTGGATCCAGACAGACCTGGAGTTGAATCCTAGTTCTGTGCCATACCAGCTTTTGTTTGGGGAAATTAGTGAACTTTGCTGAATACAAATTTCTTCATGGGTGAAGATAGGATGGTTTTACTACCTTACAAGGTTGCTGTGATGCAGAAGGACACAAGTATATAAACTACCTTATCCAGGTGCTGCCACATGTCAGGTGCCGTAGTGGCCATGAGAAGGGGACTTACAGACCTCCAGCTACAGGGAGCATGACTGACAAAGATCATCTTCTTCTGTGATCTGAAATCCACCAACGCATTAGTAATGAAGCCACGTGCAGGCTGCTCCCAGCCAATGACTGGCTGCATCAGGGATAGCAAGGCAGGTTCATTCCTGGAAGACAGGGGCCTCCTCAAGATGGTTGCTTTGGCTCAAGGATACCTTGGCCTTGTCGAACCTTCCTTACACTGCAGGGCAGTCTAGGATACTTCCACCCAACTTTCTTTCCTTCTCTTTCACTTGCATTGTGCTGAAGGCTCTTCCAGCCTTTCTCGGCTGCCTCCTTACGTTCCGTCACAGATATTTCTCCTGATAGAATTCTTGCATCTTTGCATCTGCTTCTTGAAGAACCCACACTAACATGGATGCTCCTTAATGATAGGTGTTTTAAAGATTATGTTTATTACCTTTTACGTGCAAAGCACTTTCTTGGGCTCAGTGCGTGATGCAAAGCTGAATAAAGCATATTTCATTATTTCAAAGAAGAGGGAGCATGAGGCTGATGAGTGGTGTCATAAGGCTAAAAGATATAATATTGAAAACTTTTATCCCTTGGAGAAATACCGTAAAAATTAATGATGGACAAAATAAAATTAAAGGGCGCCTTTTAAAATAATGTCATTTAGAAGTGTGACACCAGTTCATTTCTAGGCTCCTAATATAATTTTGCTCTAGCATAATTCCTCATGCAAATGTTTGTGAAGGAATTTACAACATGGGCTTAATTTACTCTAAAATATGCTACGTATTTTCATAATCATAGTTCTATCAGAACTATGAGTGGAAAGAGAAAGAAACTGATTAAACTGACTTCTCCCATTTATTGTGGCTTTGAGTCCTCTGTAGGATCCTCATATTTCTTATTTGTCAAGTTAAGTTTGAACTAGATGAGCAAAAAGACCCAACACTTTCTGAACTTCTGAGTTCAACAGTTCCACATCTTTTCAGATAGATTGATAGGGTGATGAAAGGAACATCATAATATCTCATTTTGTTAACGTTTCCATAACTGAAATGACCATCCCCACTGCTAAACTTTGGAGAGCAGTTTCTGAAAAAAAAAAAAAATGAACCTAGACTCTGCTTGGGCTCCTTTGCAGGATCCAAAGTCATTTCACACTAAATATTAAATTTTTATACCTCCCAAGACGTCCTCCTACTCTGCCACCTATGCTGTTGTAGAAAGTATCTATGGGTTGGCCCTATCTCAGGGCACTGATATTTAGGACCTGGAGATTCTCCCGCTTAACGCATCACTTGTGTAAACCTGAGTTGTTAAATATGTCAATAAATTTTTTTTCAATGAATGTATAAAACCAGAAATACATCTGGGATGCTATAAGCCTAATTTTGGTATGAAATTATTTTCCTTATTCTTTAAGCTCGTCATATCATTCCAGAACTTTTGTATATTTTTTCCTAAAGCTCTTATATCCTCCTTAAAGTTTCCAGCATCTCTCTGCTTTTATGCCCAATAAACCCCCAGACTTTTCTCCCATCCATATGTAGGCAGGAAAGTGGTAAGTAGAGCCTTTCTCAATTTTAAGTTCTTCTATAAATATTCCTTCAACCTGAAGTTGCTCTTACTTCAACTCGTGTGAAAAAAGTTCTGATTTCACACAAAATTGCACTCATAATTTTAAGTTTAACATCTCAACAGTTTTTGGTGTTCCACATAGAACCATAACTTCAGGGGCTCTGCTTTCTGAAGGGTGAGGACCTCTCAAGTGAAGACGTAAGGAATTCCGGCAATTTATCCACAGTCACAGAGTTGGTGCCTCTCTCTGAACACCCACCGGTCAGCTCTTGGGATATTCCAGGGGAGAGAACGCTTCCATGGCCAAATCATTTCAGGAAGGGCTGCATATTGAAACTCTTCATGCTTTTGTCCTTCAGTTGGACCTGCCTTCAAATCTTGATCAGAAAAAATTGTCCATAGCCCATTTGCCATAATTTTGAGAAAGAAGTTTCCATGGGCTCTTTTGTAATATATTCCAGCATCTTAGAAAACTTGCTGACCAGAAATTTTGACATCTAATCTAAACATCCCCTATTTTGGAACCTATTGTTGACTCCAATTTGCCATTGATTAAATGCCGTTACTTAGATTGTTAGTTTCTGGAGGGAAGAAGAAACATCTTTATGTGACTGCGGCACATTGAAATGCCTTAAATATGTAATATTAGCACTTCTATTAAATACATTTGTGTGAACAAAATAAAAAGTACCATGTTCTTGTTAAATATGTGGGTACCTCGGTAAGAGGAAAGGCCGGTATCTTTTTGTAAAGACTCTATGCCTTAGCATGGCAGTTCTTAATCCTGGCTGTTTTAAGAAAATTGCTTGGAGAACTTTAAAAGAATTGTGATGCCCTGGTCGTACCCTAAACTAATTAAATCAGAATCTCTAAGGAGTTGGAGGATATGGGGCCCAGACATCAGTATTAAACCTCCCCAGAAATTCTAATGTGTAGTCAGAGCTGAGAATAACTGCTGAGCGAAATATCAACTTCACTAAGAGACGACCTCTGTGTGTGCTGCCAAAGAGCTGACCCGACCAGTTGTTTAAGCCAATTCATGGGCAAATAGAAGCCTGTGGTTACAACAAGGGAACTGTTCTCTGAGATTCAGGTTCCCAGGAATGGAGTAAAATCAGTTTGGACTCCCTTGGGCTTTAGTATCCTAACAGAGAGTCAAGAGAAACGAATCCATGGGTCAGCTCCTCCCCTTAATTCACATACCTGCAGAATCCTCCTATAACCCCAGAGTCCAGGCCACTCAATTATTTCTCAAGGGCTCCTTTTGGTAGTTCAGTCTGACCAACATCCACTGGCCGGATGAACATACAGGTATGGTACGCCAGCCTTATGGACTAGTGGCTAAGTTTGACGCCCTCCACTTTGGCTGCCTGGGTTTGGTTCCCAGGTGCAGACCTATATCACTTATTGGTGGCCATGCTGTGGCAGTGACTCACATACAAAACAGAGGAGGATGGGCACAGATGTTAGCTTAAGGCAAATCTTCCTCACCAAAAGAAAAAAAAATTATTAATGACAATATAAGGAGTTTACATGCAAAACAACAAACAAACAAACAAACAAAAAACCTTTAGAATCCGTTAACACCTGAGTAACATGCATTTGGATGCATAAGCAGATGGACAGTTTCTGTCAGAATCACTCCCTGTGAAATCACTGCCTTTCCTTCTCTTTATGCTGTTGATTCCTTTCTTGGGGCCCCAAGCTTAGTTCTGAGTGTGTGGAGCCTGCCTATCTTAGTCACTGGGACCTGTCAGTGTCATGCCCCTCTCCCCATGGGCAAACAACCAGGTCACATGGAAGAGGTGTCTGACTGCTATGCTAAGATTTTGATCTCCTCAGCCCCCAGGGAGGCTGGATGGCTTTGCAGTGGCACACGCCACAGGGCAGCCTTCTCCGTGTGAGTCAGTATGTACTTCAAATACAATCACTTTCTATGAAGCCAGGACACGAAAAAGTTTGAGAAGTATATGCTTTTGTGTCCAAAACTGGATTATTTTCTTGATTTGTAAATATATATATACAAATATATTCAATATTATATCTACTTAGCAAATTCCATTTACTAGGAAACAAAACTATATCTTATCGCTTAAACCTTGACTTGCATTGACTATGTGTTGGACCATAATAAGACCTAATTTCCATGAAGAAATTTCTTCCCAATATTTCTCAGGAAATTTATGTTTTTTGGATCTGAAATCCTCAGAAAAATCAGTTGAGAATTCAGGAAAATAGGAAAAAGTATTATAACTCTCTTGAGAATTAAAGCTTAATAATCAAGAAGTTACTGGTTTGAAGGAATCCACTGATGTTAAGTAAAAGCAAGAGAAGAAAACACTGACAAGGGCGTTGAAGCTCCCAGAACTGGAACGGGAGGAAGAAGGAGAGAAGTGGTCATAATTTAATCAGTCAGTCTTGCTTGTAGTTACAAATGTGTTGTAAGTATTATAAGCGTTCTGGTTATAAGTGTATGTTTAAGGCCC
The DNA here is from genome assembly GCF_021613505.1 of Equus quagga. Lineage (NCBI taxonomy): Eukaryota > Metazoa > Chordata > Mammalia > Perissodactyla > Equidae > Equus > Equus quagga. The sequence continues at coordinate 97,748,208 of NC_060270.1, read as the reverse complement.
TGTCTGTTGCTGACTTAGCCATTCTTGCAAATAAAACAAATATTAATAAGTTTACACACATAGTGTATTTTATAGAAGTCCTATGAGTGATGTTCCATGAGATTGGAAGAAAATAACTCTTTAGATTCTGTGTAGTGCTGTTAACTTTGCTGGGTGATTTGAATGCTACTTTATTTGAATACTATTCAATAATGTTCGCTGAAGTTTTCTAGTGTTCTAGTATTCACTGGAGGCTACAGTTCTTTGTAAATACTTTAACAGAAAAAGTACAAACAAAAGAACTGAATTCAATACTCAGACAAGAAGTCAAAAACCAGTCTAAATTCTAAATTAGCAGAAGCAATATCAATTTGGGGCCAGCCTGGTGGGACAGCGATTAAGTTCACACATTCAGCTTCAGCCCGGGGTTGGCAGGTTTGGATCCCTTGTGTGGACCTATGCACCACTTATCAAGCTGTGCTGTGGCAGGTGTCCCACATACAAAATAGAGGAAGATGGGCATGGATGTTAGCTCAGGTCCAATCTTCCTCAGCAAAAAGAGGAGGATTGCCGGCAGATGTTAACTCAGAGCTAATCTTCCTTAAAAAAAGAAAAAAAGCAATATCCATTTCAGTAGCAAAACCAAAATCAGAGCAAGCTGACAAAATATTTTCATCATTAAAAAGGGAATTAGTTCTTATGAAGTAATTTGCACCCTAACACTTAGCTTGAATGTACTTCTGGATGCATTCTCAACAATCCAAAATGAAAGAATCTTTTCTACATCTGCAATATTTGTCATGGAACAAAGGTCAAGAATATTGGATAGGTAATTAATGCTTTGTGTGCTTAAAATTTCATTTTAAGAGTAACAACTTAAATATTAAATCTTTATGATATTGTCCTTTAATTTTTAAAATGATATTTAATTGTCACTTTTGTATTAATGATGCCTTTTAATGTTTTCAATTATCAAATGTTTACATCATGTAGAGGTTATTTTATATATTATTAAATTTTATAATATATATTGTTTCATAATATTAACAAATCATGAATTTATTCTTCCATACTTTTTAACAGAAAACCTCTGAAAGTTTAATAGAAAACCCCTATCGGTAAAATGATTTGCTGTTTATTATTATGGTCATTCATTTTTATTTAAAAATTCATAAAGTATTATAAAAAATACAGAATACTATGATTTGGGGAATTTCAGAGAATTTTTGCATCTTAAACCTGAAGATTAATATCAGGAATCTGCATGCTAAAATATAAGCCAGAGATATCCTGGGGGCCAGTACCAGGAAAAGATAAGATAACACAAAGCCTGAGAGGCAGGAGAAAAGTTGCAGGGTTAAGCCAAGTTCAATTACAGGGTGTCAGGACAGAAGACACCAGAAGCAGAATGGCGTGGATACCAGAATTGGAATCCTGAAGACACATCAAAGTCAGGAAACATCAGAGGCAAATGAGAGGGCAGAAAAAGGAGTTAAAAAGGAAACTAATTCCGGGGGTCAACATCTTCTGGAATCAAGATTGCTTTAAAATGGCTGGGCATGGATCTCTGTGGTCCCTGAAACAAGAGATCTTAAAAGAACAGCCTATTGTCAAGTCGGCCTCCTGCAGAGTTTAAGGATTCAAGGATACACATTTGATACCTTCACCTTTTGGTAGTAGACCAATGGGAAATAGTGATAGGAAAGAAATCTGTTTCTGTAATTAGAACTTTCCTTACACTTCCATGGATTATGTATGCATATCTCCTTCTTCCCTTTCCTGACTTATAAGCAGAAGACTAGGGGGAGCAGGAAGATAGAGAAGAGAGGGGACACAGGTGAGGGAAGAGGGAACAAGGGTGAGGAGAGAGAGGACAGGGCTGAGGGGACAGGGGAGTGGGGTATAGTGAGAGGGGAGAGGTGACAAGGCTGAGGGGAGAGGTGAAGTGGAGTCTTTCATTAACCTGAGGAGGAGAGAGAGTTGAGATTTTTATCCCTTTTTCTTCTCATAGGAGAGGAAAGGCAAATATTTTTCATCCAAGTTAAGTGAGGGACCTTCAACATAATTTCTTGTAGAAATAGAGAGTGCCTGCAAGAAACAAAGATTGGCAGCATCCTGGTCCCCATTTAGGCTTCCACTGATCTGATCTCTGTGCCTACTTGGGCAGGAGGAGAAAAGAGCTGGAGAGAAATATCAGGCAGAGAGAAGAGAAGAGAAGCCCACAGACTGATTGTTTGGTGGGGCACAGATGTGGTTTGTTCCTCTGGGTCCCTGGAGTCTGAACAAAGTGGCCAGACCTGATTCACTTGTCTGAAGACCCACCAAAGAGGGCTGGATAAACGATCGTGCTGTAAGATTCCAGGAGGAAGCCTCCCCAGTAGGTTGGAAGAGGTTGAACTAGTGCAGGTCTCCCACATCAGGTGTCGGTTGGAGTGGAGATGAACTGCTTTCCTGGTACCTCAAGGCTGAGCCCCAGGAGCACCAGCATTTGTGCTTCATGTAGCAAAATCAGTAGGCTTGATTCCAACTGCACATCTAGGTTCTTTTTTCTTTTAAAAATATTTCTCCTGGGTAATCATAATCCACGGGTAGTTCGTTGTCATTCCCACTGTTCCAGTTGTACTGATCTTCTCTGGTTCTTTAAACACACCACATGCCCTTTTGTTTCTGGGCTCTTGCATATGCTGTTGCATTGGCTCAGAACACTTTTCCTCTTGCTCAGTGACTTGATAACGTTTGTTAATTCTTTCAAAGTTTCAGGTTTAGATGCTGCTTCTTTAGGGAGGTTTTTCTTGAATCCTAAGTAGTTTCATCCTGTTATAATATGCTTTCTGGCACCCTGAAATTCCCCCTTCTAGCAAATGTGTCATGGGTTGTATCTGTCTTATTTAAACCTGTAATCCAAGACCTGCCATTGAGCTTAGTGGTGCGTGGGTAATTAACGTATACTCCTTTGTCTCAACAAATGAAGGAAAGGAACTAGAGCCACAAAAGGAAAAATGGAAAGACTACATTCATATTCAAACTGAATAGCAATCAGTTGTATACTCTGGACCATTTATACTTTGAAAGCATTCCTATAGCCTAATAAAATGTCTTTTAAGTTTTGTCTCCAATCATTTACCTGCAGAGAGTCACAATTCGTATTAGCGTTGACAACATTGATTTTGATTGCTTTATGTGGCATGGCTTAGGGTTGACAAAGCAGCTGTGGATGTAGTCAGATAGGCTTTTCACAGAGATGGAGTGAGTTGTGGTTTACATGATATGGCTGGGGAATCCTAAGGCATCACTTACCTTAAAGAGCTCTACCACGTTGGTCCATACTGTGGCAGAATTCCCACAGTCAAATTAAAAACTCCTTTTGCAGTGAAAGTACACTAAGGAGAGATGTGCTTTTGGGGTGTTAGGGCTAATATGGATTATGAAGCAGGTCTCCTTTAGTCGTTGTGTGTTCACATGTTGTCTTCGACTCAGGCTGTATACGGCCTCATCCAGTCAGGTAGGTCCTGCCTGGTGACCAGAAAAGGGGGTTTGAAGGACACCAGAGAATCCTTAGCTTCCTTACTGGGAGAGGAGAAGCATGGCATAGTTCACCTCCAGGGGCCCTGTTAGCTTTGATACTCCATGCTTTCATCTAAAAAGGGGCATTTTATTGTAATGAAACAGCACTGATTAAGAGTCAAAAGACTGAGTCTTTAGTCATTAACAGTCTCAATGTCCGTTAACGTCTCTGAATTTCAGTCCCTTCCACTGAAAATTGAAGGTTATAATTTATGATGTTTCAGGCCTTTTCCAGTCTTTACATTTAATAAATATTGATAATTCTTCCCCATAAGAGAATATGAAAGAATAAACTTTGAAAATTCTCTTATATGATAAGGCAATAATTCTACCTATTCATGATAAGGATGGGAAATGGGTAATAATTATATTAAAAAGGGAGAGGAAATTTATCTAGAACCCACCAAAGTATATTAAAAAAAGCACTCCTGAATATGAACTTTTATTGCGATGTCTATTCGTTCCTCTCTAGGAAATTGAAGGAAGTACCAACACTTGAGAAAGGTGATCCAAACAGCGAAGTCTCGGGCAGGTGGAGGGCAGGGGTGGGAGAAGGAGATTACCTTAAGGAAACACATTTAAGAGAGAAATTCTAGATGACCTTGGCTTTGGCAAAAATCTTCCCAGGCGTTAAAGGTCATACGAATTTCTCCAGTGTATCTATGAATGGATTGATGTTTTACTGTATTTCTATTACTCCCTGAGTGAACCTCACAAACTCCAGGTTCTTTACTTCCATATTATGAGTTGAAAGGGATAAGAGGGATTAAGAAAAAGTAAGATTCCCATTTACTCTTTTGTAAAGATTTCAAACCAAGTTTGCTTCCACAATGTACAAAGAGGCATTAGCAAGGGGCTTACTCTTTGTATGAAAAGTTGCTGCGTTTCTGCAGAAATCCGTGGCTGGGCTCTCAAGATGGCCCGTTTAAGGCCAGAGGTCCCGTTTCTCCTGAAATTCAAAGCGCTGGCTATAGGAGAGAAGCATGCGGGGAAGATTCCTCCACAAAAGGTCGGCATTGGCCCCTCCTCTGAGACAGATACCATCACAGGGCAACAGGGGATCTCAAGATCAGTGGGTTGAATTTCCTGCCTCTCTTTAGGGGCCTTCAAACTTACAAAAATTAATCGTTTTGATTGACTCTGTCTCCTAATCTTGAAGATAAGCTCAGAATATTTACCAGTTCTCAGCATTGCTTACCAGGCCAAGTCTCAGCACCAAATTATGAATTTTGTCGTAGTGACCTTTCCAATCTTCCCTTTTCACCTGCCCACTTGGTAGCTCAAGTCCTTCTCTGTGGAAATATATGTCAAAGTGTTTGGGATTGTTAGGGATTTAAAGAGATCAAATCATGCAATCATTTCATTTTCAGGAGAGAAAACTGAGATCTAAAGAGGTTGGATGACTTCCCTAAAGGTATGCTTTTAAATCCTCATGGCGATTTCAGTATAAGGCATCCGAGTTAGTTACTGATGTTGGGGGAATCATTATTAATGGGTTTCACATGTAGATCACAAAAATTTTAATTTGGTACCATTCATCATTTCAAGATAAAGTGTCAATGCAGGTACGTTTCAAGATAATTTGAGTATCTCTAAATATATAAATCATCTCCTATCATTCATTTTTAAAACTTCTCAGCAAAAGTTTTTGAGGTGTGAGTGATTTGCTACTATTTTGAAAACAACTTTAAACTATAAAAATAAAAATTGGCTTCCAGTTAAAGAGCACAGCATCTAAAAAGGAGGAGTCAGTACAAAATCAGCCCGTGAGCCAACGTTAATGAGACTTTAGTGATTCAAATACTGTAGAGTGTGAAGACAAGTGTCAAGTGGACTCCTGTGAAAATCAAGGTTACTTGCTTCTTGGGGTAACTGTGTAGGTAAGTCTCCTCGGGGCCAGCACGCGAGGATGAATAGATTGGAAGGAAGAGGCATCTGGCTTAGGAATCCCAACAATAAGTCTTGCTCAAGACAGCTATTACCATGACCTCAAAATTTTTTGTAATCCTGTTTGATGCAAAATGGTGCCCCGGAAGCTTCTATTTGCCAAATGAACTCCAGCTTTTCTGTAGAACCACTAACATAGGACATCTCATGAACAGGCAAATTCAGTGGAATCTTTTACCAACATATTGGCATCACATCTTTGGGCTTCCTTTCCACTGGTGCTTGTCTCCAGTGTAAAGGTTTCACTACCTGCTGAATTGCTTTTCTCAAGTTTACTTTGTCAACTTTGACAAAGGGAATTATGATAGATTTCTAGTGTGGAAAAAAATTGCTAGTCTTTTAGGTAAATGACACATCTATGGATAAAATAGTTTAGTGCTACAATAAATAAAATAGTATAACTTTTGTGAATGTATTACATCTCCTTGTAGATGTCAAATATAATTAATTTTCTTAAACGTTAAAACATTTTCTATAAGTAATTGAAAGCACATTCTTAAAATAATGAGAAATAGTAATTTAAACTCTAAAGGAAATAGTAAGCATCAGTTGAGTATATAATTTTTATAACTCGATGATTGTTTTTTACCTTTTTTTTCTTTTTTGTGAGGAAGATTGGCCCTGAGCTAGCATCTGCGGCCACTCTTCCTCTTTTTGTGTGAGGAAGATTGTCACTGAGCTGACATCTGCACCAGTCTTCCCCTATTTTATGTGGGATGCCGCCACAGCATGGCTTGACAAGTGGTGCTAGGTCTGTGCCTGGGATCCAAACCTGTGAACCCTGGGCCGCTGAAGTGGAGAATGCAAACTTAACCACTACATCATGCAGCTGGCCCCATACTCATTTTTAATATTCATTTTTTAAAAACCAGCATATGAGCTGTTGGTTAACATTAACCTTAATGGAGAACCAAACCACTCAGGCCTCTTGTCCTCACCATACTTACTTGCAGTGTACTTTTCTCTTCCCCAGCCTCAGTGGTTTAGAAGATGTAACTTCACGCTGGACCATTTTTCTACTTGCTATGTCCATATCTGCAATTTACATCTTTTGAGTAATCTGGTACCCATTTTTAGAAGTCATCTTTAAGAAAGTAACATTTCCTTTTTATGGAATGGATAATATTTGAAAAGACAAGTATGTATAATGAGAAAAAAAACTTTTTAAAGCCTATCAAATAAGGCCATGGACTTTTTGCTTTAGGTCCATATCTATGAGGAAGGACCCTTCCTTCTTTCCATTCTTCCCACCAGTGAGATGTGCTTGTGTTCCTGGTATTCATATTACACTTCTTGAAGTCACCTTTTTATCCAGTATCCTATAATGTATGTGGAGCCCATGCTAGGTCTAATGCTGTGAATTAGCTGCTGTACATAAGATCTTTCTGTAGTCTATTGGAGGCATAAAAAGACAGTGTTGTGCGTGCATCCATTATTGAGAACAACAGGTTAGTCTTCTCTGCTAAAGCGCATTTAAATGCCAATCCATGGAAAAGAGGTTGCTAAACTTGGGACTGCCATGGATCAAATTCTACCAACTGAGATTAGAAAACTTGAACACGTTTGCATTTCTAAAGAACTTCAGTGGTGCTGACCCTCCATCAAAAGGATGATGATGAGGCTTTCAGAAATCTCGGCTCATATGAGAGACCAAGGTGCCAGCGTGGATGAAGTCCATAACTTAGGCTTTTTCCTTTTGATGCAGAAGCGGTACCTCTAGATCAGATCCTGTGCCACAGGCCACACCCAGATCTCTAAATATGAAGGTAGCTGGAGGAGGCTTAGGGACAGCGCTTTGAAATCCTGCTGTTTCTGTGTTGCTGGCTGTGCCACACTCATTACCTCCCTCTTGTGTGCTGATATATGTGTGTTTCTACTTCTTTCTCTGAAACTAGCCTCTGTGGCATTACTCTTGATATAGCGCCTAGGGCCCTTACAAAGGAAGAAAACTAAGAATTCTAAATGATTAGAATTTGTCCCCATATTATACACACTCTGGCAATCAAAAGCACCCACTATATGCAAAGTGCTGAGCTAAGGCATAGGTGGGGTTCAAAGAGGAATATGATATCCCAGCCCTTGTGAGATATGAAAACCTGGGGTGGGGAAATAGACAGGCAAATCTACAAGTATTTCATGTGCAAGGTACACCATGCTGAATGGCCCAACAGAGGTGAGGTGTAGCATTGAGAACATGGAGTCTGGTTTCAGACTATTGTGCAAATTCAGTTTTCACTGCTTAACATGCATATGATCTTGAGAAAATTATTTAATCTCTAGAAATCTCAGTTTCCTCATCTGAGAAATTACAGTTAAAATGGGACCTAGCTCATAGAGTCACTGAGAGGATTAAATATACCATAATTTATGTTAAGGTTCTTTTTTTAAAACACAGTGCCTGCCACACAATGAGTCTTATAGCTCAATAAATGCTAACTAACATTATAAACAAAGTCCCACAGGAATATGGGGAGATAAAACACACATACCATTGAAAGAGATAAAAATTCTATCTCCAAAAAGGATTATAATTTAGGGCTACCTGGAGGTGGCTTTCACTCACACATACTGGCAAGTGATGCAGGTTTTACACGTCTGCTCAGTCTGTTATTCAGTGACAAAATATGTACTTACAACAGCAATTAAAGCAACTTAAAGTACCGCTGTAATATATCACAGAACACCTCTGTAAGGAAACACAGTTGCTATAGATAATTTTCAATGGTTATGATTTTATGAATATTTTAAGAAGTAAAAAAAACCCAGTAGTAAGGTGTAGTGCTATTATTTTAAACGCAGATCTCAGAAATCTAAAACCGTCATGGAAGAGCTCTAAAAAGCTCTTTTAATAAAGGAAGATGTCTTTCACTGCAGGAAAGATTGACCTTACGGCATGCTGATTACAGAGTGAATAGAATTTTGTAGATTTTTTTTTAAATACATATTGATCATTGTTTCCAATGTTGTTTAAATAAAACTTTGCAGATGGTGGCTTTTTGTACACAAAGATTATGGTCAGGCTGAAAGCACAGAACAGACAATTTTGAGATGATATTGGTAAATATCTGTTTTCTTAAAGTTTGCCCAGGGAGGAGTCCAAAAAGGAAGGCTGACAGCTACGTGGACTCTATCACAACAAGAATTACTAGTGATAGAAGACACTATGAGAAGTGGGTTTGTTTTCAGTTGTGGTTGAAGCAGAGGAACTCACCTTCCTCAGAAATTAATGGAGGCTTTCAATCTTGCTGGCACTGCTACTTTATCATTCATGTGACTAAACAGACAATCAGTTTAGCCGCGATGTATGGGAATGAAGGGAGGGAACAAATAAGCTATGAATGATGAGAACAGAAAAATCAAAACCCCCTCCCTTATTCTTTTTTAATGGCTAATACCAACAGGGACAAGACCAGTAAAAAGAGGTTAATGAATTGCAAAGATCCTTTAGAAAGTGATTGACTGGTATTGAAGCGCAGTCAAATCAGTCATAAATATTTACTTTTATTAGCAACAGTGGGTTGCCTGCTATTTTCAATTGATTTTTAAAGCTGGCAAAAATCTACCACTGTGACTATTATCAAATGTTCCCAATTTTGTCAATATTTCTCTGCTCTAAACAATTCCAGGACACACACAGCCTTCTGAACCCTTATTTCGAATGTATTTTTTTCTGCACAATTTCCAAAATGATTACAAATGACAAGTTAAAGTGAGGTTCCCTATATCATTAAGAATAATTATAATCTTTTCACTTTGACATTTGTTCAAATGGATAGAATGGCAGCAATTGTGGGATTAATGTTCTTTGATAATCTATATTCCACTAACATTGACTTGCTAACCTGCAGTTGTGTTATTTGTTTTACCAAGTGAGAATGAGCCATAATAGAAACTTCCTTTTTTCTTTTTTTTTTTAAATTTCTAGTCAGTGTAGCAGTGACTAGAAGAATGACAAGAGTTAACAGGGCCACATCGTTCCAGTTTTTGAACAGTATGCAATATTGCTGTTTATGTCACTGAAGAAAATCCTGCTTTATTTTATAAAATCCAATCCACTATAAGGACATTTTCCTGAAACTTGCCGTCTAGACCATCAGAAAAGTGGAAATCGCTTTTAACAGAGCGTTTGTAACATTAAGATCCAATAACTCAATTCAAAGGAACATAACAAAAGGAATTTCCTACAGATAACAACAAAGAGTTAATATTTCCCAGGGCAGACAAGTTTCCAATTCAATTAGTTTTAATGAACCTTCTGCTCACTGGTTACTGAACTAGAAAGAACAGCAATAAATGCCCAGAGGAAAGAGAGAGAGGATATTAAAGGAGGGTTAGTGTATAGTATATAAATTTTCAAGTTGACTAAAAGAGTAGCCTTGATGTAGTTTTGGGAGCTAAAGACACAGAATCAGATCTGTCTTCTGAGTGTAGTGTACAGTGACAACACATGTCAGCCAGTTGTTATGTGCGGTGAAACAGACACACTAGTCTACCCCCTCGGTCTGAGACTAAAACAGATAATGCAATAGATAACACAATCATTCAGTTCCTTAAAAGAGCTGAGCATATTCCATAAGGAAAACATAACAGGAATGCTTTACTAATAAGCAGCAAACCAGATTTATTAGTTTATACACATGTATAAATGTATATATCTCTCTCAATATATTTTTTAATGGATTTTTTTTCAGTTTGCATATAACAGAATTTATATATTTACTCACACAGGGAACAGCACAGACATAAAATTAAGAAAGAAAAAGCTGCCATACACAAGAAATTTCCTATTTGAGATCCAGAGAATGCATTTTACCCTAAGAATTAATGGATTTCATATTTTTATTTGATTCTGATGGTCACTGTAAATGTGTACTATAGCATGGCAAACTTAGATTTCTAGGGTCAAGCTGCACGTCATACTGTGGTTAAACATGACCACCTTACACATAGGATTGTATAAATATACAAATATACTCCAGTTCAATATTTGAAATAAACAGAGTCCAGCAAGAGCCTCCACATCTATTATTGTTTCAGGTAAGCATTGTCAGGTAGTTTTCCATTTCTTCAACGTCTGAAATTTTTTTCATTCCTTGTCACACTCATTATCTTGAACTACCCTTTTATTCTTAGTTACAGCTTAGGTTCCACCAACATTTGGGAATTATTTTTTCTTGGTGTTGAATATGAAAAGTTGTAATGCATTGTATTAGATGGAACCGACATTTTCCATACTGCCACCTAACCCCGGAGATACCCATTTTTTTTCTCCATACAGGTGTTAAAAGAGCACCAATGTGTTCTAAAGGTAACCTGCAGCTTGCATCACTCAGTTTCATAAAGATCGTACTCGAGAATATGGCTGCAAATCTGATCAGCAGCTACAGTGTTTCAGTGACGCATATTTTTTATTGCAGATGCTATTTCTTTGAGTTTAAAGTCAAGTTTGCATTTGTGGATGGCTGCTTTGTCAGTGAACATTTGGATTTGGAAAATGCAGCACCTGGGCTGGTTTTGAGAGAAAAATGCTTTCGACTTAATAATCATGTGTTTAACCACCACCATCGCAAAATTAGGACGACACAGAACCAAATCAAATGCAAAGTTTTCACTTAATAGCACAATGTCTCTCTTCAATAATCTTTAAAGAAGCTCACCAAATAATTGACAGCAACATTAAAAGAGGCCAACTTCCATCTGAAATGCTGTGAAATCTATGTGCTCTATTATTGAAGCAAAGGCTATTTTAGTACCTTAAAAGTTATCAAAATTTTGATGTTATTAAATGATTTGATTTCTTTTTCTTTGATTCATTTCTAGTACAGCTTTTTAACATGAAGAAAAAATATCCACTCATTGCATAGTTCCTAAGAGATGATTGCTTTAAGTAGGATGAAATAAAAAAGAACAGGAAATAAAATAAAATATGGAGTACTAATTTCTAGCACAAATCCTTTGTCTTGCAGTTATCTCCATCCTGGTCACATAGGAAATTATTCTTAATAATCCTACAATATATGAGTGATCTCACTGTAGTTAAAAAATAGAATATGATAGGGCTAACCTCTTTGAAAATATAAATATGCATGTTACTCAAAGAGACTATTTCCAGGAATGGAGTTTAAAAATTCGTTTCCAACTTTGAAAGATGTTTTACTTTGTCTTAAATTCGTTTGAGGTTCTTGTTGTGCATAAGTGGTGGGGGGATTTTTAGGGTTTCTGAAAGGAAAGCGTTGGGGAATATAAAATTCACGTTGGCACTCTTGATAGTGGTACAGAAAATGAACCTTTAGGGAAAGGTCAAATTCTTTACCAAATGGTCACTAGAATATGAAGTGTGATTATGAACACATCAATGGAAAAACAACCTTACTTACTAATGGGGGTGCCTCAAGGTAGTAGAATTAAGAGCACATTGTTGGATGCTAAAACAAAGGCAGAAGAACTCCCACAGAACAATAGAGACACATGAGTAGGCAGGGGCACACATAAAGGAAACAAAATCTTAGTGTAAGCCATTTAATTGCAAAACCAGAACACAAGTGTGCAAAACACTAAAGACCTCTGATGCCCAGTTTTCTTAAATAGCAAAGGAAACTCTAGAACTTTGCCTCTAAGGTATTACAAGAACTTTGTCAAGTTGCACATGAGAAAATAAAGCCCACAGCCATATAGTAAGCAAAAAAATTCTGTTTGAGTATTGACATGACAGTTTTTGAAAGTTCAAGCAGAAAACCAATTATAATGAGCACTGGAAAGCCCGGAGCCCTGCTGTTCAATAAATAAAAAGTACAACAAACTATTTTCCAAAAAGGTTCTAGAGAGTTTCTTCTTGTCCCACTACTTACAATCTGATTACATAAATAGTCTCTATTTGCTGTTGAATTGCCAGGCAGCTGTATTAAAGTACAAATCAAATCAAGTCAGGATTAGAAAGTAAAAGAGCATGGTTTAAAGTAATCTATCCCCCAGGAACTGTGCTCAGATTCATCAAACAGAGCTTAAAGTACAGTATATCTTATACCCTCGTGTTTCCATGCTGCATTGCTGCAAAACCGGTTATTATTTTTGATATCCAGAAAATGTTGCTTGTTGCTGAAGAAGGCTCACTTGCTTATTTAAAGGTACTATTCATATGTGCCACTTATTTATTACTTCTTTTGGTTAAGATTCACGGGAAGGACAAAAGTACTAAAGACTAGTAGGCTTTTTATTGATCATATCCTATCTGGCTCAGCTGTGAATTGTCATGAATATTTCTTATAGCTAGAAGAATGACTAATTTATTCCAGATTTTGGGTGATACGCAGTTGTGATGATATTAAAGAAAACCTAAGGGTCCTTAGATGCTATTGGCTAATAAAGTATTACGTACACCTGCCCTTGCAAATCCCGTTCCATCCAATTATTATCAAAGAAGAAGGTGATGTAGTCATTCCAACCTGTAATTGTTTTTGATGGAAAGCTCTATATGTAATTGTCAATGTACTCATTCTAGTCATTAATTTTTTGGTATTTACAATATTGTTGCCACTTTAAAGTAGAATGGAGAAAATTCAATAATTATGTGTAGTTTTATCAATGACCATTTTCTTTTTTATTATCTTATAATACACACTTATTTAAATATACAAATATAAGCTTATATTACATCACATTCCTTGTATTTATATGACAGCTAAATACCTATTTAGAAATGTTATAGTGCCTTCAGTTATCATATTCTACATTCATCTCCAAAAGGCATAAATGTAGCCTGTGAAGATAGCTAGATATTGATTTATAGTGATAAATATATATTTTATGTATAACATGGAGGAGAAAACAGGCAAAAGCGTTATTTCTGTGAGCTGAATAGCTTCAAGAAAATGGGTGATGTGTGTTTTAACCAGGCAGCCCAATGATCATTTTTCTTCCTACATCCCTAAGCTAGGGAAGAAAAAGTCGACTGTTGCCATTCGTTAACATTTCTCACGTAAGGAGCTCTACTTGCAAACTAAGCCACATTAACACAAGCATTCAGTGTCATCATTGTGCACCAGGAGGTTTGAAACGCCAGCACCTCTCCATTGCAGTCTGTGGCTTTTCAGCCCAATTTAAAGTTTAGATCTCTGCACTTTGTTAACCTGATCATTACCACTGATGCAGATCACCTGCAGTGCAATATAGCCAGGTGACTTGGGCAGCAATGGGAAGAGACCCACATTCATGTAGGACTTTTGGAGTTTTCGCCATATGGGGACAGAGATTCCTGTCTGAATTGTTAAAAAAAAAAAAAAAAAAAAAGAGAGAGTAGGGAGGCTTAATAATCTTTTCATCATCATCCTCTTCTAGATTTACCATGAAAAGGTCAAAATTGGAATTTGCTATTTATAGTTCCTCTGAACCACATATTATGAGTAAGGACCTTGCCGATTTAGCAGAGAGAACTGCAGACCAAGATCCCACACGCAAGTATTTGTGGGGAGGTGGCTGCTCATGGAGACCTTTATGTGCAGGGTCAGGCAAGACGTGGCTTCTAAGAAACTGGCTGCCAAATTGGTCTGGCTCTGTGTTTGAAACAAACAATTTTTGAAAATCTTCTAATGAAATATTGATTTTATCAAGCACATCAAACTAAAGGCAAATGTACCATGGTGTCACGATTAAAAAATAACAATATGTTACAGGTAAACTAAGATAAATGAGTTAAGTGCTCAGTTTGCAGTGCAAATTGAAACCATATATCACAACCTTTCATTATATTGCATTACTGCTAGAGTATGGAATATGGAAGTTGATTGAATGGTAATACCAAATTAGTAGGGAGCTACTTCAGTTGATGGCAGAATTTAGAGCTAAAAAAGGTATTATTTCCATAACATAAGTTTCTTAAAATTATTTTTTAAGTGAATGTGACTGATAGCTAAGAAGACTATGGCACCCTGAAATTGCCCTTCCCAGATCTCGCGTGGAGAAATGAAGGGATCTGTATTAATTTCAAACCTCCCTTTGATTGGGTGAACCTGTCTCCGTTTTGTATGACATTGTTGCCACAGGTCATTGCCTGGTGCGGTGTACCATGAAACAAACAAATAGAAAAAGGCACCTTCTGGCACTTTAAGTCTCACTGCCATCTGACTACTACCCTAGTGGTTCAGAATGATGAAAAGCAGAGGTTGGGAGAAATCTTCCTATGGTTAGATTGGGGAAAATGAGCATGATGATCACATGTGCGGGCAAGGGCAGGAGAGACAGCCGAAGTCATCTCAGAACTCAAGAGAAAAGGAGAAGACAAGAGGTCACAATTATATTCTAGCATCACACTCCCTTTCACAGAGATCTGATATATTCAGTTTGTTCTTGTATGGTGCTTAGGGAAGTTCTAATTAAGGGAAGAAAGAATTTTGACACATGTGAAGCAGAGATCAATATTTAGCACTATAATCAGCAATTCCTGATGGTTTGACAATGTCACTATACACATTGTAACTATCCATTATTTTCTCAGAGAGGAGAGCCAGGCAGAGGCTAACAGGCTTACGGCAAGCTATCATGAATCACATAAAGCAGCGTCTCATTCGCTTCTATTTGTCTTGCTTTTCATCTTCATTCATCCTTATAAAGAAGGCTGCACTGCCACCAGCCCCGAAATGCCATCCTACCTCTGAACTGCAACAACAAAAAGCAAAAACACTTTCTAAAAATGTCTACCATATAAAGTACAATAGCTACTTTCCATGGAAATTAAAAAACAAAAAAAAGGAAGTGGTGGCTGTTTACCCTCTGAAAACATTCATGGTGGATTCCCTTCACATTTAACCTAAAGGGACTCTATTAAGGACTAGAAAAATATTAATTTAAAACACTTTGGGGGAAGGTTATATTTATAGTAAGTTACAGGTTTAGAATATATTGATCTCGTTTTTCACCCAGACTAAACAGTGTCTGCTCTATAACAAAGAAAATCCCACCATCACAGAGCCAAACCAAAATCTGTCTCAAATTGTGTTTTTGGCTGGAGAGATGGAATTGTGATAAAATATCAGGATAGCTAGTCACCTTAACTTTAGGGGTGCAAGTATATGAGAGAGTTCCTTGTTCCAGTTTTCATCCCTCAAGACATTTGTCAAGCCGTAAATCTTCCTTTATATTCCTAGCATATGAAAAGTTTAAGCTTATAAGGCGTTTCCCCCATTCTGATTTTGGGTAAGAAGTACGTTAGTTATGTAGTTGACCTGGATATAATTTGGTTTCTGTTTTTTGAAGTTACTTGTATGGTTTTGGTATCATAATAATAAATGATCATTTTAGCATATTCAATGCCAAAGCAAAATATAATGCAAATGCTAAGTCTATTGTACACTGAATTTTAAGTGAATTGCATTCTACTGCTCCTTTTAACTCATTATAAAGTACTGTTCTCTCTTTAAGTATTAAAAATTGTGCCAGGTCCAGTTAATTTTTAAAAATTAATTGTCAGAAAAGTGATTTCCAGATTTATTTTATATATTTTTGCACATTAGATTTTGATTGGAGAACATGTACCTGGCGAACTTAAAGAAATAAACACCCTGTAAAATGTGATGGAATAATTTGATTCCAATTTACATACAGAACATTATTTCCAACATTTTCCATAACATTCACGGGCGTGCAGCATGCGATGTATGACTGTAGGTGGAACTGGAAGACCTGGTGTCTTGCATCTCAAACTGTCAGCTGATTCTCACTGCTCTATTCCTGTTTAAGTGAGATGCTGACACAGGCTCACACACTGACTATCCCAAGTAGCGCTAATTAAGGGCTGTCCAACTGTGCTTTCTGTTGAGCAGTTTGCTCCAGTGGGTGACAGGAAACAGCCTGAGCTCTGTCTGCAGAATGACATAACAAAGAAGGTTTCAAAAAAAGGAACACAGATCTGGTGGGCTGAATAAAAAGACCTAAGAGAGATCTAACTTGCCTATTTGTTGCTATGAATACATAATTTTAGATTAAGAAAACTTGCTAAGTCACTGTTTATTGTTAGTTTATTAGGCCACTTCTTGCTAGAATTAGTAATAATTATATGTGAAGAGTGTGAATTAATAGAGAGCTTGGGGATTGAGCATTCCTCCTATTCAAAACTTTATAATAAATCTCTCTAAAAATGGTGGTCAAATGCTGTCTTTATGGTGTAATAGCATTATTTGTAACTTGAAGAATTTAGCTTAAAAAGCAAAGATTGAAGGGAATGACTCCCTTGGGTGTGACTGAAAAAGCTAATTTATTAGCAGTCGGACTGATTAAGAAAGTGTTATCAAAAAAAGGGAAAAAGCAAACAAAAACAAAAATTCCTACAAATGAGAAAGTAACTAGCAATCTTCCCCGCGTTTGCTTTCCTTAAAACTTCACTGAATTTGAATCTGAGATTTAGTGTTTCTCTCCACTCCCTTTAAAAATAACCCCATGTAGAATCTTAAGGAAAAAAAAATAGATAAATGAGTCTACTACTCCCCAGGGTATTATATCATTACTTGGAAGTATAATAGATCAGCATAGATATATAGTCAAAATTTAAAGGAAAGAAAAACACCAAATTGTGTTCTCAAGGTGTTACTGTGTATTCTAATGAGGGTATCATCACCATCCTCATCAGCTACCGGAAGACATGGGACTTAGAACCAAAGGCAGAGTGGATTTCCTGACAGCACTAAGCGATAACGCCTCCTGGCTGCTGCCGTGTTCTTGAGAGATCGGCTGGCCCACTACTGTCCTTTTACAATGGTTTCATTTAATTGTAATCCAAAGATCAAAGGTCTGTAACTCTTTAACCAAATTCCAATGTCTGCCAAATTCAATAGCTGTCATTCTTATAGAAAAAGGCAGTGTAATATGTGTGTCCTGATCTAATTTCATAGAAAAAGACACAATTTACATACTGTTTATTTAGTTAAGTCTCTAAAATCAATACCTTTGTCTGTACCTCTTTTGTTTAAAATACATCATGACATGGCAAACGACTATATAAATGAATTTTTCTAAACCACACGCATTGTTAATGTTTCTCTATTGCACACTCAAAAAAAGAATAGTTGAAATCATAGCATTTTATAGATCAACCTAAATGTATTTTAATATTGGATTACTAAAGAATCTTAAGTTTTACATTTCTAAAATTATAAATTTTGTTTGAAAAGGTCAGTCATTTTCCTGAGCCACATTTACCAACTGGAGAACATATTTCAACCATTGAAATAAAAGGAAAAGTGATTACGTTTACTATTAAGAAAAAATAATTCTTAAAAATGTGTCTCTGTAACAAGCAAACAAAAACCCAAACAACAATGAATTTCTGAAAAAGTTTCAGGATGGAATAGCAGTATTTTCAAGGAAGAAAACCCCACTTAGGGTGATAAGAAATAAATCCATTTAAATAGTTATCTTCTAGATTAATCTGCAACAGCAGTCCCCCTAAGGGAGAAAGGAATGGTTTTGTTTGTAATGTTACAGTGGCAGGCATCTCTTGACTGACATTCCTGTGGTCATGGTAATATTTCTTTGAAATGTGAAGCAAATGACTATCTTTAGAACAATTTTTTTCCCAACTCTAAGAATAGCTATTTAGGTGTTAATTTTGCATTTTTAATGACATGTGGCTTTTATATTTTGATTAGCTCTTTAGAATAATTTCCTTCCTTCATTGTCTCTGGTATGTAACCATAATTAGTTAGCAAGATTAAGCAGGATGGATTTCAGTGACACATACACTGTGGTTAGGGGTGGTGACCACGTGACAGTGAATATTTAAACATCTGTGTGAAGACCCACACAGTCACTCTTTTAGTAAAATTTGATAATTTTGTGCTTTAAAAAGCCTAAAGTTTAATGCTGTTCCCGTTTCAATTCATCAGACCTAAAGGGCCAATGTATTTACAATATGTTCTCTTTTCATGCGAGATATTGAGCATTTAGTTTCCTGTTAACCTTATTTTTCCAAGCTGAAATGAGACTAAATCTTTTAACATATGAAACCTAAATCATGTGTCTTACACATAGGACAATTACTAAACCTAAATATCCTGTTTTTCTCATGAGAGGAAGAAGGAATTGAAGATTCGTGATGGAGGCAGGGGCATCGGAGCCCCAAATCCAAGGTCCTAATGTTTTTATTTATACTTTGGACTTTTAATTGCATTACTTTGCACTTAACCTTGGTAAAACCACTCTGCTACTGTTTAGCTCATTTTCACAGACTGTACACTCTCGCCGTATTCTAGTCCCTTTATTTTGGTGCTTTTGGTCTTGGTATTGAAGTTCATACTCTGGCTCGAAGGCATTCTGTGGCTTAGTCTGGACATCAGAAAACTCTCCATCCTCTAATAAGGAAAATCTCTTAGGAATTTCCATGCTTCAAGAAAGAAAGTTTGTCTGGAAACTTAAGAACGTAAGGTCATTTCTCTTAATTACAAGGTATTTCTATGTGCTTGTCATTGCCACAGCTCATTCATGAATATCTACATATCCATTCATCTTCCTACCCATCCATCCATCTAACATACGTTGAATAGCTTCTATATTCCAGACACCACGCTAAGAGTTGCAAAGATGACTGTATCAAAGCAGTCGCTGCTCTCAAGGAATTCTTGCCATAGTGATGGAGACAGTCACATAAAAGAGCCAAACCAAACCCAACCCAAAAAATCCCCCCAAACTAGAACTGTGTTCCTATGTATTTTAGAAATAATTTACATGTTTTGGCCGACTGAAGAGTCCAAGTTGTCTGAAATCCTGCTGCATATACTTTCTTTCCTGAATCCGAAAGATCGAATGATACTAACGTGGAGAAAACGGTACTGATTGTTTATCTAGGCTTTTTAGCTGAATTTGGACAATTAATATCTCATGGTAACTTAAGTAGGAGCAGTTGCTTCTGAAGAATCCAACAGGTTGCTATTTCCCCCAGCCTCCCATGGGAGAAAAATTATCCTAATACCGAATAGCTACGGTGTTTATAATTTGTTTTACATTATATAATTAAGCTTTAAATACATGCAACAATTGACAAAACTTTATGCCTCTCAGCGATGTACTAGGAATCATGCAATTGTCTCTGGTTTTTGATTGCATTACATTTGACATATACATGCTTTGTTTAAAACATTTTGCTGGGAAATCTGTCAGGGCACAAAATTGAAAAAGAGATAATTCTTGCCTGCTGAGTTCTCATAATCTAGTAAGCGATAAAGAAAAGTACTTCCAAAACAAGGCAGATTATGAAAATACAGATTATGTCGTTTTTATAGTATCGACAAAATCCCATTGTACTCTGGTTCTTGACAATTCACCCATATTCAGTCCTATGTTTTAGACCCTGGAACGTGAATGGCACACATCTCCTTCAGTGTCACGTGTCAATGGAACTCCCCACCTCCTACACTCAAGGCGATCTTTCATTCATTAGGCCACACAGCCTTTCTCTGTGATCTAGTGTCCGCCCTCTTCTCCTCCTCCTCCTCCTCTTTCTTCTTTTTCCCTTTAGGGATCCATGTTATTTTTATCAGACATATTTGCTCAGTTCCTTGGATCTTTTCAAAGCTTAATTGGTAAATTAGCCCTTCCCGCTTGTTCTGGGACCAATCCACCAGATGATTTGAGAGCAGTTCTTTTCATTTCCAGTAGGCAAAAAGAATGAAAGAACTAATATCACTTAAAATGTTTTTTCTTTAGAAATTAATTCACATTTTAATTTTGCATGATATAGACGATTTTGTCCATTACTTTGATATAATGCTATCATTATTTGGGTCTTAATACTTGAAGTGGGCAGTAGAAAATTGGTTTTACGAATCTAACCAGGAAGGATTTTTTCCGGTCACCATTCATAATTCAAAAAAGAGGACCATGTTAAATGAGAAGACATTTCTCTGTTGGTAGAAGAAGGGCAAATAGGGGCTGGAGTGTCCCCACTTATTTAATGCTCTTGACCAATTGTCTTCTAAAGTCTTGGGACTTTGCTGATTATAAATTCACATTCAACCTGGAAAAAATGTTTTAATCTGTATATAAGATGCTAGCCCGTAATTAATACAATATGATTACATATTGCACTATCTTAAAAGAAAGAAAGAAAAAAGGAAGGAAGGATCGAAGGAAGGAATGGAGAGAGGAAGGGAGGAAGAGCATGTCAGCTGTTGAGCTGGGCAACTCACAGGCATTATTTCTATGCAGGTAGATATTATTATATTCGCTTTACAGATGAAGAAAGAAAGATTAGATAATTTAAGTACTTTACCCCAGATTACACATGCAGCAAGCACTGAATTGAGCTCTAAACCCAGGTTCTTCTGACTTTAGTCTACACATGCTTTCTTTTATACTGGGATTCATGAGTAAATGCCGTGAGAAGCCCAGTAAATGAAGTAGGCATGTGAAATACTCAATTCAAACAATGGGACTGCGGTAAATTGCAGAATTTCGAATAAATCCATTTGGTTTCAGAAATTTTTAAAATTCTGTACTGGCCAATAATAAAATTCAAATAACAACAGCAGCAACAACAGCAAAAGGTAGTTTTGGGACCCATTTTCCATATTTGGGGTGTCCCCTGCTTTATGCTAAACTCTCCCCCTAAATGATCACCCTGCTTTCTAGATCTTTATTTCAGGAACTCATAACTGAAGGAAATACTCATTGTCTTTCAATAGTATTTTCTTCCACTTGCTGTATAATTTTCTATGTGTACATGTGGTTGGAAAGAAGAGGAGATGGCCTGAGTCATGTGGGAATGCATAGATGTGTGTGGGTGGGGGGACAAATGGCAGATACAGCAAGTTGGGGAGGATTTCTTCTTCCATTTACACTATGCCTTAGTAATGCCTATCATGCTTTTGATCTTCCTTTAGATGTAACTTCCTCTAAGAAGCATTTCTTGATGCTGCTATGTTTGTATACTTTTGTAGCACCTTGTACTTACCCTCTCATGCGTATTATACTCTATTCAATTGCCTATTCATTTGCCTTTCTTCTCTCAGCTCTGTGTTAGTAGGAATCATGTCAGGCTTGCTCATCATTGCATCTCTGATATTGTGTATGGCATCTCCAACAGAGTTGGTGCACAATAAATATTTATTGAATGAATGAGGGTATAGTAAATATTAAGTGTTATACTTTATGCACACGTTCGTATTGATTTAGAAAATATTTAACTCCTCACATGATTCCTAGTTATAGAAATGAGAACCTCGTGAAGCTTTTGGAAACAAAATATTTTATGCCCATTCTTTGTAAGCTGCTGGCACTCAGAGCTTGGATGTTGTTGGTTAAGGTTTAGTCAGGAAAAGAAAAGGGACTCTAAGTGTTTCAAACTGGAAGAGTTTGTTTATTTACTAAAAACATTTTTTAGAAGGTTTTAAATTCAGGAGCTTAAAATCAGTTGGAAAAGCTGAGGATGTGGTAGAAGTCATGGAAAGCTGTTGCTAAGTTTCAGAAAGTCAGAAATTTGCAGATACCCACTGCCAGTGGACTCACATGCCTGCCGCGTGAAAAGGGATGGGCTATAAGACAGATTCTGGAAAGTCACTGCTAAATGCCCTGCGCCTGCATGTTACTGTTGGGATAATACTAATGGCTTGGATTCTCTCCCATCTTCTGAATTTCATGTGAGAGTCCCTCACAAAGAGAGGGCCTCTTAGTTTCCTGTGGCTGTTGTAACAAATGATCAAACACGTGCTGGCTTAAAACAACACACATATTACTCTCTCGTAGGTCTGGAGGCCAGAGTCTGAAATGAGTTTCACTGGGCTGAAATCAATGAGTTGGCAGGGCCACACTCCTTCCACAGATTCTAGGGCAAATCTGTCTCCCTGACTTTTCCAGCTCCTGGAGAATATTCCTTGGTTCACAGCCCGACGTCAGATCACCTTTTTCCTCTTCCTGTTTCCTTCTGTCACACTGCCTTCTCCTAGTGTTTCAAATCTCCCTCTACCTCCCTCTCATGTGGATACATATGATTACATTTAAGGTCAACCTGGATAATCCAGGATAATCTCCTCATCTCAATATTCTTAGCTTAATAACATCTTCAAAGGCCCTATTGTCATATAAGGTAACCCTCATAGGCTCCAGGGATTAGAAGCTGGATATCTGGAGGTGAGGGTGGTTGAGGGGTAGGAGGAGGAGGTGTTATTCAGCAGTGTAGGGGAGAGCATACAAGGAAGTGAAAATGAATGCTGGCTATACAACAATCAATATCCAGCACAGAATTCAGTAACAGTGAGTTGTCAATAAAGTTAATGAAATTGATCTTTGGGCATTAATAGAAGATATGTGTCCTGAACAAAGGAGACCATATTTCTGATCTAGTCTGTATTGATTGGATCACATAGAGATCAGTGGTTTTAATTCTGAGTATAACTCTCTAAAAAAGAGGATTTTTTCCTGAGTGAGTCTAAGATAGGATGGCAGTAACAAGCAGTTTTAGCTCAAATGAAAGAAGGATTTTCTAACCATAAGTTTTGTTTTATATAATGGAATATGCTGCCTCATAAAATAATGACAAAGGCATTGACGGACATGAAATTAAGACGGCCTGTGATTATCAATTATGAAATCCTTAAAGTTCCATCCATGCCAGTTTTACTTAATGGTTGCAATTCATAATCAAAGAAAATATTTTTGAATGATTTAGATTTTCAGATTTACCACTTCTTGAGCTTCTAATGAGTTTCTTATATTTATTATTTACTAAGCTAAGTACAATCTCTGTTTAGTTTGCTCTAAATACAAGGGGCTCAAGTTTCAATGGATATCCCTTGCCCTATTCATTCTGAATTATGCAGAAATCATCACTATCAACTAATCTCTCAAATTAGAGTTGTTCATAATTTCTCCTTTCTTATGTTACACACATTATTTTTCAACAAACTCTATCGTTTCTACCTATTAAATCTCTATTTATTCTGTCTTTATATCTTCTATGAGTTAAGAGATTTTACTAGTACATCTGTCAGTCATCACCTATCCAAATAAAAGCGTTTGATTTTGCTATAGACTGAACGTTTGCATCCCCCCCAAGTGAAAAGATGCTCAGTATCATTAATCGTTAAGGAAGCGCAAATCAAAACTACAATGAGATACCAAACAACACCCTTTAGCATGGCTACTGTCAAAAACAAACAAACAAACAGAAAATAAGTGTTGTCGAGGATGTGGAGGAATTGGAACACCTGCGTTGTTGGTGGGAATGTGAAATTGTAAAATGGTATACAGCTGCTATGGAAAACAGAATGGCGGTTCCTCAAAAAGTTATAAATAGAGTTACCATTTGATGCAGTAATTTCACTTCTGAGTATATACCCAAAAGAATTGAAAGCAAGGTCTTGAAGAGATATTTGTTTTTGTTTTTTTTTAATTTTAATTTTAATTTTTTTCAGATGTACATCATATTTTGAATTCTGTGTACATTACATCATGTTTACCACCCGAAAACTAATTACAGTCCATCCCCTCACATGTGAGCTAATCACCCCTTTTGCTCTCCCCTGTCCCTCCTTCCCCAATGGTAACCACTAATCCACTCTCCAATGCTATGTGTTTTTTTTGTCGTTGTTTTTATCTTCTACTTATGATTGAGATCATGCGGTATTTGACTTTCTCCCTCTGACTTATTTCACTCAGCATAATACCCTCAAGGTCCATCCATGTTGTCACAAATGGCCGGATTTTGTCATTTCTTATGGCTGAGTAGTAGTCCATCGTGTATAAATACCACATCTTCTTTATCCGTTCATCCCTTGATGGGCACCTAGGTTGCTTCCAAGTCTTGGCTATTGTGTATAATGCTGCAATGAACATAGGGGTGAAGTATCTTTATGCATTTGTGTTTTCAAGTTCTTTGGATAGATACCCAGCAGTGGGATAGCTGGATCATATGGTAGATCTATCCTTAATTTTCTGAGGATACTCCATACTGCTTTCCATAATGGCTGTACCAGTTTGCACTGCCACCAGCAGTGAACAAGTGTTCCCTTCTCTCCACATCCCCTCCAACATTTGTTGTTTCCTGTCTTGTTAATTATAGCCGTTCTGACCGCAGTGAGGTGATACCTCATTGTAGTTTTGATTTGCATTTCCCTGATAGCTAATGATGCTGAGCATCTTTTCATATGCCTGTTGGTCATCCATATATCTTCTTTGGAGAAATCTCTGTTCAGATCTTTTGCCCATTTTTTAATTGGATTGTTGATTTTTTTTGTTGTTGAACTGTATTAGTTCTTTGTATATTTTGGATATTAACCCCTTATCTGATATGTGGTTTGCAAATATCTTCTCCCAATTGTTAGGTTGTCTTTTTGTTTTGTTGATGGTTTCCTTTGCTGTGCAGAAGCTTTTTAGTTTGATGTAGTCCCATTTGTTAATTTTTTTCTTTTGTTTCCCTTGAAGAGATATTTGTATACTTATGTTTATAGCAGCATTATTCACATTAAGTAAAACATGGAAGCAACCCAAGTATCCATTTGTGGGTGAATGGGTAAGCAAAATGTGGTGTATACATACAGTGGAATGTTATTTAGCTTTAAAAAGGAAGGAAATTCTGACATATGCAACAACATGATTAAACATTGAGGATATTATGCTAAGCAAAATTACCCAGGCACGAAGAGACAGTACTGTATGATTCCACTTATGTGAGGTACTTGGAGTAGTTAAAATCATAGAGACAGAAAGTAGAATGGGTTGCCAGGGGCCATGAGGAGGGGGAAATGGGGAGTTACTGTTAACGAGTATAGAGTTTTAGTTTTATAAGATGAAAAGAGTTCTGGAGTTGGATGATGATGATGGTAGCACAGTATTATGAATGAATTTAATCCACTGAACTGTACACTTAAAAATGGTTAAGGAGGCCAGCCCCAGTGGCCTAGTGGTTAACTTCAGTGCACTCTGCTTCGGTGGCCCAGATTCAGTTCCCAGGCACAGACCCAAAGCATTCAGCTATAAGTGGCCATGCTGTGACAGCAGCTCACATATAAAGTAGAGGAAGATTGGAACAGATGTTAGCTCAGGGTGAATCTTCCTCAGCCAAAAAAGAAAAAAAAGAAAAAGAAAAAAAGATTAAGATGGTAAGTTTTAGGTTGTGTGTATTTTACCACAATAAAAAAATTTAAATAAAAAAGGAGATCAAATGAGAACATAAGATAAAATACTAAAATAAAGGCATAAAACTGAAAAACAGATTAAACATCTTGCTACCACAAGGGCAAGCCTGAAGTTGTCATAAGTCAACATGCTGTGCCCTGTGATTGAAGCCAGCAAACTAGAAGTCAGAGAAAAAGAGAAAAACCTGGTTTCAATGACATCATTTGAACTTCTGAACTCCACCTGTCTCTGAAACCAATGTAGTCCTTGGACCTTTCAGTTATGTGAACCAATAAATAATTTTTGTGTAAACCGACTTAAATTGGGTTTTATAAATAAAAAGTCTCTTAATGGATACATCTTGGTAGATATCTAAATCACTGTGTGTAGATTAACTACATGTCACAGCTCTATCTAGACTTACTCTTCATTTCTCCACTCACCGCCTCTCTAGGCTGTCTTTCCCAGGATCTAACTGGCTATTCCTTTATTCCCTACCTCACCAGAACACTTCTCCAGTTTGCATCCCAGTCTTCCTCTGCATCATTCTCTATCTGACTGTCCTCCCACAGCATCTGTACTTTTCTGATATCATTCTGCCCAACAGAAATAAGCAAAAGATGAGTACCTCTTTTATTTATGTCTGCCACTTCTTTCCTCTGAAATCAAATGTTGCCTGTAAGTGCTGAGAAGAGGATTTCATAGAACATTTGAAGAAAGAAATTTCATAAAAGTGTATAATTAGTCAAAGTAGTTATGGAAGTTCCTACTGGAAAGATTTGGGTTCTTGAGAGCATCAATAGAAGATGGATGCTGGTTTATTAGGGCTGAGTATCTTATTAGGTATACTAGGGCTGGGGTGTAAATTCTGGCCCATTGCCAATGAAGATGCGCTTTTTTATTCAAGATGTCATGGAAAAGATGGTTTCCCCTACTATACAACACGCATGAGAAGCTAGTGTTAAGTCTCAGGAATCTTCGAAGAATCTGCTGTTTTGCACTCCCAACTCTAAAGTGTCTGGTTACCTGGATTGCAGGCTTGGAAAGAGTTTCTCCACTTCTCTTGGCTACTTAGCTTGAGGATCTTAGTGCTGTTACTTGTTCCAAAAGTTCACCAAATGCCACGTTGTTTGATTCTGTTACTTTTGTGTGTCTCACGCTCTGCTTTTCTCTTTCTTATAGTTGGCCTATTTCTGTTTGCCATTTGTTGAAAGCATTACACTCCTTGCAGTTACTGAGTCTTTAAACTTACTCATTCTTCATACATACCTAGGCAATTCAAATACTTATCCTTCTGCTACAAGGCATTTCTACAAGGAACACACTCTTGTCCATTCCCCATTTCCAAGAGTGGGTTGTGTGCTCCTTCTGTATAGTTGCACAGCACGCTGTACTCTCCCATTCTGAAGCATTCAACACACTGTATTATAGCTACCTATTGACTTACCTCTGAAACCCGCTAACTGCAAGCTTCAAGCGGACAAGAATTTCATCTTGTATGCTATTTGTGCCAGTGCCAAACACGATGCCAGACCCATTGTATTTGAATGAATGAATGAATGAATATTTGATTATTCTAAAATCATTTAATCCCTATTTCAAGGGGTTGGGAACAGTGCACATTTTTGAGAATGCTTACTTGTCAAAAATTTTTCACAGAATTTATTTGTAGAAAAAGCATATTTTGGATTTGGGGCAAACTAGCAAATGTTGAGCCTTTCCTAGACTAATTTAGTATTATAAAGATACTTTATAGATTATCTTGTTGCTTAATCAAGTTTCTCTTCTTATATTTATGAACTCATCACTATTCACATCACTACACAAGCCAGACAAGCCTTATAATAGTCAAAGTTCAATTGTTGACAAGGCCTGGAAGTTAACATAAAGTAAATGTATTATTAAAAAATTAAGCCAGCATGAAACACTGGAAGATTTCACATCAGCTTATCTTGGAAAGCTAGAAATTTATCAATACTGAACCCTCATTCCTTCAAAACAAAAATTAGATGAAGAAGAAGAGTGGATTCTCATTTTGGATGGAGCACACATCCCTGGTTAGCCATGATGCCCAACATTCACATGAGACATGTCTCCCATAGGAAAATGTTACAGAGGTCAGTTAGGGGCTCATGGCAACACTAATAAACCCAAAACATATGGACAGTGTTATTGTTGACAAAAATTCAGAACAAGGTTTCCAAAGAAAATGAATTTTCATTTCTACTAATTCTATAGAAACCAATCCAAGACAGGTGTCTAAAGTTATCAGGAGAAAAAACAAGACTTTCATAGCATTTGTGTACATTACTGCTATTGTGTCTGTTGGTCTCCCTTCTTCTTCTCTTGCCCTCCTCAGAGCTCTCTCTGGTGTGCTTGTTTCATACCGTAAATCTGAAAATGTCATTCCCCTGATTGAAACAATTGGCCTCAAGGTCCCGCATCCAATGGCTGCTACTTCTCTCTCCATTTTCTCCTGGACTTGTTCTCCCCATTTTTCACGAAGCTTCTATTATTTATCTTTTAGCTTCATAAATAAGTCAAATAATCTCCCAGCAGGGTCTTGTCCTCCAGTTTGCTGAAAAACTTCTCATCTTGCTTGTCTCATTTTCAAATACTCTTCCTCCTAGAGACTTTCCTGACCGCACAGTCTGAAGTGGGCCTCTTCCCTCAGGACTCTTTATTATTATTTTCATCACATCCATCAGAATTTGTAATTAGATATTTATTAGTCTATTTACTTTCTACCCTATAATACTTCAAGCTACATCGGATAAGACTCACATTTGTTTTACACACTGCTATATGTAGTATCATGTCTACCATATGATACGCTCGATAATATTTTGAATGAATATATACTATATGGACATGTAAATTTGAAATCCAAAAATAGTAAATTTTGCATGATTTTGGATTTCAGTTGCTAATATTTCTCACCCTAAAAACAAATAATTCCTAAAATATTGAGTGTAGAGTATGAAAAACACTTGTTTTGAAATGCGTGAAATAAACAAATGCATGGTGAAGTAACTCCCATTTGAGGCGGTAGGATGTACTGAATCACAGCATATTATTTTTTAGATGAACGCAGTTCTGCGTTTCTCCCTTTTTCGAATGGGAAATGTAATCCCACTTGAGAGAATATTGCAAGAGTCTATGAGCATGTGAGTAATCTCAGTCTTGTGCTCATAAAGGGTTTTCAATTTAGCAAATAGATAGACACCCCCTTTTCACTGCTTGGGATTTTCCCTCTTACAGAACTGAAAGTTTTCATTCCAAGGAATGCAAATTTGATTAGGGATAGCTATGCACTGATATTTTGCATTCTTCATTTTTCCATGGTGATGCAATTGTGAACCAGTTTTACTGGTGGGTTTGCTGATCAACATTGTTCCTTGAATTCTGTGAAATTACATCACTGGCATGTAGAATCAGTTTTTCAAGGATAGCTGCCATGGACAAAGAGTACAATATCTTTATGTTTCCTGGGGAAAACCCAAATATGTATACATTTGTGCTTAGGCTTAAGGTTTTAGTGTTGATTACAAAATATTTACTTTGAATAAAATTTTCCATCGATACCTGAATGCAATTAAGTGGCTTTGTTTCTCCAGGTGTTTCTTGTGAGTGGAAATATGGGATTAGAGTACTTAAGTTTAAATCCTAAATAAAAGAAAAATTAAATGAAAGTCAAGCTCTTTCGCTTTGTTGCTTGAAGGTGCAATTTCATTTAACATGTACTGTTGGCCCTACATTTTCTCATGCAAATATATGGAAATATACAGAGTCGTACATGTAACACTCTTCTATTGGTGAAGTATTTTCAATAGAAATTAAAGTAATTGATGGCCTTCTTTTGGGGAAGAGCTGTCAGAAAACTGTTTAGTGCTTCTTTCTATTGCTTCCCATTATGACAGCATTCAAAATTAAAAATAGCTTGGGAAAAATCAACCTACTTGGTGACCTCAGTGTTAGAGTGCTATATTGTGGGAGTTTGAATATAAGCTTGGTCAATAAAATATATGTAAGCTCCACGAGGGCAGTGGCTTGATTTTGTTCACTACTGTATTCTTCTTGCCTAGGAGAATCCTTGGCACATAGAAAGTACTCAACACATATTTATTGAATGAGTGCATTTTTCTTCTATTGCCCAGACTGCTCACGTTCATTGGTGATACTGTGTGATGCTGAGAGCAGCAAAGTTGAGAAAATGGACTTTAGCGGACTGACCAGACTTTCTATACATAATAATAATATCTAGTAGAACCGGACTGAGTAAACAACCCTGGGAATCTTTGGGAACATCTGCAGGGAGAATGCTAATCTTAGATAATGTTTGTATACGAATTTACTCTTCTAATGGCTTGACTGATATTAACTCATGTTATCTTTACAACACCCAAAACTAGAGGTAGGAAATGTTCTTAACGCTACAGCAGAGAAACCAAAATACAGAGCAACGAAGCAACTTGTCCAAGATCCCCTGTCTAGTAAGTGGCAGAAGACGGCTCTAGAATCTACATTTTTAGCTCACTGTGCTATTGTGCCTCTCCAATTTGAGAAATGGGGGCTTGGAAATATATTAACTGAAATATTAAAAGAAAAAAGGACAAATTTTGAGCCCTAGGATAAAAAGGGACATGTCAGTTACAAGTATTTGTTAATGGGAAAAACAGAAAACTTGGTGATGATGTTGTTTCATCATTTCCGTGTGTGTTGATCCAGACATGTTGGGTGCACACACCTGCATGCACACCCACACTTATAAAGTCATATATATATATATATATGATGTATCGTATATATCAATTAAATGTTTCACCATATAGATCTTTTTGGTTCTCATTTATTCTTTGTATGTGTGTATAATATTTGTTAGTTTTTTTATTTTTATTTATTTATTTTTTTTGAGGAAGATTAGCCCTCAGCTAACTACTGCCAGTCCTCCTCTTTTTGCTGAGGAAGCCTGGCCCCGAGCTAACATCCGTGCCCATCTTCCTCTACTTTATATGTGGGATGCCTACCACAGCATGGCATGCTAATAAGCAGTGCCATGTCCGCACCTGGGATCCGAACCAGCAAACTCCGAGAAGCGGAACGTGCGAACTTAACCACTGCGCCACCGGGCCAGCCCCTATTTGTTAGTTTTTTAGAAACCTTTTAGACACAGATTTTCAAAGAGGAAAGTGGAGAAAAAGGTATAATCTCCCTGCCTAGATAATCAATTGTTTTGTTAAAAAGCATGATAGTAATAACTGAATATGTTTAGAAAATTAAAAGGATTGAGAAAGGAAAAAATAAAAATTGAAAACCTCCCTTCCCCTCTCCATAAAGTCCAAGCTTACCCTGCTTAAAAAGACTTGTTGGCTCCATTTCACCAAGTTTTATCAATTTTTTTGTAAATCAAAGAGATTTTCTTAAATACAATTTAAAATTTATCAGGAAAAGTCGTTATAATATATTTTATATTTTTCAATTTCACTCAAGAAAACAATTGAAGAGTGTTTCCTTGGATAGATAGATCACATATTAGTTATCCAGGATTTATTGATTGACGTTTTGGCAGTTGGATTTTACAACACTAGCTGCAATGTTATAATTGTTGTGGACACACCTGTGTGTGTTGACTTTTGTATAAATATGTTGCAAATTCTTGTAGTAGATCTCCTCCGTCTACTAGTATATACATTTTCAGTTTTGAGAGATATTGCCAAATTACTCTTAAAAGGGAACACTGATTTATATGCTCACCAACAGAATATGAAAATCTCCATCTCCCCCACTATAGTTACGAATAAATTTAAAATAAACTACCTATCCGATAGGCAAAAATTAGTATCCTATTTTAATTATTTAATTGTGAATGAGTTTAAATATATCATATGTTTATTATTTTTCTCTTTCTGTAAAATTCTTTTGCCCATTTTCATTGGGTTGTAAGTTCTTATCGCACTGATTTCTTAGAGAACTTTCTATGATTTTTTTCCTTTTACCAAACATTCTTGGTTATAATTTTCGCCTTGCAATAAGGAAATTTGTTAAGCAGGTCTGTTGAATGGGATAAGGACATTCCTAATTCCTTATACAAAACTCTGCTCAAAAGTTTAGCAGACAGGACTTTGTAAGAGGAATGATTAGATGACATGCTCCTAGGAAAATACAACACGTCGGAGGAAGATAGGCTACACTGAAGAAAAAGGAAGATTTGCTATGTGATAATTCTTTTTGATAGTCTTCCATTCTGTAGGTGTGACTATCACTTTTAATAATATTTTGGCATACAGATTTATATGGTAATACATATTTTGTCATGTTCTCTCTAGAACTGTTATTATTTTTTTTTAGCTCAGCCCTTACTGGGTAAATCCTCCATGTTCTTTGGTTTTCTTTTATAATTTTTAAATTTTGGGAAGCCAGAATCAACACGAGAATTTCCTAAAAGATTCTATGAGTAAGAGATGAGCAAAAATATTCCATACTGTGCTCTGATTGTAATTAAAATAAACATTCTTCCTTTTACTTATAATTTTAGCTCTGCAGAAGCAACTGAATCATTTCCTTTTTCTCCATTTTTATGCACTATAAAAATTTCCATGTTATTTTTGGTAAAAACAACAACAAAAATATATCCATTGAACCCTCAATTTATATAGTTGTCTCTTTAATCAATTCTTTTTAATTCTAACATGCTTCAACATTTTAATTTTAAAACACTTTTAAAAACCCCATGGAAATCTGAATTTAATTTTTTATATATGGTTGACATTAATTACTTAAGAATGAAGATATTTTTGGGCAAATGTACCCCATATGAATCCTTTAGTAAAAATGCTTACAAAGCATTTATATATATATTTCAATTTATATATATTTAATAAACTCCTTTTTATATGAATGAAGAAATTCCAGATAATCCATCACTTAATATTAATCCTGGGAATTTTTATTGCTGCAGCTTATCAACTTCTTGAAATTCATTGGGATCTGAGCAGTTAATCCTCTTTTTATTATTCTAAATAGTACATTTTGAAATACTTTAGTTCTGTTGATATATTATGAAGCCTACCATAATATTAATTTTATTCTTCTTAATTTCATGCTAGAAAGTATTTTTTTCTCTCAATGTCCATGTTATCATTGGCAGTCTGTTAATTTCAAGGCATCAAATTTATTTTAAAAATTGGATCTTTGGTTTGTTGTCAATTATTCCAAATGTGTGATTTATACAGAGGCAACTAATTGGTTCAAAATAATCAAAATTATTCTAGCCCTGAAATTCTATAATCTGTTTACTTTCTAGACATTTCTAAATTTCACCGTAATTTGAGATTCTAATGACTTCAAATAATTTCTGTGTGCATTTTACCCCCAATTATTTTAGTTAGAATTTGAAATTTTGACTTACATATTATAAAATTTTAAATAATGGAAAATTAATTTGAAAAGTTAAGTCAAATTTTCCCTGAAAATGTATATTGTTCAGTCAACATGTATATTTAGGAAGTTAATATGAAGAAAAGAGATATTTTTTAATACCCTACCTAGAAAAAATTGCTTTTTTAGAATTATAAGATCTTAGAAATATACTCCAAATCATCAGAATCTTTATTTCTTCCCATGTTAAAACACTAACATATACATATTTTGAAAATACTCAAGCTATGGGGCAACTTTTTTGTGCATTTACAAGTTAAAAAATGTTATTTATGTATGAGTTAAAAGCTAAAAACTTCTTTTTAATACACTGTCCAGATCATTTACTGAGTCCCTACCAGATGCCAAGTATCTTTTGATTTTAAAAAATAGTATTAAGGAGTTTAAGTGTACAGTATTCTTAAAGTAAGGAAATATATTCTTTTGCACAATCCACATCATTGAAGTAATGAGCCCTCTCTCTGTGACATATCATATTTTAAATGCACCACTGCTTGTGTTACTCACTCGTTCATCCCACAAAGATTTGTTTATTTATCTAATGGCTACTAAACACACACTATGTACAAGACATTGGGAATATTGACAGGAAAAAAAAAGGACTTTTCAACCTGTGGAAAAGAAAGAAATATAAATGCTTAAAACAATAGTATGGTTGAACAGAATGATGAAATTCTCCATGGGAGCCAAAGGAACTGAGGAGACACGCAATCCAGCTGCATCAAGAATGGTAAATATTCTATCCAGGCAATAGGGGGGTGAAGCATGAGAGCAGATGTAATGATGTTTTTTGTCCGGGAGAAATCTCTATGGATCCTGGGAAATAGAAGACAACTGACAAGGGTGAGGAGGGGAAGAGACACAAAGAAGTAGCTAAGTTATCAAGTGCAAATTAAAACACTATTTTAGAAACACCCTCCATAATTTTGGGAGCATTACTTCATATACCCTATCATGGCTAAAAGTTTTTGCTCACAAAATTGGAGGAATATTTTTCCCCTAAGAGGATGACTCTCTAGTTCTTTATTCAACTTGCTAAGGAATAGATATTAGTAAGGAATGTAGATGGTCATTTTAGCTTTGGAATTTCAGGGATCAGAAATTTTCACCTTAAAGAAATAAAATGCCAAAATCTACAAAGAGGGTTAACTAAGTCAAAATGAGTGCATTAAATCCACTCAACTTGGACATCAAAAGTCAAAATTCTCAAGTTTTGAGTACACAAAGTCCAGATGCTCAGCTGCTTGTAATTTTGATTTGTTCGCAACCTAAATAAATTTTACAATGCTTAAAGCTCACTACTAATTCTTCTGACACTGGAGAAAATGAAAGTATTTGTAAAGATACATTTCACCTACTGGCTTTTCTTAAGTAATACCCTGCTATTCAGTCTAGGTGGGGCTTTTTTTTAATTGTTCTCCTTCAGTCAAAAGCTGACACAACTGTCGAAATATAGTCACTCATACACTAGTCACTCACACTCCGATAATGTGTCTGTCATCATGTTAAAACAGTCATTTGCTGACATATTTTATGGCCATGAACATGTTTCAGGAACCAGCAAAAAGGATTGGCCTTTAAAAAATAAGCAAGAGTAGCATTTCCTTCTAGTGAAACGACATATAATTTGAAATAATAGTGTGTCAATAGTGACTATAGGAAATTGCTGGAAAGTGGACATTTCCAAGTCCACTTTTATCTGAGAAAAAGTAGTTCTTTTTAAACCAGCAAACACTTTATTGAATTAAAAGCATCGTCAGATTCTACAAATGTTTATTGCTCAAGGTTTGGAGTTCTGAACTTCTCTGAATACGTGCAATAGCAATTTTTCAAAGAATAAATGTTAATGCTGTACAAGACAGCATTGCATTCTCAGCAACTTTTCATTTATATTAGACCACGTCCAAATTGACTTTTGCATTTAATAAGCTCTCTTGGAAAGTGTAAGAATCGTCAGGGAAAATGTATAGATAGAAATATAAACATCCACAGATCAGCCTGTGTCCAATAGTTTATTCCAAAAGCTCTGAAAATATGTCATGGATAAACTCCAATTTTTTAATAGGTAGGAAGCAATTTTGAAAATAATAAAGCGTAGACAAGTCTAATAAGATTATATGCAAACACGCACTAGTTTTTTACACGCCATTGATATTGGCAAAATGAATACTTTAGTGGATCCCTAAGTAGCTATAAGAGCAAGATCTCTTTTTATAGTGAAGAATTTAGTTTTTAAAAATATCTGCTAGTTCCCACTCTGGATTAAAATTTATACAAAGAAGAGTTCACATTCTGTTCATAATACTATGATATTTTGGTTCATCAGAATATTCATGTACAATTTCAAGACCTTATTGTTGAAATACGAAAATCGTTAAATATGAAACTATGAAAATGATTTATTTACTTCCTAAAGTGTTTGCTAAATTAAGAAACAGATCACAGTTCTGAAAACTATTTCATCAGTATTGATATCCTACAGGAGTTGTGGGTAAGAAGATCATATACTTATATGGAACAGTCTTGAAATTACAGTGACATTCTTATCCAACAATATTTGTTAGTTCTTTTTAAGGAATTATTTTAAAGTATTTCAGCGTTCCTTATTAACACAGGCATTTAAATCTAGTATCAGTTCCCTAGCAAGCGTGGAAAGCCAAACTGTTTTACAGATGCTTAAACGTCCACAGAAGCTTTTTTTAATAGAAGAAACATTATTTCACTTTATTTCATTTACTTGGCTTCTTTGTTCATTAAGCTAATTACTCTAGTCTACATTCATGCCTTTCATCTACCTTGTTTCTTGAGCTTGATCCTTTCCCAACCCTGAATCGACTGTTAGTGAACAGTTGAAGCTGAACAGGAAGGAATTGCAGGTGTCAACTCACAGTTTACAAATATGACATCTCCTCTGGCATAGCTGGAAATATGAAATATTGATTTATGTGCAGTAAAAGGTCTTATAAAAATGATCACATACACATGAGAGATTAATGCGCAGGAGATCAATAGAAATTTCATTCTTGACGCTAGACTGTCACCTATGGTGAAATGCTAAAATACAGAAATCAATATTATCTATGAAATGTCAAATTTATTATAATTATGAGGATGAAAGCTGGCCAAGTGGCTCCCAGGAGAGAAGGAAGGATAGGTTACTGTGCTGAAGCATCCTTCATGTCCCTTGTTCACTTGCTGCCAATTTGAGAGCAATACTGGTGCAGGGGGTTTTCAGGCATTATGTACCGCTGTGTAGTAACAAATTCCTGGAATATTTAACTCTTGAAACTGACAATAATACAAGTGTCCACACAGTCAAAAGGTGCAGAACTTTCAGCTCCAAAATACGGAGAAGATTTTAAGCACAGATTTTAATGTGGCATGTGTACCACAGCCTATTGCTTAGGAAAATTGAGCTTTTACGGACAGAAGATTAATAAGATCTTGGTGCAATTTTATTCAAGCTCATGTTCTGTTCTCTCCAGTGGTGGGGGAGGGGGAAGGGAAAATCCTAAATTATCTATTAGTAGGCTTCACATTTTCTATAGTTTAAGCCATTAGCTTGATTCTTAGAAATTGCCATTCAATTTCCACTGCTAGGCAGCAATTCTTTGAAAAGATTTTTATGAGTTTGTGGCACCTACTAGTCTCATGTATCAAGTTTAATAGAGTCTTTGAAAAAGTAACACAAAGCTAAAATTTTATGAGCCTATAAGAAAACAATAAAATGAGAGTATTTTGTCTTTCCTTTTAAGTGGGGAGGGGTTTTTTAAGAAGTTGAAGTTAAAAGGATAAAAGAAAAAAGACTTCTTTTCACATATTTTCCAAGTCTACAGAAAAGTGGAGTACTAAATCTTATTAATAGTATTATTGTTCCTTATAATGAGTGCAGGCTTTACTAGTCAATGTTAGTGATGTTATACTGTGATTCTTCAGAGATGGGGATGTGTTCTGGGTACAAGGGCAGAGGAACGTGCCTGACCAACAAGTGAATCAGGATTCTTGAGGGAAAATCTAGATTCCATTGTAGGTGGTTTAGGCTGTAAATAGATTGTACTATTTGCTATCATTTAACAGTGTTCATAAAGCCCTTTTAATTCAAATTTTAATGATTCACAGTTTTAAATATAAGCAGTGTGCTCTGCCAACCATGCCTAGAAGACAGCATGAAAAGCTTGTTTGTTTTGCATCTCTGGTGCCTCCATATAGAAAGTTATCAGAGATTTGTGAAATGAATGAATGACTGAATGAAACATTAATTCATCCTTCGGTGTGCTGGTACTACATGAGTTGTGAGGGATAGAATTTCTTCTGATTTGGACTTAATATTCTGTTTGTCTTTAGAATTATGATTCTCTTTTCTTTTCATCCACTTCTCAGATCTAGATAGCTCTTTGGTAGCCAAGACTTGTAGTCGGAAGGTGAACCTAAGTACCAATTGCTACACATAGAATCTCAAAATAGAAAATCCCCTAGTACAGATGCTTTTCACTATGCACCTTTCAATTTATGGTTCACCCCTGAATTTTTAACTGGAATTAAACACAGTATGGGAAATTTACTTTCATTATTAGTAACATTAATTTGTCTGATGATACATATTATGAGTCTTATTTATTATTAACATATTAACATTCTTATTTGTTATTCTCTGTTTTCTTGAACCTTCCAAGCTATAAATTTATTTTAGAGCTTTGTCTTTAATCTGATTCTTAGGGCGGTGTTTCCTGTCTAGACTTGAATTTGGTTGAAGACATTTTGACTGAAGGAATATCTAAATAGTAATATCTAAAATCTATTCTCATTTTTTAGGTGTTGGTGTAAAAATTAAGCAGTGCCATTTCAACTAGTGACAATAAGGTTCCCTTCCCTCTGGTAAATTACCATTTTTCTAGAGTTTTGGTTTTTCAGTTCTGTTATCTAAAGCTATTGTTCTGTTCAAGACATATATTTTCCAAGTACTACTTCTGTATTATTCATGGAGGAGCACCTATCACAGGCGCCACAGTGCTGACAGAATTAGACATCTCTGGGGTGGCCCAGTGGTGTAGTGGTTAAGTTATGAGCTCTGCTTCAGTGCCCTAGGGTTCGTGGGTTCGGATCCTGGCTGTGAACCTACACACTGCTCATCAAGCCATGCTATGGTGGCATCCCCCATACAAAAAAGAAAAAAAAATAGAGGAATATTGGAACAGATGTTAGCTCAGGGACAATCTTCCTCAAGCAAAAAGAAGAAGATTGGCAACAGATGTTAAGTTGGGGCCAATCTTCCTCACCAAAAAAAAAAAAAGAATTAGACATCTCTCACAGAGGAATACAAAGAGGAGTCACAGGGAAGTTTCATAAATGCTGAGCAAGACCCCATGTGAATGTCATTTAAGTCAATGAGCATTAGTTGAATGTCTACTATATGCAGGAAACTGGGATGAAAAGGGCACAGAGAGAGCTCTCAGGGAGTTCACAGAATAGTACAAATTGGGTTATATTTAGAAATGGGAAATATTTAGAAAAGGGAGTTTCAAGACTTGGAACCTATGCAAGCTATCCTGAATCCTTGGATTGGTGTACTCGCAACTCAAATAAAAACCTATTTCCATCTCCTTTAGAAAAGTCAGTCCATAGATATTCCACAGACATAAAATACAAAGTTCTTTCTCATCCATTGTTATTGAATTATTTACTCTTCCTAAATATTATCTCTTTTGGCCAGAATTGTGGGATTATTATTACAGCCAAATATGATGGAAGATTCATAAACTTTCCTCCAGTTGGTAATATAAACACTTTTTTTTTTTAAATCTAGAAAAGAGATAAAGATTTATTTACTTTTTTAAAAACGCTGTAGCATTTACACAATTTATAAATAGAGATTTGGGAAGATTTTCCACTCTACACAGCTTCTTAAGCCTTTTTTTCCTCTTCTGTACCTCAAGTACCCAAAGCAGTTAAAGTTAATACTTAATGCAACCCAGTTGAAGAGATAGGCATTTCTTGCAGTCAGGTCTCAATTAAGAGATAAAAGACAAAAAGTGCAAAGCGCTTGATAAAGCTAAGAATACAAGGCCAGCCATGGATGTGCTTGAAGCTGTCCATAGCGATAACTGGATAGTCAGCTGGAATCTTCTTGAATTGAAGTGGGTGCTCTAACTTATCAAATTCCACATATGGGGAAATTATTGGTGCCTACAGTGGTGATTAACACTAACCCACTGGGTCAGAAACAAGCTGGGATAAAGGTGAAAACTGTATCTGACTATCAACACCAAATACATCCATTTAGAGAAAGATAGCAGAGGGTTTTTTTCTTTTTTTATATCTTCAGTTGTGCAGGTTGTCAGGCTGGTCACACAGTTAACGCTGCATATAGAGTGCTCTCTATAATGTGCAAATTGCAATGCACATTAAAATGTAATCTACTTTAATAAGTCACATGAAGATTACATTTTAAGATAATTGTTTGCGTGTTTATGCTACACGCCAAAAATATTTTCCTGCTTTGTTTACAGTATTTTTTCTGCCTTTAAACATAATGATTGCAACTATTAACACTAAACAACTCCCTCTTTCAAATGGTTGGGGGCGATGTTATGAAGATTC
This sequence comes from Equus quagga, assembly GCF_021613505.1. Classification (NCBI taxonomy): domain Eukaryota; kingdom Metazoa; phylum Chordata; class Mammalia; order Perissodactyla; family Equidae; genus Equus; species Equus quagga. The sequence goes on along the minus strand of NC_060270.1, from coordinate 97,708,590 downwards.
AAATTTTGGATTCCTGGAGCCATAGTTCATAACATAATGTTCAAACTTCCTGATCTTACTGAATTTCCCCAAATTAAACTTGTTACGATGCTGTAGTCATCAAAAACCTCACTCTGCAGCAATAAATTAGGACACTTGAATTATGCAAATAGTTTTATAAAGTTGTCCATTTTCCAATTCCTGTGTAGACAAAAATATTTGAAAAGTGACAATTTTTGAAATCCATATAATGAACGTCAGAACCTGGGCTTTCCAACAAATCTATTCACTTGGGATATGGCCAATTGTCAATGATTTATTAGAATGGGTGAGAAGGAAATTAGAGGAAAGTGGAAATGACAAATAATCTCCAAATTTCACACTGTTCACTCATTTAAAAATGCTTTTCTACTCGGCCACCAGTAAAATCATTTACAAGTGATGACATTTAACTGAAAAGATTTTCATCTCTTTTTCCACCTCTTATCCATCTTGTAAAGGAAGGACCAATGAATACTAAAATAACCCATTGGGGTCAAGAGGCAAAATAAGTTCTTATTAGTTTATGTAGATATTGTGCGCTCAGTAGGAAGCAAAATGACTGGCCCAGAGTTGGTACCCCAAAAATACTTTTCAAATGAATGAATAAATGGAAAATTGAAAATATAAATTAATTATGAGTTGAGTGAACTATGCACTTTTAAAATGTGGAAATTATTATAATGCTCAAAACTTGCTGCATTATTTTGGTTTGCTTTATGTAGAGCCTATCTTTGAAGAACAGGCTCACAGCTTAATCATATATGATCACTTATTTAATTATATTAGTGTCACTAATATATATTATGTTACCCAGAAAGATTGTAATGGCCTTCCTCTGGAGCCATGAGACACTAGGTTAATGTACTTGTTTCCTCAGTAATCTCTGGATTAACAGGTAAAATTTCCAATTTACTTTCTGTTGAAATAATTCAGTGATCTTCATTTTTATCTGCTTGAATATTACGACATGAAATTCTCACATTCTGGAAAAGTAATAGAGCAATATATTGAGAGAAAATTTTCAGTTTCAGGTGATATAAACTCTAACTGAAATAGGTTGCAGAAAGAAGAAATATTAGTTTATAAATGTAACTCAAAATTTGGCAGGTGGTCTTCAGGTATAGCTAGACACAGGAGCTTAAATAATGTCATCAGAATTCAGACTTTATCTCTTGACTATGATTTCCTCTGTGTTGGCTTCCTACTCACGCAGCTCTTTGCATAGGAAGGTTAGATGGCCCTCAGGCACTCAAGGCTGCTTTATTACTAATCTCAAACAGATGGAAAGAGAATCTCCTTTTCAATACTCCTACAAAAAGTTCTGGAGTTGATCTTCATTGACTTACTTGGGTCTTCTGCCCCACCCTTGACCCAAACACTCTGGCCAGACAGATGGAATATGTGTTTGTAATGTGTGGATTATGTGCCCTTTCCTAATTCAATTTGTGTTGCCAGTGGGATGCAGTGCTGTCTTGAGTTCTTGTCTAATGCTTGGATTCAGGAGTAGGACTAGTATGAACTGAATCACAAGAACTGTATGTGAAGGAACATGGTTCTTTAGGAAACATAAAGGTACATTTCCATAAGAAAGAAAGGATCTTGGGGTGAAGAAAGAAAGGAAAAATAGATGCACATTGCAAGAAGTGTAGATGAAAAAATGGAAATATTAAAAAAAAGGATTATAAAGGATGAAAACCTATGAAAGATCTGAAGTCATATCTACTAAATGATTAAAGTTTCTCAAAGACTATATCCAACTACTGTGCCAAAAGCTGTAGAACATTACTAAAAATCCAGGTCTACCAATATATTTTGCAATATATTCAATTCCGTAGTTGAGAACTGTGGTTAATACGTTAGTTTTGATGTTGGTCAGACTAGGAGAGGAACCAGTGTATGTAGACTTTCCTGTTGTTAATTTCATCTTGACATTGGTTTTGAAGGCAACTGAGAATCAAAATTGGGGTGAGCAGAAGTGGCACATTTTCCCCACATAGGAGACTGCATCTGGGGTCATATGCTGATTTCTCACACCACACTGAATTCCACTGCCCCAGAGCACATTATTTTTAATGTCAGGAATAAAATTACATTGTTGAATTAGGATGGAAAGAGGAGAAAAATGATGCCTTGATAAGTTTCAGTAAATTAGCTAAAATAATATTCAGATATAAGATCTGATCAATAACATTAAGCAACATTTTCTTCTAGACTCTTAACATGGCTTAATGGGCTAAGTAAAAGATAACATCTGAAAGTTTTGGAGTTTAGAATAAATTAATATAAATTTCATATAAGTTTTGAATAAAATTCTTTATATTATACTTCATACTTTAGTTCAGAACCTTTGTCTTTTTCAACTATGCTCTGTCCTTCGGCAATTACTACTGAAAGAAGAAATTATTCTTTATATTTATATTCTATTGTTTCTGGCAAAAGAAAATGTTCTTCCATCACAATTTTAAGCAATATTTTATGAGAATTTCTAAATTCTAGACTTTAGAACAGTGAAGTCCCTGTGATCTTGGTGTGATTGAACAGGCTCGGGATTATAAATCCATTTTGTAAATGATTCTCCCTAATTCCTTCTCTATCTACCATTACAAATACGTAGTATTTCTCGTCAGCAAGTCATCAGATTGCACTAAATTGTGCCAAACCTCGTAGCCTGTTGCACTTTTCAATCATTTTCTAAATTATCTCAGGTCAAAATCTATATGCTTTGGGGGCACTTTATATAAGGAATTAAGATGCAATTACAAGATTTGTGTTGAGTTTTAGATAAGGCATTACATTTCAGTTTATCATGAACTGTTTTCACATTTTCCAAGCAGTTTAGTCAGGATTGACTTTATGAGCAGGAATCCATATGCTATAGTTGAGGGGCAGCCAAAAAGCCCTCTGGACCTATTAAAACTTCCTTCATTACAGAGTCTCTTGAAACAAGTACTGTAATTCCCATCAAGTGAGCCACCTTATCATTAAATCATTATTTCTAGAAAGCCCTCTGAGAATAACATATCCGGTCATTATCAGAGTCATTAACATTTGAAGCCAGCAAAGCGTTGGGGGCTGGAGAGGGAATGGGTGAAGGATAGGGTCTTGAGCCCTGTAGTATGCAGAGGAAGATTCTGTATATCTGCAGAAAAAGAAAGAACTTCACAATTTTGCCCTCTTTATTATTTTGTGTAGACTAGATTCTAAGCTGAGACATTATAAAAAAAAAAAGAGACATTGGCTTGAGATGTAAAGATTTTATACAATACTTAATACATATGGTTTGGGAAGATATGGTTCTTTGTTGCAACAGTTCTTTGTTTATTCGTCAGTTCATTCTTTTGTGTAACAGTAGCTGTTTTTCAAGTTTACTGTGTGCTAGATATTGTCCTAACTGCATTACATGTAGTATTATCTCATTAAAGCCTTCTAAACAACCCTGTAAGATAGGTACTATTATCATCCACATTTTACAGAACAAAACAACTGGTATAGATGTTAAATTAGCAAGGTCATATATATAGTAAATGATGTGTGTAGGAGTTGAGGAGGGTTGAAACACAATAAACAGGTAACAAGTACATGGAACACTAGTACATGTAAAAAAATAAAAAATAAAAAAATGAGTGATATGACAGAGTGATGGGGTTTGGATGCAGGAGGGTAGGGATTATAATGCATCAGGTGATTAGGGAAGGATTTGGGAGGAGGTGACATTTGAGAGAAGACCTGTGGGATAAGTAGCAAGGAGCTACGCAAACACTGGCGCAGACTTCCTAAAGTGGAAAGTAGATGACGAGTTTGTTGAAAATAAAAGGAAATTCCTCTTAGCTATGTTTCAAGTATCATTCTTCTCCTGCAAAAGCCTGGTCTAATTAGACACCCAGCAAGATCAGAGAAAGAACAAGTGGTTGTTTTTTAAGTTTTGTTCAATTTTGCTCATCCTCTCTGGAATCAGCAAGTCTTGGGTGCTGGAGTGTCTTCTCTTCTTTTGCATTTCACATGGAATTTCTCTCTCTAGCCTTTACATCCAAATACTTCCCTTGTTGATGCGTACACAAAGGCTCCACAGTATTTACTGAGAAACAGTTTCTTTCTGTATTTTTAAGTCTTTATTAAGATTGGAGTCTGGACTTGATTAAGAGAGAACATGTTTCTTTAATTCACTCAAACACTAGGCAAGGGCCTACTATGTACACTTAGGGTAATACCAAAATGAATTTGTCATGGACACTATCCTTAAGAAGTTTAAAGTCCAATATAATAAATATTTTAAGTATATATTACTTTAAAAATATTTACCTTATTTATTTTTTGTATCCCATCCATCCTTTTTCCTTGTGATTCCACTATCCCGAGGGCCCATGGTCCACTCAGAGAAAACAAAGAAATCATTATTCAGGCTTAGGTTTCAAAAGTGATTTTAAGTTAAAGAGATAAGAGTATTAAAAACCAAGCTTTGTTGAGAAAGAAAATGGCATTCGAAGTTTCAAAAGTTTGCCTTTACATAGCAGGAGAAAAACTTGGAGAACTTAGTGTCTTGTTATAAAGTATAATGTATGGAGATTATAAGACATGAAGTAAGAAAAGTTCTTATCCAAGTAGCAGGGGAAAACCCTTTTGTTCTGGGGTTATGAAAGTGCGAAAACATTAAAGAGCTAGGAGGAAGAAAGCCATTCCCCGAGTGGCTCCAAGGATCTCTTTGGCCTTGGGTCTAGAAGGTGGTTATAGACAGATGAAAGAGATGAAAACAGTATATAACTGAGATAGAAGCCAAAAGCTATGGGATTTTGTGCCTCCTTTCCTCTTAGGAACTCTGGGAGGAAGACTATCACAATGGATCACCATGTACCTGTGGGCACAACACAAATTTAGGGGGTGTTAGTCAAAATTACAGTCTATCTCAACTGTGCTCCAGGAGTTGTGCATTGCTCATCTGTAATCCTGAATATGGCATCTTTGACCACCTGCTCACCATAGAACAGAAATGGCTGCAAAGGATGTTTAAGCAAAGAAGGGCCTGAAATAATTCTTGTGATTCTCCTTCTTTCTATGTGTGAGGGAAAGGATTCAAAAAATTCTCATATATCTCCAGTTTAGGAAGGCCAAAGGAAGGTGTTAATGTTGGGGGTTAAATGGGAATCACGGCCAGACCACGGATTTGTGACCCCAGTGAGAAAAGAAAAGGGGTCCTGGACCGAAGGTGGGTAGACAAGTTTCCTGGGAGAAATCACAATTCCTTTCTCTAAGGAGAGGACAGAACAGACAAATTAAACTGCAGCCACTTCAGCACTGCGGCCAGGGATGACAGGCAGCTTGCTCCCTACAGGCTAGTGGGATGAAACTGCAAAAGTGAACAGAGTCCCTTCCTCGATGACATGAGGTGTGGCCAACTTCTCCCCACACTCAGATGCAGTCTCAGGAAGGAAAAGAGGGGCCTTGAAAGGGAGTTGAACTTTGAATTGTCTTTATATTTACCAGAAATGGATTTTTCTGACTCTGAGGAGACAAAGTTAATATTATTTGGTAAGATGGAAGCTATCATTAATTTTTTCCCCTTGGATCCCCCTCACTATGTATATAAATCTATAGATATATATACACACACACACATATATGCATACATAAATATCTTAAAGAACGTTACTTTATTTTTCCCTGTGATTCTGAGTTTGTAAAGTGTTTTTTTCTTCCTCCCTCCTCCATATACATATATAGGACTAAGTATAAAGCCAAATATCTGACAAAATTTCAATAAAGTGGTTTCAAGTTCAGAAGAGAATCAGATTCTGTATAGGCAGAAATAATCTAGTTTTATTAAAATCTGTGTGCTATACTTTTGTTTTCTTAACTCTAAAAGAGGATTGCCCAAAATGGATGTTCAGTTAATTTGTGCAGTTAGAGCTTTTTATGCTTTATTTATCAACTTTCAAGAGTCATATGGATTTTAAATACATACGGCTTTCAATAATTAAACAGGGATTCGTTTTCTTACTATGAGTTGGAGTCCATTTTGTTTTCCAAATGTGTAAGGTTTCTCCACTGTGTACAGAAGGTGGGGGCCTAAACGGTTTTTCACTGGCTCGGTGAGTTAGTTACTTAGTGCCCAGAAAAATTGCTTTGGGGTTTTCCATAAAAAAGAGGGTAATCTGAGATTAACTCAATCTAAATTTCTGGCAATAATCCGTTGGTGGTGAACACGATGCAAGCTGTATTGAAATATAATAACGTACACCTGAAATTTACACAATGTTATAAGCCAATATGACCTCAGTAGATTAATTAAAAAAAAAAAAGTTGGTTCACTATGGTAAGGTTTTGGTTTCACCTTTTGCTTCTTAACTCTTTCGAGAAATCTCCAACTGTTGTGTTCCTAAGTTTAGCCACAAGGGATATTTAAACTATTTATCCACTGCTTTGTCCTATCACCAATCAATCAGGGCCACCATAGACTGGAACTAACCCATATGGCTGTCTGGACTAGGGCTGGCAGATTGTCAGCCTTGGTTTGGGCTAAATAACTTCAGCTTGTTTTATCATTCACTAGGGTTGACACTAGTAGTACTAAAAGTTAATATTATTATGAAAAATGGGATTGTCTGATATTCCCTCCTTGGGAAAGGGCATATATTCACCCCATTTCTGAGGTCCCTGGGCCATAGACAATTGGGAAAATAGAGTTATTTTCTTTATTTTTTCTCTATTTAGTTTGGGAATGGAGAAAAAAGAGATATTTTTGTCACATAATTAAAGAGGAGTTTTGGGGGACAATCGATCTCAGCAGGAAAGAGCTTGGTTTGTGTTATAAATTATTTTCATGGAGGCTGGACCCAAGAGGACAATTTTCCTTCATCTCCTTCACGAGAATCTGGAAGTCTGCTCCCTTTTTTGCAACTTGCTGGAGAATGGTCTACATGGGTCAAGGCATAGTGGAGGAAGACTCAGAACCCTGGTGAAGCTCAGAGGGAATGCAGTGCAAAGAGATTTTGGAGGACAAAAAGAGAAGAGGTCAGAAAGGGAGATGCTCCTGAATGTCCATAGGAAACAGACTCAGTGTGACTGACAGGCAACTTCTGGCACAAATAAATATTTTGTACCAGCTCTTGGACACTTTGAATTCTTGATTGTCCAGCAGTCATGCTTTGTGTAAAAGACTATGTACTTTTAAATCTTTTCTAATATTAAGGATATAGCTCAATATTTTGCATGTGTTTCTCTTCCCTATGGTGAACCATTAGGATCTGAGGAATATGTTACAATTTTGTTTTCCCACCAGCACCTAGCACAGTATCTGACACATTCTCAATAAATGAGCAAATTACAGCAGGTGAAATTCCAAAATACATATTTGTTCTTTATGACTCTGAACGTCAGATTTTCATTTAGTTATTGGCCAGTTGACCTCTCTAGGGGACTTTAAGATCCAAGGTGAGCAAGACGTAATTTGATGCAAGCCTCTTTAAATGCAAACTCCAAATATTATATGAGGTTGTTTTCAAATTATGAAGAAAAAGAAATTTGAAAAAGTTTCAAGTGACTTAGCTTATCATGGAAGAAAAATCAAATGAGCTACTATGTTTGTAGCATGTTGTTATAGAACTGTGGTAAAATTCATTGCACTTTTTTCATCAGAGGTGACCTTTTAAATAGTAATATATAGATACAAGATCATCTTAGCTACATTCCCTCTGGAACATTCTTTGGCCTATTAATTTATTCATTTCATAAGTAATGTGCCTCTATTATGTACAAGTCCCTATTGGTCAGGCTAGCAACAGAGTAGAGAACAAAATACTTTTCTTCCCTGGTGGAGCTTAAATTCTACTGGGAGGCACAGAGAATAAACAGAGTAAATAAGTAAAGTCCAAAATATAGTATGTGTACCCCTACCTGAACTATGTACCAAAATTAACTCAAAATGGATCAAAGAACTAAATGTGAGAGTTAAAACAGTAAAACTGTTAAAAGAAAACATAGGAGCAAATTTTCATAATCTTTAATTGGGCAAAGGATTCTTATATGTGATACCAAAAGCACAAACAATGAAAGAAAAGTAAATAAATTGGATTTCATCAAAATTAAAAATTTTGATGCATCCAAGGACATCATCAAGAAAGTAAAAAGGCAATCTAAAGAATGGGAGAAATATTTGTAAATCATATATCTGATAACTGTCTAGTGTGCAGAATATATTAAAAAACTCTTATAATTTAACAACAAAAAGACAAACATCCCAGTTTAAAAATGGGCAATGGACTTAAATAGACATTTTACCAAAAAGGATATACAAATGGCTGACAAGCATATGAAAAGATGCTCAACATCTTCGTCATTAGGGAAATGCAAATAAAAGCCATAATGAGATATCACTTCACACTCATTAGGATGGCTATTAAAAATAAAAAACCAAAAAGCAACAAGTGTTGGTGAGGATGTGGGGAAATTGATAGCCTTGTGTATTGCTGGTGGAAATGTAAAATTGTGCAGTCACTGTGGAAAGCAGTTTGGCAGTTCCTGAAAAAGTTAAACATAGAATTACCATATGATCCAGTAATTCCATTTCTAGGTGTGTACTCAAAAGAATTGAAAATAGATATTGAGATAAAACTTGTACATAAATGTTCATAGCAGCACTATTCATAATAGCCCAAAGGTGGAAGTATCACAAATGTCTACCAGCAGATAAATGAATAAAGACAATGTGGTATACCAATACAACAGAATATTATTCAGCCACAAAATGAAATGAAGTACTGATACATGCTACAATATGGATAAACCATGAAAACATTATGCTAAGTGAAAGAAACCAAATACAAAAGATCACGTTGTATAATTCAATTTATATGAGATATCCAGAATAGGCTACGGAATAGGTGGTAGAATTTGATGATGGGTTATATACGCTACATCAGAGAAAAAACAGTGAAGAATGACTCCAAAATTTTGGGTCTGAACAGGTGTAATAATGGAGCTGTCGTTTGCTGAGATGAGGAGCAGTGTAGGAGGAGGAGGTTTTGGGGAAAATTGAGAACTTGGTTCAAAGGACCCATCTGATGCCCAAGGGGAGAGGTAGCTGGATATACTAGTCTGGTATTCAGGGGAGTGGTCTGGACTCAAACAAAAAGATAGCATTTAAAACTGTGAGACGTGAATGAGACCACCACAGTGTGGTTAGACATGAGAAGAGTTACAAAGACTGAGCATGGGGACATTTCAATCTTTAGAGTTTGGGGAGATGAGAGGCTGCAAAGGACCCTGTGAAGAAGCAACCTGGGATTTCATCCCATTCTGATGGCTTTAATTAACATTTTTATTCAGGTAATTACTAAATCTAAATCACCATCTCCAACTTCTCTTTAAGACCTGGATTGCATTTTTCACTGTCATTTGAGTATCATGCCTTGGTTCTGGCAGAACCTCTAAATCAATATACCATGTTGCTAATTCTCTGTCAGTCCCTTTGTCCAATTCAGTCCTCACTCTTGCTTTTCGTATGCTGACAATGGCAGCACTGTTCTCCCAGTGACCCAGGCCTGAAACATCAAAAACATCCATGACTCCTCCCTTGATCCTGACAAAAAACTTCATAATTCAGACTCTCTCCTGGACACTCACCTGGACCATTACAATAGGTTTCTGAATTGTCTTTCTGCTTCCTCTAACTCTCCCTTCTAACCAATCCTGTGCACTGTTCTAAGTTTAACCTTTCTAAAGCAGATCTCACTAATGTTATTCTCCTCTCAAACTCCTCGATGTCTCCTCTTTACCTACTGAATGAACATTTGAAGGCCTTTCCAAGTGCAACCACATCTTTATTTACAATCTTGTACTCACTACCCTTGTACACACATTCCTGCAAACACCAAACTCTTCTACTCATTGTTCCTTTACTGTCACACTATCTTCCTCCCTAATCTTTGTCTAAATTCTAGCCATCTTTCAAAGCTCATTTCACATGTGTCACTCAAACACAGACCACATAACTTTCATTAATCCCTAGTCCACGTGCACTATCTCATGCCCTTCAGAAGGTTGACATGGACTTTTCTTGTGACCCAGTGGGCTTTGGTTTGTTTTGTCAGTTGGGAAACTTTGCCTCATTTTAGCAACATCTTGAGTTTCTCTTGGAGGAGGCATTTACTCCATATTCTTCTCCTAGGTGACTTGGTTGCTACTGAGGGCATTCCTCTTGATACAGAGATGGTCATCTGTTCCAGGTGTGCCCAAACAGTCCCACCCAATGCTTCAGAGGCCAACAGGTGACACAAACTGCGCAGATGAATCACTTTCTATCCCTTACCCTGCTTTTCTTTACACCTATCCAAAATATTTTTACATATTTATTTCCATATTTGTGTATGTATGTTTCCTCACCGGAATATGATTTCCATGGGGGCAGGAGATTTGCCTGTTTTGTTCAATACTGCATCCTCTAAGCCTGGAACACTGTCTCATACTTAGTATGTGCTTAATATTGGTTAAATAACTGAGTAAATCAATGGCAGCAACCCAGGTTTATTACAAGAACTATTAGGAAAAAAACTTGCTTATCTCTTAGTTAGACAACCTGGTAGAATATATTAAGAGTGGAACTAGTAGTGGTTATTTTGCCAACACATAGGAGAGCCTTCCTGAGAATTAAGCCAGTCCAGAGCCAAGGGGAGCTAAGAATTAACCAAAGACAGCTCTCTATCAACATGACTGGAATGCCTGAACCTAGCTGAACCTGGACTCACTAATGCTTGTGGAATTTGCAGTTTGTGAAGCAATATAGTCTTCCTTTCCCAACACTTTTTTCCTTAAGTCAGTTTTAGTCATTTGCAGTGTTGAGTCCGTCAGTGCAAATAATCTATAACCAACCTATAAATCAAAATTGAGGTGAGTTTATTATGAGCCAGAATGAGGATTATAACCCAGGAAGGACTTAGAAGGCATTCTGGAGAAGCATGGCTTTCAGTTCAGTCTTATATCTTTTTAGAACAAAGAATACACATTAAACACAACCAGGATACATTTTCATCAAAATTTCAAAGAAGTATTCAGTTGCAAATTAGCAGGTCAACATGACCATGATGTCAGGAAAGGGACTAATTTACCATCAGGGCATTATCGATAGGGCATAGGAGGGGACGTATGCATTCTTATCTTAAGAGAGTGCCTTCTTTAATGGTTAAGCAGATGTACAATGTGTGTTTGATAGTCCATAAATCAGGCTTTTCAGTTGAAGCTGAATCAGTTCTGAACCCCAGTAGTTGCCCCATATACTTCAATATGTGAAAATCTCATCATTTTATCCTTTTGATCAATAATCTTTCAATAGAAAGCATTGCTGATCAAAATATTGTCCCTTGGTGCCAGGGTGGTTGCTGCCTGCACTGGGTCCATCATGTCCCTTGGCGGTAGGCTTTGGCTTTTATTTCATTGATTTGCCCAGTTATCCACACTGAGAGGAAATAGTCAGATATAGTGGACAAGCATAGAGATACACATTAACAGGGGAAGCGTTTCATTGGTTATGTAATTTGTCAGTTATTTTTAGATTATTGCACAAACATTGCACATGTGCTTTCACGTGACTTCCTATAGTTACACTGTTTATAACAATTATAGAACAGGTAATCCAATACTTGAAATGATTACCCTAAAAATCAATTCATAGGCATAGCCTTAATAAGAAAAGGAGATTTGTCCAGGGTTGTAAGATCGATCAACTATCTCAAGTCACTGAGCAATCATCACGCTAGCTTGCATGCTAGTCTTATAACACTGAGAAAGAAAATACTAATTAGTTTGAATGTTATGACTAATACAAGAATTCTAAGGAGTAATAGAAATAGGAATTGCAGTCCAGGTTGCAAATGGAAGCTAATACCAGAAGGCAGCCAACTAAACAAATCAAGACCAGGTATAGGATCTCTTAAGGCATTCACCTGCTTTTTTTCATGTGCTTTAGCAGAGATGATACATTGGAGGACTCATCAGGTATAAAACCACAGCTTTCAGTTCGAATGATATATATATGTACCACCTTCGGGATGGCGTAAGTATATCTTAAGCTATTCTACTTTAAAGGACAGCCTTTCTCATTAAAGACATTTCAGTATCTAATAAGGCTATTCCTGCTTGACTACTGTTAAGGGCTTCTGTATGTGATATGACACCCTTTAGCCTCAAAGAAGGAACAACTATAGCTAGCTGCTCAGTGGTCATACCAGTGGAACACTGAATGAGCCCATCTGACCTTAAAGAGAGGGAGATTGGCAACAGGTGTTAGCTCAGTGTGACTCCTTCCCTGCATCCAAGGGAAAGTCAGGGTGTAGTGTTTTATCATACAGGCAGTAGCCAAGGCCAAAGATTTTTTCCACATAACCACCGAGTTCTGTTAGGAGCCAACCAATAGATGCCTGGCCTTCAAGATCAATCTGTTCTAAATCAGTCACTTTCTTTAAGTATAATAGTATTCTGAAAACCTAAATGGAACAATTATAAAATATGTATACAGTTTAAGCACAACAAAGGTTTAGATGAGGAGATAAAAGGTTGGGAATACAGGCCTGGTTCAGAGTCTTGGGACAGCTGTCTACAACAGGTGCCATCTTCTTTTCGTCCTGGTTTGGAGATATTTGTCTTGGTCAGCTGAAGTTGGGTATCAGAAATAGGAACCAAGGGGCCGGCCCCGGAGCCGAGCAGTTAAGGCTGCATGCTCCACTGCAGCAGCCCATGGTTTCGCTGGTTTGGATCCTGGGCGCGGACATGGCACTGCTCGACTGGCCACGTTGAGGCAGTGTCCCATGTGCCACAACTGGAGGGATCTGCAGCTAGGATACATAACTGTGTGCCCAGGGGATTTGGGGAGATATAGCAGAGAAAAAAAAGACTGGCAACAGTTGTTAGCTCAGGTGCCAATCTTAAAAAAAAAATTATAAAAAAGAAATAGGAACTGAAACCAACTCAAGTGGAGAGGTCTTTTTTAAAAGAGAAATATGAATCCATGAGTCTATGCCTTTTGATTCTGTAATGCACGTATCGGTTAAAAGTACCTGGTATGGTCCTTTCCAACAGGGCTGCATAGGGTCTTTTATTTGATGCCTCTTCCAATAAATAAATTCTCCAGGTTATAGTCCATGATCCGTAAGGTCTGGAGCACTCTGTGAAAAGAATCAGCTAGGGGCTGGCCTGGTGGCGCAGTGTTAAGTTCACACATTCCGCTTCCCGGGGGCCCGGGGTTCGCCCGTTTGGATCCCAGGTGCAGACATGGCACCGCTTGGCAAAAGCCATGCTGTGGCAGGCGTCCCACGTATAAAGTAGAGGAAGATGAGCATGGATGTTAGCTCAGGGCCAGTCATCCTCAGCAAGAAGAGGAGGATTGGCAGTAGTTAGCTTAGGGCTAGTCTTCCTCAAAAAAAAAAAAAGAAAAAGAATCAGCTACTAACATTTTACTTTTTTTAAGCATCTCAATGAGAGCCTGACAACAATGTAATATATCTCCCTTAAGCAAAGTTTGTTCATACATTTCTACACCTAGTTACATAAGCTGTCCTATTATTATTTTAAAAGGAGACAGCTGATGTTTACCAAAAGGGTGTGGATCTAAGGTTCAGGAGAGCTAGTGGAAGAGCTTTTGGCCATGAGAGAATAAATGCTTCTGAAATCTTGGCGAATTGAGCTTTTTTTTTTTGAAGATTTTATTTTTTTCCTTTTTCTCCCTAGACCCCCCCAGTACATAGTTGTATATTCTTTGTTGTGGGTCCTTCTAGTTGTGGCATGTGGGATGCTGCCTCATCGTGGTTTGATGAGCAGTGCCATGTCTGTGCCCAGGAATTGAATCAATGAAACACTGGGCCGTCTGCAGTGGAGCACGCGAACTTAACCACTCGGCTATGGGGCCAGCCCCTTGGCCAATTGAGTTTTGATTGTGCTGTTAGCTCTATCCACCAAGCCTGAGGGTCAGGGATGTTAAGCACAGAGGAAATGCTGCCTTGTTGGCCAAATGTGACAAATAGATTTGATTATTTGTCCAGTGAAGTGAGTTCCCCAGTCACTGTGTAACTTGGTAGGAATTCCTCAAACAGGAATTATGCTTTTCAATAATAATTTACCTAAAGCCTTCACTCTTCTGAAGGAAAGTCCTCAACCCAATGTGAGAACAAGCAGATCATTACAAGATATATTTATCCCTGAGTTGGTGGCATTTGGACAAAGTCCAATTGCCATACCTCAAAGGGTCCCTTAGGAAGGGGAAAGTAGCCTTGTGATTCATGAAATAGTTTCCCTAGATTATGCTTTGGGCATATAGCACAATGAGCATAGGCTTTATGAACCACTGTGGGAGAAAGTTTCCAAAAGTATTGTTTTCCACCGTTTTGTCACCACCTTTATTTCTTTTCTCCATGGTGATTTCTTGAGTCTATGGAAGGAAACCTTTCACTGGGTTTGCAGAGTTAATAGAAAGCAGTGGGTATTCTTGAGGCTGGACAGCATATACAGGTTGATATTCTCGCTTATCGTTTAAGTAAGATCCATCTGTAAAGCAATTAAATAATAGAATGCAGTCGTGATCTTTTCCCCTTGTGATGTTGGAAGCAAGGTAGCAGGGTTAAAATAGTGAATAATATTTACCTGCACAATATAACCTAAGAAGGTTTATCATCATTTACTTGACAACGCTTCCCATGCAAGTTAGCATACCAAATAAACTTACTTAGTATCCTCTCTTTATAGGAAGAGAGAACAAATTTCTTTGAGAAGTCCCAGGGGCCCTCTGAAAATTCTCAAAGAAGAAAGACAAAATAAAAACTTCATTTAGGTTATGAATTTTGGGGAGCTTGTCAAAAATATCAAAAGGTTTTAAAATACTTGGTCAACCAAGATCAAGTGTCTGCTGATCTTGTTGCTGTGAAACGATGCTTAGTTATCGATTCAAAGTGACAACAGAAACAGTCAAGGGCAAACTAAGCATTAAAATGGTCAAAAAAAAACCTTAATAGAGAGACCTCAGTCTTTTTGAACATAAGAAATTATTTTAACAAAACACAGATTTCTGTCTTTAGGTAGACTTACTCAAAAATAAAGAAAAACCTTTTATAACCTCATTACCAAGAGCAGATTGAGAGTTTAAGAAAATTATCCCTTTTAAGAGAGAAAGTCAAATTCTAATTCTTTTTTTGTTTGTTTTTTTAAAATTGGCACCTGAGTTAATCTTCTTTTTTTTTCTGCTTCTTCTCCTCAAAGCCCTCCAGTACATAGTTGTATATTCTGGTTGTAGGTCCTTCTGATCGTGCTGTGTGGGACGCCGCCTCAGCATGACCTGATGAGCAGTGCCATGTCCACGCCCAGGATCCGAACCAGCAAAACCCTGGGCCGCTGAAGTGGAGGGCACGAACTTCATCACTGGGCCACTGGGCTAGGCCAAATTCTAATTCTTGTACCAGGTTACTTTTAATTTAAAAAACTCATTTACTTAATTAGATTCATTTCAATCTTAGCCAACTTGACCATGTACAAAACTCCTCAGGGTTTTACTTCTCTCAACCTTCTGTCACTTTCTTTTTTACATTCAGAATTTGTCCTGCACTTTCTTTCTTCCCCTGTAGTACTTTAACAAAACAAACAAAAATATTTCCATTCTTTTTGCCCTCTTTACTGAAAACATACATTTTACTTTACTTGAACACAAAGATGTTTTCCTTATTAATTTTTAGTAGCTTTAATTACATATATTAATTAGAATTTTTAACCCTTAGAAATCTTAATTTCTTAATTTTTAAGTAAAAACTAAGAAGTAAGCAATTATAAACTGTCTTTCACATTAGCATTCTGTGGCTTGGCAAGTTTGTAAATCCATTTTATAATTTTAGAAACATGCTACTCTATAGTACCATCCTTAATAAAACACAAGCCATGTTTACCAATAGACTCAAACACTTCCTAATTTCTTTGTTACAAGAAGCCCAAAGTAGGTAAATCTACATTTAATAATTAGTGTCTAATATTTTATCTTATTTGGAAATAATCTAGATGCTCAATGGATTTTCATCATTTAAATTAACCTAGCAAAACTTCAAAGTTTCAAGTTACCAAAGTGATTTTAGAAGCTAATTTAAGTACACACCATAACACGTAATTATTGTTAAAATTTCACCCAAAACTTTTATCTTTTTTACATCTATTTAGTTTGCTCCTTCTCAATAACTATTTAGATTGCCTGCAAAACTTCACGAGACACTAGACAAAGTTAGCCATCATTTTAAATGATTATTTTTGTTAACCAGTTTTGTAACAGAGATAATATCAGCTTATTTGACAAATAAACGTGGAATAAAGGCTGCGTGTCTGCATCATATTCAATACTGATAATTGTGAAAACATGTTCATTTTAACCAAACCTACAAACAAATAAGCTTTCAGTTACCAAAGATTAAGTTTATCATGTTAACTTGAACCACATTTCGGTTAGTTTCTATTATATTTAGAATTTATGTAAGCGCTTACTTTTAGCCAATTGAATAGAGCTCTCTAGAAATTATACCATCTGGAGGTAAAAATATCACACACATATAACATATATGTAGACATGTGTGCACAGAGTCTCCACACCGACTGTTTTAAAATAACTGCCATGAATCAGGTACAACATACACTAGCTATGAATCCAAATTTTGTTTTAAGCCTTTTCACTGATAGTTGTAGAGAAGACACTCAAGATGCTAGATTTTGGGCGAAGGGGCTCTTATGGCCATTTTCCTGGCCTTTTTCCCTTTTTTCCCTCAATTTTAGGAATTGGTGATGAGCTAGATAACAGTTCCCAGAGAGGCAAGGCCATAAACCTTTTTGAGATAAAGGATCTGGGTGGAATCTGGACTGCCTCTAGGACTGCTTTTCCAGTCTTATGAGGGTTCGTGAATTGAGGACAGCTGTTCTACCTGTCCAACCATATCACTCTAATTTGTTTTTTTCCCTCTGGGTGCTTAGTTTCATTTTAACTTAAGGAAGAAGGCCTGGAAAGAAACTTCCTACCAGCCTCTGACTATCAGCTTCCTGTTTGGCTAAATTTCTGATCCTAAATTGCTAAATCCTTTTGAATACCTCATCAGGTTTCAGACAGGACAAACAGTAACTACCTGGCTGTATTGAACAATTGCAGTAATCTTTAGCATAGCAGCTTCCCAGAAAATCAGAATTTCATTGACTCAGATAGTAGACTACGGGGGTGTCTGTCAAGTCATGGCCTAATATTTTTCTTCAAGTACTGTTTATAACTTAATTTTCTATTTGCAACAAAACTTTCAATAAGATTATTTTGGAATTTTAAAGTCTTGGCTTTTAAGTGCACCTCTTCCATGATCTTATCTAATTGGAACATTCCTTCTAATGGCCAATGTAATTCCCCTGAGGCTGGTGGCAGTTTGATAAGACCCTTAGCCACGAATGGAGTGCAACCCACATTTCTGTCTGACAATCTCTGACTGCAAAATGGGATGCAATTGCATTTTGTCCAACCATATTTTGGGACCTCTAACCTGATGATTATTAAGCCAAGCCCTCAGGACATGAAACAAGCTTAGTAAGATATTTTTTTGTTGTTGTTCTTTGTAAATATTTACAGCTTTCAGAACCTTTAGTTTGAGCAATTGCACTGGAAGTTGGTGAGCTCGATTCTTTAAAAATCTCTGTTACCTGGCTCTTAAAAAGGAGCCCCACAGGGGCCACTGTAATTTCAAATTATCCTGGGTTATCCTGCCGCCACTTACAGCTATCCTTATTTCATTAAGCACTTACAAGTCACAGCAGGAAGCCAGCCAGGGTTTGGAGGTGAGGCTGCCCAGTTGGGAACTGGTCGACTGTTAGAAGCTAGATTACCAGCTTTTCTTTCAGTTTTGTTCTGCTATAAAGTCTGAACACTTCCTAGGGACAGTATACTGGGTCAGAAGTGTGCTGCTTGGGAGTGTTACTCCCTAAAGAAAGGTCATAAACACTCCCTTACGTGCCTTGGTTTCTCCCCCTGGCAGCCTAAAACCACTGTGGGGGCTCGGAGCTCCAGTGACCAACGCTCATATGAGCTTCCCCGGATGAGCCTTTAATTAATTAATGTGAATGACAGTGGAGTGCCCTATGGGACCACTACACGTCATGAGGATTTGACCCTCCAACACTCCAGCTAAGGTTCTCAGTCACCTAGAATGCCTTTCTGCCTGGAGGACCAATATCCCTTCTTCTCGGAGTGGAACCCATTGAGTCTTTCATATCCCTATCAAGCAGTTTGTTCAGACTTTATAAACACAATTCTTTCCAATTTAAAGCCAAATTAAAAAGGTCATTCTGCCCATTCACTCCAAAGTTCCCTCTAGGCTCCCCTGGCCTAGGAAATTCTCCCTAGTTTCCTCTTTCCTAGGATATGTACCGGTACCCTCTTAAGACACCTAGTCTTAAGGTTTGAAACAGCTCAGATAAATTTTGGACCATTGACTTAAAATGAGGTCTAGGTTCCAGGACAACTCACCAGGGTCACTTGAAGAATGCAGTGATCCAGGGGGGCTCAATGGGCCCCTATTGGTACTGAATGCCGGTTCACTGTAGATTCCAGGTGGTCTCCAGTGGGTTTCTCTGAAATCCTGCTGCAACTATGCCAAGAAATGTCGATGCAAATAATCCATCACCAACCTATAAATCAGAATTGGGGTGGGTTTATTATGAGCCAGAGTGAAGATTATAACCTGAGAAGGACTTAGAAGGCATTCTGGAGAAGCATGGTTTTCAGTACAGTCTTATCTCTTTTTAGAACAAAGAACATACATTAAACACACCCAGGATACATTTTCATCAAAGTTTCAAAGAAGTATTCAGTTGCAAATTAGCAGGTCAACATGACCATGATGTCAGGAAAGGGACTAATCAGGGCTTTACCAATAGGGGGTTACCAATAGGGCATAGGAGAGGAAGTGCGCTTTCTCATCTTAAGAGAGCGCATTCTTTAATGGTTAAGCAGATGTACAATGTGTGTTTGATAGGTCATAAGTCAGGCTTTTCAATTGAAGCTGAATCAGTTCTGAACCCCAATAGTTGCCCCATATACTTCAATATGTGAAAATCTCTTGTCAAGTCCTAATATATGGCTTTCATCATACTCTAATTTGTGTTACAGATTTGGAAGATTTTAGCTCCTCTGTTAGACTGCAAGCTGTCTGAGGGTAAAGACTGTGCATTATGCTCATCTTTACATTTCATGTATTCATCCACTTGTTTCCTGTAGTCACTTGCTAAACGCTTGTCAAACTAAGGTGAAATCATCTGTCTCCATTTGAAAGTCAGAAATCAGAATTTCTTATATAATATTTTGAAGATATGCATATTCCTGAACAAAATGTTTACAGTCTGTCCACTTTTCAGTGTTCCTTAAAGGATAAACCTCAACCACAACATATTTTCATTAACATATTAGACTACATTTTATAATAATATATTAATCATACTAGAATTTTGGATATGAGTCTGTAAAGGAGTTTGATGAAATTTGGCTTCTTATCAAAAGCCTGGGAAAAATTATTGAAATATCTCTTTTTGAAAATATAAGTTGATCTGAGAGCTTCTTTGGCATGCATTGATTAAAAAAATACAAGGCGGTTCTACTCTACTAGAAGGCATGATGTGTGTTTGGATTTGTAGATTCACGTAATCCTAACGATTTGCTATCAGCATTCTCATAGTTTGGCTTGCATTTCTGCCTGGGAAATTTGGGTCAAACGAAAGGTTATAGCTGTGCCCAATTTCATTCATTCTCTCTCATTGAGTCTTGCTAGCGACCAGCAATACCTACAGGTCTGCTGGCTAGAGTTAGAAACCAAACCATCTCCCTGGGCAAGGAATCAGCAGTTTTGATCTCCAAAGCTCAGGGTTTTAAATTAATTGAAATGAGCAGCCAGAGATATAAGGCAGTCTGTTGTGGTTCATTAGTATTTCAGGGAGAAGAAGACAAAGCCAATCTCTTGTCCTCTGTGTTTCTTTGATGAAGACACAAACTCTAACATGCCCACAAACCAGAGCCTTGCAGGTAATTCTTTGCACACTTCTCATTTGAACATTAATGCACATGTTCCTGAAATTGTCTTCTAGCCAAGAAGTCAGAGAAACATTTGACTCAGAAGGAGACTAGAAATCACTAGATGCAGAGCACAGAACTGGGTGCAGGAGAAGTCCTTGCTCTAGAGAGAAGCCTGAGGAACAGGAACTTGCCTTCTTTATATGCTCACACACGCAATCTCTGACACATAGCAGAGGCTCAGCATCTACTATTTTGGTCCAGAAATGAAGAAATAGAGTCCAGTCACCAACCCTGTGATAGAATTATATGCTATAAAAGTCAGAGTTGATTATTTTGTTTTGTTCTTTAAGGCTTTCTAAGTGGATTTTGTACCATTCACTGGTTTACAATCCTTAGAGTCAAAATTTGGGGGGTTACCCTTCACTGGTACATCTGTTGTTGCCTGTCAAGATTATCTTTTCTTTAGTTCAGTGCTCTATAGAGTTGGAGAACAGCTGCTCAACACCTTCTTTATAATTTCAATTCGTTAATGTAGAAACCTTTAAGACTTATTTTCCCCTCTGGGTTAAGTAGCCTTAACTCCTCAGAAAAACTCCACCATTGATTTTTAATTCCTAATTACCTTTCTCGGGATAATCTCCAGTTCCTCCAAGCGCCTCTTTTAAGGGTGTAAAATTCATTACTTCAGGCTTTCCTGGGCGATAACAGTTCCATTCCTTGCTCTCTGGTTGACAGAGTAACATGCCTAACGTTATGGTAAAATGAAGGCCGAGGGACCCGAGTTTTCTCCCCCTTCTCAGTTGCCAATTTAAATACTATCAATGTTTCCAAGTTTACTGCACTGTGGTCTCACGTTGACTGAGAAAATGCTTATGTGGAAGTAAAAGTTCTTAATATTGTCCTCCAATCCTGGTAACACAAAAGAGTCATTTTTTTTTTTTTTTTCCTGGAAGATTAGCCCTGAGCTAACTGCCGCCAATCCTCCTCTTTTCGCTGAGGAAGACTGGCCCTGAGCTAACATCCATGACCATCCTCTTCCACTATTTTTATATGTGGGATGCCTACCACAGCATGGTGTGCCAGGTGGCACTACGTCCGCACCTGGGATCCAAACCAGTGAACCCCGGGCCGCCAAGAAGCCAAAGGTGCACACTTAACCGCTGAGCCACCGGGCCGGCCCCTGAAAGAGTCAATTTTTTAATTTTTGCAAACACATCTGTAGGCTGGTGCCCCAACATCAGGCCCACAGGTCAAGTTCATTTAAATTGATGAAGCCGGTCAAGTACCAAGCACCTGTTCTAAGCATTCCATATGGTTTTCCTCCCAGGAGGAATGGCCAATCTGAAGCAGCTGTGGCAACTTTATTAGCCAAAAGAAGCTGGAAGCAAAAGGGATAAAAACACAATTAAAATCCTAAATGGACCTCAGTACAATCTCATTAATAAGCTACAAAGCACTTAAATAACTAGTGTGCCTATGTACTTGCCAGTATTACCACATCTTCGAGAAAGTGAAAAACGGACATGCATATTAAACATTAAATCCTCAAATGTAGAAAACTTGTGGACTGATTAATTCAGGTAGATAAATGAAGCCAAGAAGTATAGATCACTTGATGGAAAATAACCAAGTAAGCCCATTACTAGCTCACCTCTCTGCTTTGTATGTGATAGAGAAGAGATATGCCTTAAAGGGTACTACTGGAAAACGATGCACTTGCATTCACATAGAAAACTCAGAGCAAAATTATGGGGGTTACCAAGTCGGGGAACATCTCTTGAATTCCCACTCATTTTCATGTTTCAGTTACATTGTTGATTGCTAAAGATATTCACTAAACTCCAAAGTGCTAAAAGTAAAGTAATTGTGCAAAAATAGAAAGTGACAATAATCACTAAGCCAGAAACAATGTGTAGTAGGTTATTAAAAACTCCTCTTATTCCTGAATACACATTCCTTTGCAATGTGACTCTGCTGGTCCTCTCAGGCAGTGAACTTGATGTCTCCACCTGTTGAATCTGGGCTTGCTCATGTAACTTGCTTTGGCCAATGGTATATTAGCAAACATAACGCAGGTAGAGCCTTGAAAATTTTTAGTACATTGAGGCCTGTGATGGTTAATTTCATGTGCAACGGGACTGGGCTAAAGAATGCCCAGATAGCTGGTAAAACATTATTTCTGAGTGCATCTGTGAGAGTGTTTCCAGAAGAGACTAGCATTTATTGGTGAGAGCAGATAAGATCTCCCAAATGTGGGTGGGAATCATCTCATTCCTTGAAGGCCTAAATAGAACAAAAAGGCAGAGGAAGGACAAACTCCCTCTCTCTCTGCTTCAGCTGACATTCATCTTTGCTTACTCCTGGTTCTCCAACTTATTGGGAATTATACCATCAACCCTCTACCCCCACCCCACCCAGCTCAGGCCTTCCAACTCACACAGAATTACACGACTAGCTTTCCTGGTTCTTCAGCCTGCAGACTGCAGATCCTGGGACTCCTTGGCCTCCATAACCACATGAGTCAATTCCTGTAATAAATCTCCTCATATATATCTCTATATCTCCTATTGGTTCTGTTTCTCTGGAGAACACTGACTAATGCAGAGATTTACTCTCTCTCACTACTGGGAACACTGAAACCTCCAAATGAAAATGCTTAGGCTAGTTTCCAGGAGAGAGACCAGAGAGAAAGGCTCAAACATTCCATTCTCTCTACTCAAATATTGTGTAGAGAGAAGCTCAGAGATTCCAGCCATCCTTGCCACAGCCCCAGACATCTGAGTGAAGCCAAACTAGACCAGCCGGCCCTCAACTTAACCACTCCAGACCAGAACTGCCAAGACCCACACGGAAATGTGAGAAATAATAAATTGTTTTTCTTTTAAGTTGCTAAGTCAACAGCAAAGGCTGATACACAATGAACTAAATGTTTATATAATTAAAATTCAACTATAAAATGTGATATGTGGTGGAATGGCTAGAGAAATTATAGAAAGATGAGGCCAGAATGGAAAAGCCTCAAGAGCCAGTGAGGTTTCATGATTTTGTGCAGAGCATTTTGCAAGGATCTTTTTCTGCTTCATTTTCATCACCAAACAATCTGCAAATTCTGGTCACTTTATATTTAGATTCTTGCAAACACCTTCTTATGTGTCTTTCATCTTGTTTTGCCCATAATCCAAATAAGTATGCTTAGAGCCATTTGAATTATACACAAATTCTTTGAGGAATGG
This sequence comes from Equus quagga, assembly GCF_021613505.1. Classification (NCBI taxonomy): domain Eukaryota; kingdom Metazoa; phylum Chordata; class Mammalia; order Perissodactyla; family Equidae; genus Equus; species Equus quagga. The sequence continues at coordinate 97,685,298 of NC_060270.1, read as the reverse complement.
AACTATACTTAGTATCAAGATTTTTGATTGTTCAAATGAAGTATTTTGACTTGGAAGCTAAATAGGTAATATGGTGGTTTGAAAATATGCCCACAAAATCTTTGACCCGCCTTCCTTCAAAAAGAGCCTGTGTTCTAACTAACTAGTTTTCCTATCAAGTTAGTCTGTTAGTAGGTCTCTGCATGAAATGCCATTTGCCCCTTGTTCAACTGAAAAAGGCCAGACTTAGTGATTTGCTTCTACTGAATAGATTGTAGTGGAAAGGATGCCAAGTGACTTCTAAACCTAGGCCATTGAAAGGATAGAGCTTCTACTTGTTTTTTCTCTCTTGGATCATTCATTCCGGAGGATCAGCAAACATGTTGTAAGGGCATTCAAGCAGTTCTACGGAGAGGCCCATCTGGTGAGTAATTGTGTTTCCCGTCATCAACCAGCACCAACTGAGCAGCCATGTGAAGGAGCTACCTGGGAAGAGGGTTCTCCAGCCCAGGTCTAGGACTCTAGCTCCAGCCAATTTCTTGACCACAACATAATGAGGATCTCCAAGAACCACCTAGCTCAGCTGCTCCTCGATTCCTAACTCTGAGAAACTCTGAGATTAAAAATATTATTATCTTAAGCTAACAAGTTTTAGGGTAATTTGTTTCACATCAATAAATAATTATTATACAGATAAGGAAAGGGTAAATTTACATAGTACTTTAAAAAATAATCAATCAATCAATCAGTCAATCAATCAAATTTTGGTCTGACAGCTAGATCAAGGGAAATTAGTTCCAGTCTCTTTCATAAGAATCTGAATGCAGACCCACACCTAGTTAAAAGGTTTTACAATGATACAATACTGCTATCCAATCAGAAGACCTTATTCAAATTGTGGCAAATGTTGCAATAACCTCCTTTATGGAAGGATATCAATTGCACATTACAGTTAGATGTCACATTTCTTTAATGCCCTTTAATATTCAACAGTTACAAAGCCTTTCAATTTGTTTTGAAATTTAAAAATATAGTTATTTATTTAATATTTCAACTTTATTATAGTATGTTCAGCATGCAAAAATTTTCACATATTTAAGGTATATATTTTGATGAGTTTGGACATATGTGTACGCTCATGCCATCACAACAAACAAGGTAATAAACATATCTATCATCTCCAAAAGTTTCCTTGTGTCCCCTTGCCTTTTTTTGTGTGTGTGTGGTAAGAGCACTTAGCATGAGACCTACCGTCTTAACAAGTTTTTAAGTGCATAACACCATATTGTTAACCAAAGGCACTACGTTGTACAGCAGATCTCTAGAACTTCTTCATCTTGTATAACTGTAACTAATCTTTGGCTGCCTTAACTCATTTCTTAGTAAACTTTAGTTAATGAACCCACCATTATCTAAGTCATTTAAGGAAACAATGGAGTCATGGTAGTAAACTCCCTTTTCTTTTCTCCTCAACCAAATGAGTTGATTTTTTGCCTTTACCATCCATGTCATCCATCCTCTCTTCTACATTTCAGTTCCTTCTGTAGTCAAGTCCTTGTCTTATATTTTGTGGAATATTCAGGAACTTAAGCCTTCATTTTATTTGCCAGTGAAGTAATCTTTCTTAAAGGCATTACTTACAGGATATCATCTAAACTCTTTTGCTTGTCACACAATGACCTGGCCTTTGGATATCTCTGCAACAACATATTTTGTGCCCACCAGACTCATCTTTGGTCAAACTGATTACAGACCTCCAATCAAGCTAGTCTGTGTCACGCTTCTAATAGGCCTCAGCTTAGAGTGCTGTTTACCTCCTATTCAACATTTCTTGTCTATTTGCTGTGTGTAAAGAACCATGCATACTCTTTAATTGTTGAGGGTAGGCTTGTTCTTGAAGGGAATTTATAACCTGGGAGGAGGAGTTGACTAAATGATCCCAAACAGAAAATATACGATATAATCCCAATAAACAAAAAATCCAGAATAAAGACATTTATGTAATTAAATCTTTAGCAGAATTGCTGTCAGTTGCCAGTAGAAATAAGAATCATTCAGAAAGTTTGTTAATATGCAGGTATTTAGATCGTGTTACTGGACATTCTGAGTTTGTTTGTCCAGGGGCCAAAGAACTGCATTTTTTTAATACAAGTTCCACAAGGGCATTAACAACCTAATAAAAGTTTGGTCTTTATTGTTTAGAGCAAGCAATGAATAATGACTAAGTTTTTAAGCTGAAATTGATGCATTCACTATCCAAAGTGACTCCTTTCTCAGCAGCAAAAACTAACTGAACAATAAGAGAGTTGGAGTGGCTATATTAACAACAGGCAAAGTAGATTTTAAAACAAAAAATTTTACTAGAAATAGAGAGAGATATTTTATAATGATTAAATGGTCAGTCCATCAGGAAGATAATACAATTATAAACATATATACACCTAATGTTATAAAACCAAAATGAAAGCAAAAGCAAAAAAAGAAAAAAGATAAATTATACTTAAAATTTAAAATGTTTGTGCATTAAAGAACACTATCATGAAGATGAAAAGACAACACAGTGGGGAAAAAATATTTGCAAATCATGTATCTGATAAGAGAATTTTATCTAGAACATATCAAGAACTCTTACAAATTCAATAATAAAAAGACAACCCAATTAAGAAAGGATCTGGATAGACCTTTCTTCAAAGAAGATATGCAAATAGCCCATATGCACATGAAAAATATTCAATATCATGAGTCATCAGGAAAATGTAAATCAAAACCCCAATGAGATAGCACTTCACGCACACTAGTATGGCTGCAATCAAAATGTCAGCTAATAACAAGTGTTGGCAAGGATGTGGAGAAATAGGAACCCTCCTCCACTGCTGGTGGGAATGTAAAGTGGTGCAGTCACTTTGGGAAACATTTGTTTGGTTCAACAAACATAAAGTTGAATGTAGAGATACCATTTGACCAAACAATTTCACCTCTAGGTGTATACCAAAGAGAAATTAAAACTTATGTCCACACAAAAATATGTAGACTAATGTCTAAAGCTGCATTATTAATAAATGCCTAAACGTGGAAACAGCCCAACTGTCCGTCATCTGGTGAATGGAAAAGCACAATGTGGTATATACACACAATGGAATATTCTTTGCTATAAAATGTGATGAAGTATGGATACAGGCTGCAGTGTGAAAGATCCTCAAAAACGTTATGCTAAGTGAAAGAAACCAGACACAAAGACCACACATGGTAGGATTCAATTTATATGACATGTCCAGAATAAGCAAATATATAAAGAGAGAAAGTAGATTAGTGCTTGCTTAGGGCTGAGGGGATAGGAGGAGTGGGATGTGACAGCTAAAGAGGTACAAGGTTTCTTTCTGAGATGATGAAAATGTTCTCCAGTTGATTGTGGTGATGGTTGCACATCTTTGTGAGTATACTGAAAATCACACACTTTAACTATGCGAATTGTACAGTGTATGAATTATATCTCAATGAAACTGTTACAAAAAAGCTCAACTAACTGAATGTTGACAACATGCTTTCAGACTCGATTAATGCGTATTGTGTAGATAACGAAACATTGTATCTGTGATCATTAATTTTCAGATTTAGGTTTCATGTTAGCTTTGTGTTAGAGTATACATACCTTCAACTTCAAGAATAAAGTTTCCCAAAGAAAGCATCATTAAAATCATGAGAACCGAGTCAGGTTAAGAAGAGCAGGCTGGGGATTGGAGATTTTGCTCAGACCAAATCTGAATTGACTCTGCATACAAACTAAGATATCATACATCACAAGGTGAGATCAAGATGAATCACCAGTTAAACAAATTAAATCGTGAAAAGTTACAGGCTTTTTTATTCCTCAAAATAAAACATAAGGGACACTATTCCTGAACTTTGGGGACAAAAATCTCAGAATACAGACATTGATGTTGTTATGTCAAACACGTTGAAGCATGCATGTCAGTGCGTCAGCCCCACCCCCCAAACCATCCCAACTAGGGACACTTCCCTGGATAGTTTCCCCATGTCTTTTTGTCTATATTTTCTTTTTCTTTACCTTCTACAATTTATCACTAATGATTATTCCTTATTCCTTAATATTGTATTAAAGGCTATTGTATTTCTTCAATCCACAAATACGTGGAACACTTTCATGTTGAGAGACAGCTTCTCTTGGTGCATTGCTGCCTGAGTATGTAGATTCACTTACTATTGAAGGCCCTACAGGACTGGAGATTCTTTAAAGTTCTTCAAGAGCTGGAGAAGAGGTGGACGTGGCTGGAAGGACAAACAGACTTGGCTTGGGGATCCCTTGGGAGAAGAGGAAGGGAAGGAGGGAAAATGAAACAGAGAGGGAGTGGGCTGTGGTAGAATGAGGCAGAGCAGGCAGCTGCTGCGGTGGTGGTTTCTTTTTCTTTTCCTTGCTACAGACCTTTAGTGCTTACGGCAAACCTCCTTCCATCACTTCCACCCCACAACACTTCCCCTCTTTTAGGCTGCACTTGAGATTTCTGGGCAGGGTGAACCAGTAGAGATGAGAGTCCCCAGGACCGTTCCTGAGGGCCAGAGTGCCCAACTGCCTGAAGAGGAGGGCATGACACATAGCCAAGTCCAGGTGCTTAAAGTTTGCAATCAGATGCCCTGGGAAGACTGGAAGAGCGCTGGCCTCCAGTTCCCAGACAGCAGGGCTGGCGCTTACGAGACAGTCTGGAAACAGACCTTTGTTCAAGTCATAACTCCACAACTTACTAGCTGTATGATCTTGGGCAAATCACTCCAGCCCTCTGGAACCAATTTGCTTTAACTGTAAAATGGAGACAATAGTAACATCCACTTCATAAGGTTATTGTGAGAATAACAATAATGCTCACTAATAATAATAATAACTACATGACAATATTGTCTGATATATAGTTAGTATTAAATAAGTGACAGACATTATTATTATTGTGGTTAGACAGCACACATCTAGGGCACTGGAAGTGAGGCCCCAAACCTTCTTTTTCTGTTCAGTCAACCAACAAATGTTGGAAACTTTTTGGTCATCTTAATATCCTGACTATACAAGTATCTGGAATATTCACAGGAAATATTTTGAAAGATTTGATCAAAGCTCATCGTAATTTTTTTTCAAATGAAATGGCAGCTGTGGATGGATAGGAAACCCTTCCCCATCACTTTTTGGGCAGTTCCAAAGTGTTTTGTTTAACATTTTCAGAAAAAACAAATTCTAGAGATCACTTTAGATAGCTTCTTTATTTATTGAGCAATGTCACACCATTTGGTTAGGAATTAATTCTCAGCATTTTACTTTTCAGAGAACGAAGCTAAGTATCTTTTGAACTTTTCTCCCATATTCCCACAGGATTGGGGATTTATTGGTACTGATTAACAGTAAACCTAAAAGAGTAAATAATCTCATTGACATAGAATCTCATGTTGTACCAAAATGAATGATATCATGGTTAAAAGTCACTAATTAGCAGCTGGCCATAAATAGTTCTATTCCTTTCATTGAGGAATTGATTTCCTGATGTGTATTATTTGAAATTGCATTTTGTATACTTGCAAGTGTTACTGGTTTTAATTTGTGTCAATGATATGAAGTTTAAAAGAAATTTTTTTAGTGGGTTAATTTAAAGAAAAAAAGAAGAAAATACAGGACAGGTGGTATGTAGATATGACACGAGAGAACATGCCAGGTGTGCATTTGTATCCCTAGTTCTCAGCATCCATTATATGCTTAATAAATGTGAGCAAATTCATGAGTGAATGAGTGAGTGGGATTCTGCCTTGCTTTCCTGTGCACCCTGCCATGCTCCCCAGTTCCAAGGAATGTGCTTTCACTGGATCTGCCATTTTGTGTGTGCATTTACCTCTTGGGTTTGCACATGCCTTTGAATCTGTCTTTCTTTCTTCTTTATTATTTTTCACCATTCTTGAGCAATTTGAGGTCTAGGACAGCTCTGTATTGTTCTTTCTCTTTGCCTTTACTCTTTCCTTTCCCCACTCATTCAAAGCTCCAATCTCCAATTTCAGGGACTTTTCTTGCTATATACGTTTTGAATCCTCCAGGACATAGCCCAATGCCTGATGTTTCAGTGCTGAGTATAGGTGTAACATTGATTGTAGAGTTAACTTCATAGCTCCGTGCAGTGCAATCGAGTAAGCCTGTCTGAGTTGCTTGCATATTTAGGTTACTCAGTTCTCAGTCTTCATCTTTCTTTATCTTCTTATCGCTTGTCATCCCTTTCTTGTTATTTCTTTCTTAAAACGCATTTTTCACTTTTCTTCCGGGAAACCATATTCTCCTGGTTTTCTTCCTACTTGCTACTCCTTCTTAGTCTCCTTTGTTGGTTCGCCTCTTGTTCTTCAGCTGTTGGTGTGGGTGTGTCCTACCACTCAGTGTTTGGACTTCCTCTCACTTTTTTCACAGTCTTATCAATTCAATTCTTTGGTTGTACAAAGGCAAAAATCTTGGAGTCGTTCTTGAGTCCCTTCTTTCTCTCACATTACATATCTAATTCTTGAGTAAAATTTGTTGACTCCATCTCCAAAATATATCCAGAAGTCAATCACTTCTCTCTATCATATTTCTGTATCTTGATGCAAGCAACGCTTATGTTATGCTTAGATTATTGTGTTAACCTCCTAAATTACATGTTTACTTCCACTCTTCTCTCTTATAGTTTATTTTCAAAAGAGTCATTTAAAAAATCAGCAGTATATGTCACTGTTCTTTTACTTCGCATACTTAACATCTGTTTTAATTGTTCTCCAGTTCTCTAATCATTTTTATTTTTAGCATCATTATTGAGGTATAATTTATATGCAATAATATGTACATATTTGGAGTGTTCAACTTGATAAGTTTTGACATATGTGTTTACTCGTGAAACAATCATGACAGTCAAGGTAATGACGGCATTCATCACACCTAAAGTTTTCTCCTGCTTCCTCGTATTCCATCCCTCCTGCTCTTCCTTCACCCACTTCCATTTCCCAGGCAACCAGTGATCCACTTTCTGCTACTGTAGGTTGTTGGAATTTTCCAGAATTTTATATATGGAATAATATAGTAGATATTCCTTTTTTGTCCTAATTCTCTTACCCAGCATAATTATTTTGAGATTCATCCATGTTGTTCTGTGTATCAATTGTCTGTTCTTTTTTATTGCTGAGTACTATTCTGTTATATAAAGCTACCATGGTTTGTATTTCCAGTCACCTGTTGATTGATATTTGATACTGTTAAATAAAGCTGCCGTGGACATTCATGTGCAAGTCTTTGCATAGATATAGGCTTCCATTTCTTTTGGGGAAATACCCAGGAGTAGAATAGCTAGATCATACGATAGATGGCTGTTTTACTTTTTAAGTAACTACCAAACTGTCTTCCACAGTGTTTGTACCACTTTACATACCCACCAGCAGCTTTTGAGAGTTCCAGTCCCTCCACATTCTCACTAACACTTGGTGTGGCCAGGCACTTAATTTTAGTCATTCTAATATATCTGTGGTAGTATATCAGTGTGATTTTAATATGCATTTTCCTAACGACTAAATATGCTTATTTGTCACCCCTGTATCTTCTTTGGTGAAGTATCTTAAAAAGCGTTTGCCCATTTTTTTACTGAATTATTTTCTTATTGTTAAGTTTTAAGAGCTTTTTGAAAACATACTTTGGATACAAGTATTTTTACCAGACTTATCATCTGCAAATATTTTCTCTAAATTTGTGGATTGTATTTTCATTATTTTAACAGTATCTTTTGAAAAGCAGAAGTATTACATTTGATGAAATCCAATCAATTTCTCTTTAAGGACCCTATTTTTGGTGTTATATATAAGAAATCTTTGCCTAAATCAAAGTCACAAAGATTCTTTTCAATATTTTCTTTTAGAAATTTTACAGTTTTAGGGCTTATGTTTAAATCTATGGTCTTTTCTGCGTTAATATTTATATATGGTGTGAGGCATGGATTGACATTCATTTTTTTTATATATGAATATTCAATTATTCCAGCGCCATTTGTTGGAAACCCTATTATTTTTCCACTAAATTGATTTTTCATCTTTGTTGAAAATCAATGTGTGGATCTATTTCTGGATTTTCTATTCTGTTCCCCTGATCTATTTGTCTTTCTTGATGCTATATCCACACGGTTTTACCTATGCATCATATTCTAATGGAACATACTGTATGATTTCCCTACTTATTTTGTTTATTTTCTGTTTCTCTCAATTCCTAGAATGCAAGTTCCACAAGGGATGAGATTCTTGTCTCTTTTGTTCTCTGCTGTTTCCCAGAATACCGCCTATTAAAATGTAGTCACTTGATACATTTTGTTAAATAAATGAATGACTGGACAAAAATAGAGTACTCAAGTGATGAAGGTGATCAGCTTCTGTCAAACTGAAGTGACAGCAAGGCCTCCAAGGGGTGCTAGGTTTTGAAAATATAAGATTTCAGAGAGGTCAGATCAGAGATAGACACTTGGGAGATATTTGTATAGAGGAAAACATTTTTGGTATCTTTTCATTGTTTCAGATGACTTAAAGACAAAAGTGAGGATATCCACATTTTGGGTGTTGATTTTCTGGAAAACCCACGAACTGGTTTCTGCCTGGCATGAAGAGTAAAGGAGACAAGATTTCCTTCTGTAAGGTGTTTGGTATCTGAGACTATGCATGCTTCTGGTCTCTGCTACTTGTCCCAGTTTAAAACTCACTCTACCAGCTTGACATCTGGATGAGGCATGATCCCTTTCTTTTCATTTCACTCAGCCTTGATCTTCCAATTGGCCTTTGACTGCTGACTTCTGTACTCTCCCTGGTTCCAGACTGTCTGCTTGGCCTGACCCTGTGCTTAATTCCTGACCTCTCCACGATTCTTAGGAACCAAAGCTGAACCCGAGATTGACTGTTGTCCACAGTTTAGTCAGAAGGTAGAAGCCTTTAGAATAAATGAATTCTTGAAGAGAAGGGAAAATATATTAATATAGGTACAGGTCTCTGGGTCAAACCTTGTGAAATGCTCAAAGTAGAGGAAAGAAAGAAGAGAATCAAAAGGAAATAAAAGACAGAAAAGGTGGAAGAGTATAAAGGAGAATAAATATGTTCATTAAGAAGAGATTAGTAACAATGAAATTCTACAGAAATATCATAAAGAGTGAATCACGTCCATTGGTTGTGCAAACAAGAAGCCATTGGTGACCTTAAATTGCATCCCAAAATTTACTTGCTAGGTAATTTTGGTAATGGTTTGAATGTGCTTCCTAAACATTTAGAAATGAGCATACGTATGTGTGAATGTAAGCTTTTCGAAGAGACGATTTGGCTTAAGCCTTACTGGAAGTAAAAAGGAGTGGTGTGCATGTGTCCACTTGTGTGTGTATGTGTGTAGGTGACTGAAGGGAGGAGAAGCATGCAGGACTTTTAATTTTTTTCTTTGTCTTCTTTTTTCCCTCTTACACCAAATCCAAATGGCATAGCAGTAGGAGGCCATGGTCTGGTTTGAAGGGTACGCTCTGGGTCAGGCAAGTATATGTTTGCTGTGAAGAAAAAAACCCTCACCTTTTTGCTTCCCTGTCTCAAACTCTGACTTACTGCTTTTAAAGGCTAGCAGCGTTTGGATATCCGTGTTCCACTTTGTTCAATGATCTCAGCCCATTTAGATGTTTTATATGACAGAATGGTCTCACATAGTTCTTTCAAAAGTTCAAATCTGGGCTTAAGAAGCTGAAGCTGGTAGCAAGATGGGATTAAGTATATCAGAAGGACAAAGATAGTCCTGTGTTTCCACAGTTGCCAGGGTTTAAAGGAGCTTATTTCAGAAATATGTATATATATAATTACAAATATATAAAAATATATATGTAATATACGTATAATGTGTACATAATTTATAGCTCTCGTTTTAATGAAAATATTACTACTTGATAACGTAAGAAGATAACTTTTTTATAGCCAAAAATATTTGGACAAATACATCTTAGCTTTTATAATTGGAAATGCTTTTGACCAAAATTTTAATGACCCAATGTATAGGTCGCTTTGTTGTATGCACAAACACACACACGTACATATTTAACATATGGGCTAGGAGAAAAAGTACTAGTTTTGAGGACCTTGCTTGATCACATGCCACAATTCAAGGTAAACAGGTGGCCTAGTGACATATAGAAGGCTTGCTAAACAAAGAATTTTATTTTCTGGTTGGTGCTTGCAGGCGAGGAATTATGAAAGGGAAGCAGAAATCTGACAGCTAAAGAGAGTCCAGAATTTTGAAATGAAGTGTTTTTATTGATTTTAAAAGGTATGCAAATTAATTACAATTTACAAACAAACCAAAGCTTTTGAAAATGATAGATTATTTAAAAAAATAATAGATGAAGAACTAGTTCATGACACCCTATATGAAGTCATAGCTCTCGCTCAGTAGAAGGACGTCACTCTATTTTATCATAGATAGATTTTGTAAGAAGCCCAATAAGTATGCAGTTTGAAAGAAAGAGTGGTATATTGCTTGGTTACCTATTCTTTTGCATAAACTATTAATCAATAGATAAAACAGAAAAAAAATCCTTAAGGGATTACGCCATGCCAATTCTAAGGTGTCCTGTGCCACAAATTCTAGCTTCAAATAATTTCTAGATAGGAAAGATCATCTACCTCAAGCGAAATAAAATCTTCCTTTAGTAGACACCCTAAATAAACACTGTGCGTTCCTCACATTTCTGAAATTAATAGTTACTTGGAGCCACAAATGCCCACATTTGTTTTCATATTTTCATAGGTGATTTCACTACGCAGAAGCCTTGTTAATCCTACATCCACATAGATAGAAGGTCAAAGTTGGTCAGTGAGCCAAGAAATACCATATCAGGGTTTCTTTCTTCTTCAATTGAAAAAGGTATAAATTGTGGAATTAGTGTATTGATTGAAGGCTACAACTTCAAGCAATCAGTTTTTCTGGCTTGACAAGATTATTTTATCCTACTTTTCTTTTATTATTATGTGTAGTGTTTGAGTCATCCTTCAGGCAGATGAAATGACAGCTTGATTTAGCTCAATAAAATCCACCAGTTAGGTAACCTACTGAGGCGAACAAAAGATGAAAACGACTTGCAAGGGGCAGGTGCGCTGTTTGTTTAAGAGGGCACGGGAGTCTGAAGAAGACGGAAAGATTAACAGAAATTATGCTCTAATCAATGCATTTCTATGGAAACTTGCAAGAAATTTGTAAAACCTTCTTCCTGGGCAATTGAGCAGATAATGTCTTTGCTTTAAAACCAAAACAAAATAAACAAATCTTTAAAACTAGACTACTTGCATGAGAAACAATACCTCCATAATGGCTGTGGTCTTGTTTAATTGCAGCAAGTCAAATAATCTTTAATTTCTTAGTGAATTTGAGATGAAAACACTGAATGATGGATTTGTGGTTGTTTGGAAATTAAAACTATAATTTGTGTACCTTTCATTGAACCTTTGCTTTCTCACGTCATAGCCAATTGACGTCTTTCATGATTTCTTGAAATTAGAGTATTTCTACATTTACAAATAATATCAATCTGAGTTTTCCAGAGAAACCTAAACACATAAGCCACAGTGGATATTTTGTTTGCAGAACTAGAAAAAGAATCTAATAATTTTAAATGTTGATTCAATGGGGTTGAAGTCTCTGTTTAAAGCTTTTCAGACCTAAGGATGCTCGTTGCTGCTTGATTACATATAATGCTTTTACTACTGGCAGTGGGAATGGCTCCACAGGCAATTGCAAGCAACTTGGATGAGCAGAAGTTTGCTTTCAAATTAGCAGTTTTGTTAATACTCACTTTTTGGAGCTTTAGAGACCGTATTATATTCCACATTATTTTAGTGTGTTGACTTGAATAATACTGGGTTTACAAATCCTGGAGAAGTGTAGGTGAGGTCTGTGTTATGGCTGTGGGGTGGAAGATTGGGAGTGATTTCATTATTATAAGAAAATTGGTGAATTCCTTTCATAGCAACACTCTTAGGTTTCAAATGCATCTGATCTGGTCTTTGCAGAAAGACTCATTTCTTATGTAATCCAGATATATAAGGACCAATTCTTTAAATGACTTCTGGAGTTCTTTTCAATAAACAATACCAGTATTAAATGGTCTTCAGAAATACTTCTTGTAAAGTTAACACAAAACTCTCATGGGATGGCAAACAGATTTTATTTTGCATACTAATTGTGACCAGTTACCAGTGTTTTCCTGACATAGTGAGATAAGGATGATTCTGATGCTCCATCCAGGCTTAGCAGGAACAAATACAGTGAGGCATTAGTGACAACTACCTTGAGTGCAGGATAGAAAAGTTTAAAGCACATGGACTGCTATTTTTTTCTACTTTTTTTTTTCAAAGAAATATAAGTCCTATTTATTTGTTAAATACATTTTTTTTCTGTAACTCTTATCTTTAGTCTTCACTGAATTTTCTCTTCCTCACACATTTGTCTCCCCAGAACTTTCCACAGTCAAGGGGAATATCCGATGTGTAAAGGAAGGGGTATTGAGACTGTGCTTGCTTGGGTTGCCAGGGTCTGTGTTCACTCCACTGGCACAATGGTGTTGGCAAGTTAAAACCACTGGGAAGGAAACAGGCTGGTGGCACTGTGGGGCAGGTGCCTGTTTACTGGAGGCACTGATATTATGTAGATGGATTATTTCCAAATACTTTTCATTTCCTTTATGACCCAAGGAATTGGAAGTACCTCGAAAAGCTGTGGTTAACATAAAGGAAATTAAAATCTCATGCCTAAGGATGTAAGCTTTTTATATCCTTAAGTTTAGGAGAGAAAGGGAAAAAAAAGGAAATATTTTGTTTAAAGTCCATACAGGATTGCCCTCTTAAAGTCAATATAGTGACTTTGAGATGTAATTTAGAAGGTGCTATCAGATGTCCAAAACATAATTCAGCCCCCATTAGTGCAAGATGGTGAAACTAATTAGGGTTAAAGTTATTTTAATAAACTATGTTTAGAGAATGAGTAACTTGTCAGGGAATTCATGTCTGATACTGACTTTTTGATCCACATTCTCCCACATGTTCTCCATTTTATATTTTTGGTCCTTGTGGGAATGAATCAATTTAATTGCAAATTTTATACTGTGTAGGTTTTTCTTTAGTTTTATTTTATATTGAAATATATTTTACACGTTCAATTTGATGAGTTTTAACAATTATATACACCCATGTTGCCATTATCCAAACAAGATATAGAACATATCTATCACTTTAGAAAGTTCCCTCAAGGTGCTTTTTAAATTAATTCCAAACTCCTCCACCAAGTCCATAGGCAATTAATGCTTTGATTTTTAATGTCACACACGCATGCACACACATATATATTTTGTCTGTTTTTGGACTTCTTATAAATAGAATCACACAGTACACATATGTTCTGTTTTGTATCTGGCTACTTTTACTCAAAATAATATTTTTGAGGTTCATATATGTTGTTACTTCTTATTTCTGAGTAGTTTCATTATATAACACCACAATTTGTTTATCCATTCTCCTATTATATGGTATTTGGGCTGTTTCCAGTTTCTGGTTACTATGAATAAGGCAATTAAGTACAAGCCTTTTGTGGATGTAAGTTTTCATTTATCTTTGTAAATACCTTTGAGTGGAATTGCTGGGTCATAGGTTAGATGTATGCTTTATTTCTTAAAAAAAATTTTAGAGAGGATCTGGAGAAGTAGACCTGGGGACAGCACCACTGAAAATTGTGAGATTGGCCTGTGTTTAACTTTATTAGAAAACTGGCAAACACTTCTGTAATGTACTTGAAACATTTTACATACCTACGTGTTTTATGTGAGAGGTCTAGTTGCTCCACATTCCCATCAACATTTGATACTATCATCCGTTTTGACTTTAGCTATGCTAGTGGGTGTGAAATGGTATCTCCTTGTTTGAATTTGAGTTTCATTGATGACTAATGATTTTGAACACTGTCTCATGTGCTTATTGGTCTCTCATATATTTACTTTTATGATGTGTTTATTTAAGAGTTGATGATAGAGTGTCTGAATTTGAATATGTTTGCAATGGATGACATAATTATGGAAGAACCTGATAAAGACAGAAGACTTTAATAAAAGCATATTAGCCCTAAGAATCAGAGTATAACAATAAGCTACTAGAGGGGCAGAAGAGCAAAATGGTTAAGCCATGTGACCTTGAGTAAGTTACTTGAACTCTTTGTGTCTTAGTTCCTTCTCTATAAAATGTGGACCATAAAAAGACCAACCTCACAGAGTTTTTATAAGGATTAAAAAAATATAATATTTGGACATCCCCTAGAATAGAGCTTGGTCCATTTTGAATACTCTGTAAGTTTTGCAAAATAAATAATGTATAAACAAAAGTGAAATTAATTTTTAATTGCTTCTTTTTCCAGTGACTATAAACTGCTTTTCAGTGTATATTCATGATTTATATGGCTACTGAGTGACCACAGAATGTAATTTTTCTCATGTTTTGGATATACGAGAATGTGCAACAAACTCTCCACTGATCCATAGCTTTCTGCTAGAAGATACTCTTCTAAGAGTCATCATGCACTTTATTTATTTCCCTATTGATGCTGTTTCCTCAGTGAGACTCTGTCTATTAGCCCTCAGATACACCAAGACTACTTGAAAGTCCACAAATGGTCTCCTTATATTTAGATGAATTTCTTGCTGGGCATAGAGATTGTCGAAGAAATACTTTGATAAATTTTGAACCAACTTGTTTGTACACTTCTTTTAGAAAACAAAAATCTACATTTCTTAAACTATTTATTTCTAAAATTATATTAGTGCTTTATTTTACTTCTAGTTAACAAATTGAACATAGTTATTGTACAAATATTTTGAAGTCTTGAACTAAATTATTAGGAAGAATATAAAAACAACAGAAGATATTGAATAAATATTACCTTTCTTAGCAAATGTTCTACCAAAATTTACAAAACAATTTAAAGTTCATAAAGCATTTTATACAGATGATTTAATTAGTAAATAATTACATTAACTTGTATGATCTGAAAATGAGAAATAATTGGGTAGGTTCTAACAAAAGACATTTAAAATGTGTATCAAAGACTTAATCATTATTCTAAAGTGGGGTTTGATCTTGTTTTCCGAATTCTACTAGAAAGAAGACATGTAGATTACATATGAAGTAGTTCTTCATCTTCAATATTATACTTACAAGTTTGATTATTTAGAGATAATTTGAAGGCCTCAGATAAATTTCATTTGTGTTTATTTTTGGACTTCTTATTACTGAAAGGAAATGTAAAGATTTAATGGATGCTAGTTTGATTTCAGAATTTTTGTTGATGTATACATTTAAAAAAAATGGTGCATCCTTTTATTTTGTCTGGTAAAATAAAACAGCCTTGATTATTGGAAATAATACAATATGTAGTTATAGTGTAGTATAATATAAAATAATTATACTGTAGTATTATAGTTTTGTCATCCTGATGAGGCTATCGAGCTTTCTATTTTAAGTACCTTTAAAATGGTATGCTTGCTTGCTGTGAATGGTGAATTTAATATTCTACAAGCTTTTCTATTACGTTCTTTAGACTCTCTCAAATAGTGCTCAGCTATGCCTGTGTTATCGATGCAGACATTTTGCACAAAGTCATGGCATCTGCCTGGCTAATGTGAACTCTGATTATGGATAGATCTTACGCTGAATTCACCTTTTATGAAGCATCTATGATGAACTAATACTCCACTCAATGTCTTTATTATACGTTACATCATTTAACCCTCATAATAATTCTGGGAAAGTATCACTTGTATTATACGCTATTAAAGATTATCTTTTTATAAGTTAGGCTATCTTAATCCATTTGGGCTGCTATAACAAAATACCATAAATTAGGTGGCTTATGTACAACAGAAATTTATTTTTCACAGTTTTAGATACTAGAAGTCCAAGATCAAGGTGCTGGCAGACTGGGTGTCTGGTGAGGCCTCCCTTCCTGGTTCATAGATGGCCTTTTTCTCCCTGGGTTCCCACATGGGGGAGGGGAGGAGGGAATATCTCTGGGGTCTCCTTTCTAAGGGCACTAATTCCATTCCAGAGGGCTCAGCCTGCATGACCTAATCACTTCTTAAAGACCCCACTTCCAAATACCATTACAGTGGGGACTAGGTTTCAAAATAAGAATTATAGAGGGATAGAAACTTGCAGTCCATAGCCCTAAGTCACACATACAAGTGATTTCTTTCTATTTTAATTGTTTTACCTTTGTTAACTTTCTGAAGTAAATTTAATAACATTTTATTTTCATGCAATAATTTAGTTATAGATTGTTCCACAAATAATTATTTGCAAACACCCCCAAATTGTTGATTCATTTTAGCATAAGTAAATAACCATAAAATAAAGAAGTAACAGATATTCCATAGATTTTCATAGTTAGGAATGAATTTAACAGAAACAGAAAAAAAATTATAGTGAAATTAAGCAAAGCAACATAGAGGAAGACAACACATTGATAAGAGAACATGATAATAGAAAAAGAAAGATATGAAGGTGTCCTTTTAGTTGTTATGGTGTGAAATCAGTGTTTTTTAATATGACCTTTACTTATCAAAGTAAGTGAGGGAGGCCATCACCCATCTGAGGTTTGATACAGGCTATTGAATGGCCAGGAGAAGCCAAAATGATAGAAAGCACATTGTTTGAGTATGGGTGTAGAGGATGGAACACATGGAGCATATATATCAGAGTGTAGGCAGAGGAGGTAATTGGTGCTAAAACAAAACATTTTCAAGTCTGCAGTCATGAACAAGATATGACACATGTGAGACACAAAAAATACAGAATTGGGAAATTAAACAAAAGAAGGAATTACTGTTTAATTTTGTCATGTTATCTTCTGTTAATTTAACTCTAGCCAATATTGTTTTCAAAGTAATATAAGTGAGAAAAAAAGAACAACGTTTGATCCAGGTAGTGGAAATTACATGTGTTTCACATATCAGAGTGTGATATTCACAATAATCAGAATTTGAAAATTTATGAAGCAATAGGTAGCAAAAGGTTAAAGCTCTAGGAACTTTCCTTAAAAAGTTTTCTATTTAAATAATGACGGGTTGTAAAGCATGTCATTTGCTCACCCCTCTTATTTATAGTAAATTATAAAAAATATAAATTCAATGAAACTACATAAAATGCTTGTATGCATTCATGTTGTATTTTGATTAGATCTATTCTTTTCATAAAAGTAAGCTTTCTGCTAAACAGATATTGTATAAAAAGGAAAAAAGGAAGAAATTCAAACACAGCTGTACTTTTTCCTCTTACCTGACTTTGTTTATAATTAGGTAATCTGAGTACATTCCATGGCATAATGCTAATTGTCAATTTCAATTATTCTTCATTCATTCCTTTATTCATTTTCCAAGTATTAACTGAGTACCAACCTTGTGACATGCACTATTTTAGGGTCTGGAGATATAGTGCTGAATAATAGAGAAAAATCTTAGCCCTTGTAGAGCCTACATTCAGATGGGGAGAGACAAATACACAAGCAAAATGTATAATACATTAGATAATGATTAAAGCAGGGAAAAAGGAGGAATATTGGTAAGGAGTAGGGTTTTTTTTTGTTTTTTTTTTAATTTCTAAGTAAGTTTATCAGAGCAAGCCTGTTACAGAGACATTTGTGCAGAAGCCTGAAGGAGGTGAGGATATTAGCCATGCTGATATTGGAAGGAAGTACTTGCAGGCAGGGAGACAAGCAAGTTAGTAAATCCTGACTTAAGAGGGTGATTATATGTTTTTTTTTTTTTATTAATGTTATGATAGATTACAACCTTGTGAGATTTCAGTTGTACATTTTTGTTAGTCATGTTGTGGGTACACCACTTCCCCCTCTGTGCCCTCCCCCCACCCCCCCCTCCTTTTCCCTGGTAACCACTGATCAGATCTCCTTATCAGTATACTAATTTCCACCTATGAGTGGAGTCATATAGAGTTCGTCTTTCTCTGACTGGCTTATTTCGCTTAACATAATACCCTCGAGGTCCATCCACGTTGTTGTGAATGGGCCAATTTTGTCTTTTTTTATGGCTGAGTAGTATTCCATTGTGTATATATACCACATCTTCTTTATCCAATCATCAGTTTCTGGGCATGTAGGCTGGTTCCACGTCTTGGCTATTGCAAATAATGCTGCGATGAACATAGGGGTGCAACGGACTCTTGAGATTTCTGATATCAGGTTCTTAGGATAGATACCCAGTAATGGGATGGCTGGGTCATAGGGTATTTCTATTTTTAACTTTTTGAGAAATCTCCATACTGTTTTCCATAGTGGCTGTACCAGTTTGCATTCCCACCAACAGTGTATGAGGGTTCCTTTTTCTCCACAACCTCTCCAACATTTGTCACTCTTGGTTTTGGATGTTTTTGCCGATCTAATGGGTGTGAGGTGATATCTTAGTGTAGTTTTGATTTGCATTTCCCTGATGATTAGCAATGATGAACATCTTTTCATGTGTCTATTGGCCATATTCATATCTTCTTTTGAGAAATGTCTGTTCATGTCCTCTGCCCATTTTTTGATCGGGTTGTTTGTTTTTTTGTTGTTAAGCAGTGTGAGTTCTTTGTATATTATGGAGATTAACCCTTTGTCAGATAAGTGGCTTGTAAATATTTTTTCCCAATTAGTGAGCTTTTTTTTGTTTCAATCCTGTTTTCCCTTGCCTTGAAGAAGCTCTTTAGTCTGATGAAGTCCCATTTGTTTATTCTTTCTATTGTTTCCCTCAACTGAGGAGTTACAGTGTCCGAAAAGATTCTTTTGAAACTGACGTCAAAGAGTGTACTGCCTATATTCTCTTCCAAAAGACTTATTGTCTCAGGCCTAATCTTTAGGTCTTTGATCCATTTTGAGTTTATTTTGGTGTGTGGTGAAAAAGACTGGTCAATTTTCAATCTTTTGCATGTGGCTGTCCAGTTTTCCCAGCACCATTTGTTGAAGAGACTTTCTTTTCTCCATTGTAGGCCCTCTGCTCCTTTGTCAAAGATTAGCTGTCCATAGATGTGTGGTTTTATCTCTGGGCTTTCAATTCTGTTCCATTGATCTGTGGACCTGTTTTTGTACCAGTACCATGCTGTTTTGATCACTGTAGCTTTGTAGTATGTTTTGAAATCGGGGATTGTGATTCCGCCGGCTTTGTTTTTCTTGCTCAGGATTGCTTTAGCAATTCACGGTCTTTTGTTGCCCCATATGAATTTTAGGATTGTTTGTTCAATTTCTGTGAAGAATGTTCTTGGGATTCTGATTGGGATAGCATTGAATCTGTATATTGCTTTAGGTAGTATGGACATTTTAACTATGTTTATTCTTCCAATCCATGTGCAAGGAATGTCTTTCCATCTCTTTATGTCATCGCCAATTTCTTTCAAGAAAGTCTTGTAGTTTTCATTGTATAGATCCTTCACTTCCTTGGTTAAGTTTATCCCAAGGTATTTTATTCTTTTCGTTGCGATTGTGAATGGGATTGAGTTCTTGAGTTCTTTTTCTGTTAGTTCATTGTTAGTGTATAGAAATGCTACTGATTTATGCACGTTAATTTTATACCCTGCTACTTTGCTGTAGTTGTTGATTATTTCTAATAGTTTTTCTGTGGATTCTTTGGGGTTTTCTATATATAAGATCATGTCGTCTGCAAACAACGAGAGTTTTACTTCTTCGTTACCTATTTGGATTCCTTTTATTTTTTTTTTCCTGCCGAATTGCTCTGGCCAGCACCTCCAGTACTATGTTGAATAGGAGTGGTGAAAGTGGGCACCCTTGTCTTGTTCCTGTTCTCAGAGGGATGGCTTTCAGTTTTTGTCCATTGAGTATGATGTTGGCTGTGGGTCTATCATATATGGCCTTTATTATGTTGAGGTATTTTCCTTCTATACCCATTTTACTGAGGGTTTTTATCATAAATGGGTGTTGGATCTTGTCGAATGCTTTCTCTGCATCTATTGAGATGATCATGTGGTTTTTGTTTTTCATTTTGTTGATGTAGTGTATCATGTTGATTGACTTGCGGATGTTGAACCATCCCTGTGTCCCTGGTATAAATCCCACTTGATCATGGTGTATAATCTTTTTGATGTATTGCTGTAATCGGTTTGCCAAAATTTTGTTGAGGATTTTTGCATCTATGTTCATCAGTGATATCGGCCTGTAGTTCTCCTTCTTTGTGTTGTCCTTGTCAGGTTTGGGGATCAGAGTGATGTTGGCTTCATAGAATGTGTTAGGGAGTTCTCCATCTTTCTCAATTTTCTGGAACAGTTTGAGGAGAATAGGTATTAAGTCTTCTTTGAATGTTTGGTAGAATTCTCCAGAGAAGCCGTCTGGTCCTGGACTCTTATTTTTGGGGAGGTTTTTGATTACCGTTTCTATTTCCTTACTTGTGATTGGTCTATTCAGATTCTCCATTTCTTCCTGATTCAGTTTGGGGAGATTGTAGGAGTCTAGGAATTTGTCCATTTCTTCCAGGTTGTTCAATTTGTTGGCATATAGTTTTTCATAGTATTCTCTTATGATCTCTTGTATTTCATTGGTATCTGTTGTGATTTCTCCTCTGTCATTCCGGATTTTATTAATTTGCGATTTCTCTCTTCTTTTCTTGGTGAGTCTGGCTAGGGGTTTGTCAATTTTGTTAATTCTTTCGAAGAACCAACTCTTTGTTTCATTGATCCTTTCTATTGTCTTTTTTGTTTCAATATCGTTTATTTCTGCTCTTATTTTTATTATTTCCCTCCTTCTACTGACTCTGGGCTTTGTTTGTTCTTCTTTTTCTAGTTCTGTTAGGTGTCGTTTGAGGTTGCTTATGTGAGCTTTTTCTTGTTTAGTGAGGTGAGCCTGTATTGCGATGAATTTCCCTCTTAGGACTGCTTTTGCTGTATCCCAAATGATTTGGTAGGTCGTGTTCTCATTTTCATTAGTCTCCAGATAAAATTTGATTTCTTCTTTAATTTCTTCAATGATCCATTGTTTGTTGAGAAGCGTGTTGTTTAGTCTCCACATTTTTGCACCTTTCTCTGCTTTTTTCTTGTAGTTGATTTCTAGTTTAATAGCATTATGATCAGAAAAGATGCTTGATATTATTTCAACTCTCTTGTATTTATTGATGTTTGCTTTGGTTCCCAAAATATGGTCAATCCTTGAGAATGTTCCATGTGCACTTGAGAAGAATGTGTAACCTGCTGTTTTTGGATGAAGTGTTCTATATATATCTATTAAGTCCATCTGGTCTAATTTTTCATTTAATTCTATTATTTCCTTGTTGATTTTCTGTCTGGATGTTCTGTCCATTGGTGTTAATGGTGTGTTGAGGTCCCCTACTATTATTGTATTGTTGTTGATGTCTTCTTTTAGTTCTATTAAGAGTTGCTTTACAAATTTTGGTGCTCCTGTGTTGGGTGTGTATATATTTATAAGTGTTATGTCTTCTTGCTGGAGAGTCCCTTTTATCATTATATACTGTCCCTCTTTATCTTTCTTTATCTGTTTTGCTTTGAAATCTACCTTGTCTGATATTAGTATAGCGACACCTGCTTTCTTTTGTTCATTATTAGCTTGGAGTATTGTTCTCCGTCCCTTCACTCTGAGTCTGTGTTTGTCTTTGGGGCTGAGGTGTGTTTCCTGGAGGCAGCATATTGTTGGATCTTGTTCTTTGATCCATCCTGCCACTCTGTGTCTTTTGATTGGGGAGTTCAATCCATTTACATTTAGAGTGATTATTGAGATGTGGGGGCCTACCACTACCATTTTGTGTCTTGTTTTCCGGTTTTCTTCAGTTTCCTTTGTTTCTCGTCCCATGGTTTAATCTGTTCTGATGTAGAGCTGCTACTCTCTGTTGTTGTCCTTCTACTTATCTCCTCTGCTCTTGGTTTTGTAGCCCCTTTCCTTTTTTGGATTTTTCAGGAATGAGGGTTTTCCTGAGGATTTCCTGAAGAGGAGGTTTTGTGGCAATGAACTCCCTTAATTTTTGTTTATCTGGGAAAGTTTTTATTTCTCCATCGTATTTGAAGGATATTTTCGCTGGGTAGAGAATTCTCGGCTGTAGATTTTTGTCCTTCAGATTTTTGAATATATCATTCCACTCTCTTCTAGCCTGTAAAGTTTCTGCGGAGAAATCTGCTGATAGCCTGATGGGGGTTCCTTTGTAGGTTAGTTTCTTTTGCCTGGCTGTCCTTAGTATTTTCTCCTTGTCGTTGACTTTTGCTAGCTTCACTACTATATGGCGTGGAGTTGGTCTTCTTGCATTGATAAAGTTTGGAGGTCTACTGGCTTCTGTCACCTGAAGATCCATCTCCCTCACCAGATTTTGGAAGTTCTCAGCCATTATTTCTTTGAATAGGTTTTCTGCCCCTTTCTCCTTCTCTTCTCCCTCTGGTATACCTATAATCCTTACGTTGCATCTCCTAATTGTGTCTGATAATTCTCGGAGAGTTTCTTCATTTCTTTTTAGTCTTGCTTCTCTCTCCTCCTCTGCCTGCAGCAATTCTATATTGCCATCTTCCAAATTGCTAATTCTTTCCTCCATATTATCGGCCCTACTGTTCAGAGCATCTAGATTTTTCTTAATCTCCTCTATTGTGTTCTTCATTTCCAATATTTCTGTTTGGTTCTTCTTTATCGTATCAAACTCTTTTGTGACATAGCTCCTGAACTCGTTGAATTGTCGGTCAGAATTCTCTCTTAACTCATTGAGAATCTTAATGATGGCTGTTTTGAAGTCATCATCATTTAGGTTATATATCTCATTTTCTTTGGGATTGTTTTCTGTGTATTTGTTACTTTCTTTCTGTTCTGGAGATTTAATGTATTTTTTCATATTGCTTGATGTTGTTGATTTGTGTCTCCACATGGAGATAGAGTTTAGTTGCTCCTTTCACTTGTTTCAGCTGCTGCGGTGGGGGAGCAGCTGTTTATACTGCACCAACCAGGAACCCTGTCCGCAGTTGCTAACTGGGCCTGGGCCCCTCTTCGTAGCCACAGTGGCCCTTTGGATTCCCTCCTCTGCCATGGGGGCCGTCACTGGGGGGCTTCAGGCTGCTGGTGCCTACTGTTGCAGCCCACCTAGATGTGCTCTCTCCTTGGGGTCTGCAACGGTGTTATGGGCTTTTCCAGCGGCCAGGGGTGGGATCACTTATATTTGTTGCTCTGTTGCTGTCGGCACCCACAAAATCTCACTTGTCCTCTACGGGTCGCAGGAGAGCTATTGGCATCTTCTACAGTCTGTGGTTAGTTCACCTAGCTATGCTGCTTTTGCCCTGGGGTCTTCCAGCCTTGTGGCTGCCGGCTGGGTGCCTTCTACTGGTGCTGTGCAGAGGCTTTCCCTAAGGCTGCTGTGAGCCTGTAGGGTTTCCCCCTAGGTTACGAAGCTGGGTCTCTGGAACTCCCCCCAGCCCCAGTCCTCTCCGAGATCTCTGGCTATCCCTAGTCCCACGGGGCGGGCAACGGCAGCTGGGGGTCGCCCCGCACTCTGGGATTCTCTCCGGGCCTCTCCCGGAGCCGTGAATGCTCGGCGTGGCCCCTCTGCTAATGGCAGACAGAGAGTTTTGTCTGTTGCCCGGGCGGAACTCCAGCGCTTCCCCTCCGGGTTGCAGAGCCGGCCTTTGAAAGTTCCCCCAGCCCCGGTCCTCTCCGAGATCTCCGGCAATCCCTACTCCCACAGGGCGGGCAACGGCAGCTGGGAGACCTCCGTACCCTCCGCGACTCTCTCTGGGACCCTCCGGGCGCCGCGAGCACCAGGCGGGGTCTCCCCGCCAATGGCGGGGAGAGACTCTCCCCGCGGGCTCAGGTGTGCAACTCCAAAGTTTCCCTCTGCGTTTAGGAGTAATTGCGGGGGGTTTAGGTAGGGTTCTGGTCACCTGTTTCCACCGTCGCTCCTCTGTTGTGTGCTCGCTCCTGCCCTAGATGTGTGTAGATCCTCTGGGGGCGTCCGTTGGAAGAAAGCCGCTTGCGGGTACTAGGCTGCTCGTCGGGGTAGGAGAGTTTTCACCTATTTCCACATCCTCCCGGAGGAAAGTCCATCCGCCTTCCGATGTATAGTCGCGTGGGTGTCTCAGACGTCCTGAGATGCTGTCTGGATATCCTTTGTCAAGCGATAAGTGTCCAAATAATTGTAGACCCGAAGGGGGAGAGACAAAGAGGACTACTCACGGCGCCATCTTGGATCTTTTCTCGGTGATTATATGTTTGAGGAAAAGTGAGGGGCCAGCATTCTGAGAGCAAAGTGAGTGGAAGGGATATGGTAGCAGATGAATCATTAAGGTAGAAGAGGCCTGATCATGTAAAGATTGATTTTATTCTGCATACGATAGAAAACCATTAGAATGAAATCACATGGTTTATCTTCCACATAAAACATACACACACAAACAAATAAACACGTAGATACAGAGAACAGATTGGTTGTCAGATAGGAGCATGGACGGAGAGCAAAGGAAAAACAGTATAAGAGCACAGACTTGGGTAAGTAGGTAGATGGTACAGAAATATGTGAAATATCTTTTCTAAGTACTTCTATTTTCACTCATTTGTTGTGAGATGGGGAGGAGATATGGTAGTTGGAGGAAGATAGAGAAAATATGAAATACACATCAAGGAGAATGAATTGGTTAGGGAAATAATTTTTTTAACTTAAAGTTTGTTTATGTTTCATGGTCATAAACTGAAAGAGAAACCAGTGGACATGGTTCTATGTTTTTTGTCCCTTATACTCAACTGGAAAGTGACAGGCACAAAGCAGATGGAGAATTATACTTATCCAGGTTTGAAATTTTTTCCAAGTAAATATGAAGAAAAGAAAGAGAATGTAGGAAAAGGAATGATTAAAATGAATCATGGAATATAAGCTGAGTAAGGAATGAAAGAAAGAAATGAGGAAAAATAAATTGGGTGTTGGATCTGTGGATTGAAGATCTCAAGGAGTCATAGAGCTGTTTGAGTCAGGAGTCTAGAGGAAGTAAGCTGGAAAGACAAGAAGTAGAGGTCAGGAGAGTGAGATGCCTGAAACTGAGTTTATGGGGAAAAAGTCATTCAAAATAATGGCTATTATTGTCATTAATCTAAATATTTTAGGCTTTAAGCTCATCAGGTCTCTGTCACATCTACTCAACTCTGTTGTTGTAGCTGCAGAGCAGCCACAGATAATACATAAACTAGTGAGCATGGTTGTGTCCCAGTAAAACTTGCTTATAAAAAAAATTGCAATATACATGTTTGCAGGATATAAGATTAACACGCAAAAATCAATTGCTTTCCTATATACCAGCAATGAACAAATGGAATTTGAAATTAAAAACATGATATTATTTACATTAGCATCCCCCAAAATCTCAGCAAGTTATTTTATGGGTATCAACAAACTGATTCTAAGGTTTATATGGAAAGGCAAAAGACCCAGAATAGCCAACACAATGTAGAAACAGAAGATCAAAGTCAGAAGACTGACACTACCCAACCTCAAGAGTTACTATAATGCCACAGTATTCAAGACAGTGTACTATTGGCAAAAAAATAGAAACAGATCAGTGGAACAGAATAAAGAACCCAGTAATAGATCCACATAAATATATTAACTGGTTTTTGACAAAGGAGCAAAGATAGTCTTTTCAATAAATGGTGCTGGAGCAACTGGACATCCACATACAAAAAAATGAACCTGGACACAGACTTCTAGCCTTCACAAAAGTTAACTCAAAATGGATCAGGGACCTAAATATAAAATGCAAAGTTATAAAACTCCTACAGGTTAACATAGGAGAAAACCTAGATGACCTTCAGTAGGGCAATGACTTTTTAGATATAACTCGAAAGGCAAAATCCATGAAAGAAATAATCGGTACGCTGGACCCCATTAAAAATAAAAACTACTCTGTGAAAAACAATGTCAAGAGAATGAAAAGATAAGACACAGACTGGGAGAAAATATTTTCAAAAGGTATATCTGATAAAGGACTATTATCTAAAATATACAAAGAACTCTTAAAACTCAACAATAAGAAAAAGAGCAACCTCACTAACAAGTGGACCAAAGACCTGATCAGATACCTCACCAAAAAAGATATACATATGGCAAGTAAGCATATGAAAAGATGTTTACCATCATATGTCATTAGGGAATTATAAATTAAAACAATGAGGCATCATGCACAGCTGTTAGAATGGCCCAAACTCAAAAGACTGACAACATCAAGCACTGGTAAGGATGTGGAGTAACAGGAACTCTCATTCATAGCTGGTGGGAATGCAAAATGACGTAGCTACTTTGGAAGACAGTTCAGCAGTTTATTCCAAAATTAAACATACTTTTACAATATGACCCAGCAATCACACTTCTTGGTATTTATCCAAAGGAGTCGATAACTTACGTCTGCACAAAAACCTGTACACAGATGTTTATAGCAGCTTTAGTCACAATTGCTAAAACTTGGAAACAACCAAGATGTCCTTTAGTAAGTGAGTGGATAAATAAACTGTAGTACATCCAAATAACGGAATATTATTCAGTGCTAAAAATAAATATGCTACTAAGCCATGAAAAGACACAGAGAAAATTTAAGGCATATTACTAAGTGAAAGAAGCCCATATTAAAAGGCTATATACTGTATGATTCCAACTGTATGACATTCTGGAAGGAGGAAAACTATGAAGATGATAAAAAGCCTAGTGGTTGCCTGGGATGAGTTGGGAATTAGGGATGGATAGGCAGAGCACATTTAGGGTAGTAAAACTATTCTATACAATACTACAGTGGTGGATGCATGTCATTATACATTTGTCAATTCATATACTCCTCAATACCAAGAATAAATCATAATGTAAACTACAGACTTTGTATGATAATGACAAGTCAATGTGGGTTCATTGATTGTAACAAATGTACCGCTTTGGTGAAGGACGTCGATAGTGGTGGAGCCTGTGCATGTGTGGGAACAGGAGGTGTATATATGGGGAATCTCTGTATCTTTTGCTCAATTTTCTTGTTAACCTAAAACTGCTCTAAAAATGAAGTTTATTAAAAGAAAAGCAAGTGGCTGGCCCATGGGCATAATCTGCCAACTTCTGGTCTATGGTATGCCCAGGAACCAGAGTCACTGGAGTAGGATGGAAGACAAGATTACTGAAGGAGAGGAAGTCAAGGAATAAAGGACCTAAGTGTTGAAAGAGCCATTAATGTGGACACTGACATTACTCAGACCCATGAAAGTAATGCTGGGGAAAGTGACAATGAGCTGGGTGTTCAAGTGTGTAAGGAATGAAGGAGAATGACTCTGGTGTTAGTAAATGACCACACAAAGGTGTGGTACAGCAATCCTTTTTTTACAACACACAGGAAGTTCCTAGTAGCCTGATTATCTGAACTTCAGTATTGTTAAGAGGACGTATAAAGGCAAAGAGTCTTTTGGTAAGGAATAGAGAAATATGGAACTACAGCCAAGAAATCAAACTTGTCTTAAAGCAAAATGCTGAATAATTATGAATTATTTGTCCTGTAGCAGATGAGACTGCCTCTGTCTATAGCACTGATATCCATGACCACTGATTAATCTTGGCAAACTCTGATGTCAGACTTGTTTGGCAACAAGTTGTTCTGGGTGCATTGTGCTAATTCCGTTTTTTTTTTTTCTGCTTTATCTCCCCAAAACCCCCCATTGTATATCTTAGTTGCAGGTTCTTCTAGTTGTGGGATGTGGGATGCCGCCTCAACGTGGCCTGACGAGCGGTGTGATGTCTGCGCCCAGGATCCGAACCCTGGGCCGCCGTAGCGGTGCCCGCAAACTTAACCACTCAGCCACGGAGCCAGCCCGTGTTAATTCCTAATAATCTACCTACATTGTTATTTTTCCTCTCTGCATTTCATATTAATTTCACTTTTATTTGGTTAAATTTAAAGATCTGCTAAATGAAACGATTCTTCAAAACCACGACTTAAACGAACCTCCTGTCTGCAGTTTCAGGTAAGAAGCTTGCATCTCAATACTCCATCAGAATCTGGTTGATTGGCTGGCAATGTATATCTCTTTTTACAACCTCTGATTTGCAGAAACGTGGCTTCTTCCTAAGATGACGTCAGCTACAGCTGGTTGGGTACCGTGAGGGCAGGAAAAGGACAAGAGCCACTTAGAGGAGTTTTTGCTTCCAAATGATTACTCCTAACCGCAGATTGTAACATTAAGATGCTGAGCCTGTTGATTAATCTTTTTATCAACCTGTATTCTTTTGTCCCCCCATCACCTCTTTACCACTTAAAGTTCTTGATATTCTTTGTCAGAATCACATCACAATCTCTTGAAATGATAGCTTGGTAAATAAGTTGTTTAGCATTTAAGTGAATGCATTTGTAAATAAATATTTTTCTTGCATTCGTCACTAGATGTCGATTACTTTGACTAAATTTACTTAAACCATTTTAACCTTTCAGAGAAAGTCCAGGAGTTCTTATTTTTGTATTTTTTAAAAAATACTCAGCTGACATTCTGATTTACCAAAAGGACACTACCATTTTTCCAAAGTGCATCTGTTCAAAATCAGAAGAAAAGAGAATAAAGGCTTTCATTTTCTCTTATTTTCACTTAAAAAAATTAGTTTTTACCTTAAGGAGTTTGGGGAATTATTATAGATATCTCATAAGGGTCTCAAATTCCATAAGCTGAACCCACAATGTACCAAATGCTGTCAACTGTATTAATAAAACAGTTCACTCAATGTCAAAATAGTCATTGTTTTTTCTTTATGCACATTCAAACCTATCTAACTGAGTATCTCTCCCATTGATGCAATAATGTACTATCCTGTGTTTTAGAGCAAGATGTTCCTGCCCCATTTGGAGGGAGGCGCTCTCAGAGGAGGGTTTTCCAGAACCCTTCGTGGGTATAGGCACATATAATTTTTGGGCCCTCTCGTGACCAATATCTTGACCAGATGGCTGGCTAAGGTTTCAAAAATGTTCAAGAGTTCTTTTTCTTCCTAAAAGGCAGATTTTTTGGTAGACGTTTTTAATAAAAAAATTATTTTAGCTTTTCAAAAAATCTGTTTCTAATTACATAGTAAAAGATATTTTACTATTCATTTTAGAATGAACATGACATAATAGGTGGAAGAACATTTGCTCTTATTTTGTACAAAGAAACAATTTTGCTGTTATTTTATACAAAGAAAAAGATTTCCTATGTATTCATTTCTACCTTCATAGTAGAGATAGGATAGTCAGGAAACAAACCCTACCTTTATGCTGTATGTGTGTGTTTCCGTCTGTGTGCGTGTGCATAGCTGTGCGTACAAGGATATAACGCTCATCACAAATATAAATTCATTAGTCATAATAGCAAGCCCACATGTCTGTTCTTGGAGAATAAAATTACTGGCGTACAGAAGTTTCTAAGTGACTGGGTCAAAGACTTTTAATGAAATCTATAGTTATTTAGTTATTTGAAACAAAACTAGTTAATGGACTTAAAATGCATGGTGATAAGAGTTTCAGGTCACTTGTTGCAAGTGCGTTATGAAAATATTTTAATATAATTTCACATTCTATCTTCATTCTATACGTAGATAAATAAAACATCGGTTTTGACTTAGCACACTTGGGGTTAAATTCTTATCCAATTTACTTTGCATAGTGGATGACGGAGGACAAGCATGCTAGTTGTTTCAATTTCCTGTTACTCAGAAAGAAATATTAAAGCAATCATGATATATATGGTAGGCCTTGAAGATAAGATCACACTTCTAAAAGGTACATTACAATTCTAAGAATGCGTAT
Organism: Equus quagga; assembly: GCF_021613505.1. NCBI lineage: Eukaryota > Metazoa > Chordata > Mammalia > Perissodactyla > Equidae > Equus > Equus quagga. The sequence goes on along the minus strand of NC_060270.1, from coordinate 97,655,469 downwards.
GTATACATATATTAGTATTTCATATTCATGGACTAACTACTGAGAATGATTTTGTATATCACACAATCCAGAAAAAAAAAAAGCCATGCACCTTTGCCGTCTTTATTAGACAATAAGTTATGTGGAGAATTAGGAAGATGGATTTGTTTACTTTTTCATTTTCTACTCAAAGTGCTGTGCTAGGTGCTAGGATAACAAAAGATACAAAGAAGAATGAAAAGAATTTTACTGTGGATCAGGTCTCAAATAACACTGAGAAATTGAGCACATTATATAACAGATTTGTGATGAAAATAAGTGTGTTAAAGCTTCTGACAAGCTCTGATGGAAATATATCTGTTTAACTTTGTTGAGGATAACGTTTCCCAAGAACTCTTCTTTTGTAAAGCAGCTATTCCTCTTTTCCAGCAACCTCTATTTGATGGAACAGACTTTAGGAATTGTTGAGCTGCAGTAGCCTCTTTACCTTAATTCAACTCCCAGTCTACCCCCCCACCTCCCCCCCCCCCCCCCCCCACCTCCCCCCCACCCCCAACCCCCACTGCCCACCTCCTGTACCTAGTTTCAGTTACAGAGACACTGCAAGGCAGGTCTCCTTGAGCTGCACATCTGCAGCTTCAGCTAGTGATTGGGGTAGAGAGTCCTGTTTACTTACCTCCTTGTTACCAAAGTGGATAGGCTTGTATCAGTTTCTCAGATTTCTGATTTAGAAGACACTGACTGTACAATCTGAAACATTATCAAGTGTACCCATAGGATTTAAATTGTTAGTAAGTTCCCATCTTCCCTCCCAGGTGCTGAGCATATTCATAGTGACCTTGTAGGGTCACCATGTCACCATGACAAACCATTAGAGATTTAGAGGAAGATGAGGCATTTCAGAACATCAATACCAAGATGCATGTGTAGTTCACAACTTGGCCTAAATCATCGACTTGCCCTGCTCTGAGGACCACAATTATAGAATTTTTAATTCGTAGCCTTGTTATAAAGCTGACTTGCAAAATAGAACAAACATTTTTTACTCAGCAAGAAATATTTTAAATTGCCTTCACCCTCAGTGGTAGAGGCACCCATTATCTCTCATCCAAATTACTGCAAAATCTCTTAACTCATTTCTATGTTTCCACCCATGCTCCCATGTCCAGAGGGATTTCACAGCTAAAGGGACCCCTATAAAACAAGTTTGATCACTGGCTCCCCTATTCACAACCTCCACACGGCTCCCCATTTCAGACAAAAGGGCCAAAGTTCTCACAATGTTCAACAAGGCCCTATATATCCTGAAATCTTCACCCCATCTAATCTCCTACCTCTTCCCCTCTACTCTCTTTATCTGGTCACACTGGCTTTCTTGCTTCATATTCTCTCTGCATTAAACAGTCTTCCTCCAAAATAACATATGGCCAACCTCTTCACTTTTTAAAGTCACTGCTCAAATACTAGTTTCTCAATAAGTCCTACCCTGACCAACTATTTAAATTGCAACTCCCCCAGGAAATTCCAATCCTCTTTATCCTCCTTTATTTTTGTCCAGAGCATGTATCGTTTTCTAAAATTCTGCATAATTTATTTATTTTGTGTCTTTTGCTTATCATCTGTCTCCCTCCTACAATTTAAATTCAGCGAGGCCAAGGGTTTTTGTATGTTTGTTTTGAGTTTGGTATCTTTTGTTCATTGTTGTATCCTGAGCACCTGGAACATTGCTGACCTGCAGCAGGTGGTCAGTAAATGTTTGTTGACCAAATGAATGGAGAAAAGAATGAAAAGGAAATATTTTCCACTTGTTCGATGAAAAAATTCATCAACCAAGACAAGTTTTTTGATAAACAGATCTTGTGGCTTAAAAGATAGGCAAATCTAGCTTTAATCCAGCTAATCATTTCATTGTCATCTCTTTAGACAAACAGTAGAGTTATGAAATTCCAGTTTAAGTCCTTATGTAGGGAAAACATTATTTTGGTATTCATTGTTGGTTTTGAGTTGTACTCCTTAATCCCACACCAATACCTGACATCTAGACAAATGCTGTAGGGTCCTGAAACCAATTCTGCCTTCTCAACTTGGATAGCAGATATTTTCTCCAACATAGCGTTAGTCTGCCTTCGTCATAATGAAAGCCAAGATTTCAAAAGGCAGCAATCCACATGGGTTTCACACAAGAGGAAATCATAGAATTTTTGATGTTATATATTTTCTCCAATTTTTTCCGGCTGTTGTTTGAGAAACAGTGGAGAGAAAACACTCTTCCTGCCTGTGATGGCGGGTTACCCGTGGGGCAAGGGTGGGAGAGCCAGGCTCGAGGCTTAAATCATGTGGTCTCGGAGGAGGATTAGAGGACTCTGAGCAACAACTGTGAGGTGAGGGAGGTTAGAGAGCTGGCAAATCTGGAAAAAAATAAACCACTGTGTGCCAGATCTGCACAGCTGTGTCCACCACTGATAATCCTTCTGTAGGAACAAGCCAGTTGCTTCCTAGAGCACCCTGGAAAGGGCCTTATTAAACAGGAAAAAAGAGAAAAGCCAGTCTTGTTTAGAAGGGCCCTGATCATTGCTTTACTTTTGTCCCTCTGAATGATACTTCTCTACTCTTTTTACTGATTGGATAATCACAATTATGCCTTTATTACATAAGAATACGAGAAATTACAAGATTTTCCTATCATGTAAACCACAGTGATTAAACCACAATGATTGCGTCTCTTTCATTGCTTTTTATTTTTAAATCCCACTACTATATTTCTTTATATGCTATTATTCAAGTTTATAAAGGTAATATCTCTTATTGACAAAAATTCAGATAATATATAAAATATAACAGAATAAGAATGTCATCTATAATTGCCCACATCTAAGATGACCATTGTATACATTTTGCTCTATATACTAGAATTTTCTCTAAATATTTACTGTAGAATTGTGTATATACACATATCCTCATACACATACACATTTGGAAAAGCAGAGGCATAATTTGCACACTGTCTTTGCGATCTATTCTTTTATTTAAATATGTAGTATGCACATCCATTGAATGGATGTACCATAATTTACTTAATCTATTATTGTCAAACACAGATTATCTCCAGTTTTTCATTGCAATGGACATTCTTTTACATAACTTTTTAATATTTGTATAATAATAATAATCTCTAGTGTTTAATATTGAAATTTTAACAAAAATGCAATATAAACAATCTAGTAAGCTTATACACCTTAACATTTTTTCCCATAAAAAGTAAAATGTTGCAAAATTTTCTTTTCAAGTTCATAATTTGCTGTATTTATATATGTGAATAGTGGTCCTGAGGGAAGAAATCCAGGCTTATTATACTAACAATAGAAGTATTTAGTTCAATGTTAGGCACCCTACTGCATTTTCCTGGTGCTTAGTTTGTAACTCAGGTACAGTTAAACCCCACTGCCAAGTGCCTTGTCATTCTTTGCTGAATTCACTATTGTTCAAGTTAATTCTGTTCCCCAAACATATGTTATTTTGTGCATCTCTCAGAAAGCTTATAGTATGGTGTTGTCCTCTCTGGAAATTGAAACTAGTTCTGTCATTTTGCGGTAAAGATTTGATATCCTGCTGAGCTGAATATAGTTCTAATTATGGTGAATTAGATGAGTGTTTATTTCTCAATCACCATAGTACTGTTTGGTACCATTGTCATCAGTGTCAGACAACTTTGCTTCAATAGATTTGGATGAAAATGATCAGAAGACAGTGCACAATTTATAGGGCAAAGATAACTTCTACAATTGATGACAAAGTCAAGAATGGTGAAGTGAAAATGTCTTCAACAGAGAGTGAGGTGCCTTAATTCTAACTCTTGGTCTGCTGTACGTCGGCTCTATAATTTGGGGGTAAACAGTTTATGCATTGATAAAAAGAAGTTTGGTTGAGATACGCTCTAGGATTCTTTTCAGTAATACCATACAATGTTTTAATGTCACATTTGCTTTATTGCTAGATGGATATTGGTTGCAGTGAAAGTGAGATAGAGTTGGCTGCCACTGATCACCATTTTTCACTAGAAAGTCTCTATGTTAGACAGTGACCAGTGTTAATTTACCCTCCAAAGTTTCAATCCCATAAAACTTAGACATATTATTAATTGAAACCAAATATTTGTTGATTTATAGACCAGCGGTAAGATTCTCTTGGAAGATGCAAGATAGAGTGATCCACAAAACCCTGTGAGGTTTGTTTTTTTTTTTATCTCTATATTAGTGTCAGAGAAGTTGAGTATCTTGAATTGGTTTGCACAGCTAGTAGACAGCAAGACCAGGATTTGTGTGTGGTCTTGGCCAAGTTATTTAATCTTTTTGAGTCTTGGTTTACTCACCTTTAAAATCAGGATTATAATACAAATATTAGAATGATTTTGAAACAATTAAGAGAGATATCATATGCGTGTTCTTGAGTGAAGCATCTCTCATGCAGCAAGTTCTTTATAAATATTAGTTCCTCTTGCCTCCTTCTGTTTATCCAAAGCACATACTCCAATGCTTTGCATATAATAAGTGCTTAATATTAACTGATGCTTTTTTGATGGGATCTAGAATGGTTGAATTGGCTATAGCCATGTAGTAGTTGCTGAAGAAGAACACGCTGATTGAGATATTTATGACATTCCTAGTCACTCTTATATCCACTGATTAAGAACTTGACTGTTTGGCGTCCAGGCTTGAATCTTGCCTTTGGCAATTATTAGCTATGGGATCTTAGCCAAAGTCACCGTGTCTTAGTTTCCTCATCTGTAAAATGAGTACAATGATGATGATAATGACAGTGATAACTTCCTGATAAATTTTTTTGCGTGTATGTGAGGATTGAAGAAGTTAATACCTGTAAACACTTAAAATAATACTTGGCACACAGCACACACTCAAAAGTTGTTAGCTTTTATTACTCTTCTGTCTTACACCAGGTACACACATTGTTTGATAAATGCCTTTCTCTCAAAACACACACACACACACACACACACACACTCACTCATTCTCTATATAACTCAAATGATATCCCTCCAAAGAGTGACCCCCAAAAGTACAGTATCAATATGTGTAGGTTTTGAAATGATATTTTATAAATGGTCACCAAAAATTCTCAAGCAAAAGAGGGTCCAGTCCCATGGCGTAGTGGTTAAGTTCACACTTTCTGCTTTGGCGGCCAGGGTTTCTGGGTTTGGATCCCAGGCGTGGACCTACACCTCTAGTCAGCCATGCTGCAGTGGCAACCCACATATAAAGTGGTGGAAGACTGGCACAGATACTAGCTCAGGGCTAATCTTCCTCAAGCAAAAGAAGAGGAAGATTAGAAACAGATGTTAGCTTAAGGTTAGTCTTCTTCAGGAAAAAAAAATTCTCTTAAGCAAAAGAGAGGGAATCAAATGCCAAAAACCAATTAAATAATATGAAGGGTAAAACACTATCTGACACAATCAGGCGACAGAGAATGAAGGCCAAGGTAGCGTTTCCAGCTGTACACTCTGGTGCCCTTTTCCCCCTCATAATGGGGTGAGTTAAGGTGGAGTGTCATCCTTAACTTTGAATTTTGCTGCTTTTGTCAGTTTGTGTCACAACCTTAACATTATTTAAATGTACTTTTTTGTATTTAATATTCATATTCAGGTGTTCAAGCCATAATTTCTGTTAGTAAAAGTGACATTTCTTAAAGTTCATTATTTTTTCCACATAGAAATCTCAGACATTAAAAAAAAACAGACTTTAAATAATAGAACAGAAGTGTCTTCAGGCTAACAGCCACCCCTATGATTTGTCATTTTGGTACTTGAATAGTTGGAAGAAATAAGTTTGATAACACCCGAGTCATCTAGCTCTGTGGTTAGAAACCCGGCAGTCGGAGCTACGTGTCTTAGGCAGCCCTTCGCATTCAGTGGAGAGCTTATACAGACTGTGTTGCTTTGACTTTTTTTTTTTTTTTGCTTGACATTTTCAAGCCAAGATGCACTGTATAAAATGTCGGTTAAATTTGCCAAGGATTTCAAGTCATCACGGCAATGTATTGTAATAATCAAGAAGGTAGCAACAATTATATGGCATCCATTTGTGGGGTTTAGGTAAAGTACTCAACTGAAATCTTCAAATTGATTCACTTACAAAAAGCAAAATGAGTAATTCTTATTGCTGAGGGAGAGAGAATAGAAATGAGACTTATCGAAATGTACCATGAGAAGAAATACAAGAAAATACCAACTTATTATGAGGGCAATGAGAGCATCTTTCTGGTCAGATTTTGCTGCATACACATGACGTCAATTTTGTCTCTTTCTTTTAATACGTGGTTTTGAAAGTCCTTCCAAGGAGTACAAAGTATTTCACATATATCCAATAGCATTGAATGTAGGAGACTGTTTCAGAAAAGCACGGCATCTTTCAGTTATCAGAGTTTGACAAATACCATTTATCATTAATGTTGTTGGTTTACAATAAGGTAGAAGAAAAGAGAGAAAACAATTTATACAAGCTCTGATGTTACATCAGACTAGAAACATACCAAAATTCCGACCTTCAAATTCCCACTCTCTTCTTTAATAGTCTATAATGCTTATTTATACCTCTTCCTCACTGAAGAGTTTGTGTTCATTTCTTGGTTAAAAAGAATGCTGTGTCATATTCTACTTTAATAAAATCTGGCATCATCTGAAGCTCAAACAAAAAAATTAAACTATGCGTTAAGCATTTAAGAAATAAAAAGAAAAGATTCTTTGCTCTATTTAAGGATTTACTCCAAACAGTAAAGAGAGCTAACTGATAGTTGCTATATACAACTTGTCAGGAACATGTGAACATCTGCATCATAATTCCAACAAGTGATGGCTTTCATAAGTCTTCTTCAACCTGTATAAAACTAATGAAAAATAAATTGTTTGTAGAAGGAAGTAGAAGATCCATTTTTAAAAATCACTTTTAAAGATCTTTAATCTTTGCTGGCATTTTAAAAACATGTTATTTTGTATTGCTGTTTTCTCTGTTGGCTTACACATACAATGATATCTGTTGACTGGAATTTGTAACCTTTTTATAGAAGTAAATTGTTCAACACGTGTTTCAAACAGAGTCGATATGTTTTGGATTCGTGCTTGATTATGCCTTTGATGTAGATGTGCCTTTTTCGGTTTATTTTGAATGAATCTCTTCGAGTCTTCCCTTCTTGTTAAGCAGCGTATCAAAAGACACAGTTCCTTCCTGGAGGGAAAAATTCCTCAGCAGAGAAGTGTCATTTCCTCACCCTTTCCTGGCAACTTAGGGCTTCTTAGCGAGGCTTTTACTTTTTTAGATAGTAAATAGAAATTGTGAAGACCTGATTATTGAGAGTGTTCTTCCAAATTTCCTTTACCTATGCAAATCCTATCCGGTTCTTTGAGGGCTAGGTTAAATTTTACCTCTTCCTTAAATACTTCTTTATCTGTGCCAGTTCCCTTTCACCTCCATACTCAGGATTTCAAAGGCATTTGTAGTGTTTTTCACCCACTTTGCAAGTAGTTGTGAATTTAAAATATTATTTACCTTTGTAAAAGCTCATGACGGCGTGTACCAAGTTGTCAATGCACAATAGTGATTACTAGGCCCTCAAAAAGTATCATTAGGCTGATCATTTCTCACAATGCTGTGTTAGTTTTATATTAAAAGTATTATTTCTATATGAATCCTTAGAAAATTGCAAGCATCCTTTTAAGGACGCACAGTCTCTAGAAGTTGTGTGTCCTATATCTTCCTCAAAATACCTTTAGAATCTTTTTAATAATAGTAAACTACCGTATTTTTCTAAACGTATGATTAGTTGTGTGTAATTTTCTAAGAGAGATATAAGTTACTATTTACAAAAATTCTAGGCAATAAGTGAGGAGAGCAATTTAGTTTTTAATCATCATAATTCACTAACAATATTGAGTTGCAGTTTAATTCTTAGGGTAGAGTATGGGTAACAAAGGAGATTTTTACTTAACATCCAGAACAATTAACTCTCCATGTCGTTCACGTGGTTTAGGTCATATTATTTGATGCAAGCTTAGTTGTAGACTATTCAGGTTCTAATCCTCCAGGAATCTGCAGAGTGAACTCCAAGCTGTGAACTAAACTCTTTGACACAGATTTCTGTGTTATCCTTCTCAATGACAGTTATCGGTGGTTAACCCCATTAACCACGAACCGGCCAGGTAAATAATCCCATTACCCATACAAATCAGAATGGAGCTGATTTTAACACATTCCGTTGAGGCAAAGAAATTAAATCTTTTCTTTAAGCAATAGCCCCCTGCAGTACATGTTCAAGTAGCTCACGAATAAAATGTCTTTATTAGCTTGAGCCCAATACTCTTCTGGTAGCTTGTTTTTGACTCAATTTAACCTTAAGGTGACCAACTTTTCCATAGTTTTTTAGAATTTTCTGATTGAGATTCATAGATATGTTGTGTTAAGATATTGCTGGGTAACATGTGCTGGGCTCCAGTGGAGGAAAATGGTGATCAAGGTCATGAGAAGTTATTTTCCCACATTTAACTGGCTGAATACCATCTGGCTTTAGGAAACATATGTGATAAACAATCCCTTCATATATTGGGTTTCTAATAAAGCCTCAAAAAAATGAATGTTTTTGTGACCCTATGGCCTGAAATGATGTGCTTTTCTAAAGAATTAGAATATAAATTAAATTATCACCCAATACCTGGTAAGACATAGAGAAAGATTATAGCTTATTAAGCTTCTCCTACGAGTGACTTAGCTTTATTTCCTATGATTTTGTTATAAAAAATGACTTCATACAAATTCAAATATTAGCATGCAGAAAAACAGTAGTTACAAAGATCTCTTCTTAGAAAGAACTGTCCCGTACTTCTCCCTTATCTCTTAATGGTGCAAGATGTGGTGAACAAGATGAGGGAAACATGGGGGTGGGCAAAGAAGACATAGATCTACCAGAGCAGCCCCAAAGGATGTGGGAAAAAGGAAGGGAAGATTACCATTGCTGTTGTTCCTGCTGTGCTCTGTCACTCATGAGCTCTCTTCCCACTGCTTTTTTTGTGACAACTAGTATCTATCTTTTCCATATCTGTGGCTTCTACATTTTTTGCCTATAAGACACTTATATAAAATGTGTTTGGCTTGTTGAGTATTCAAGAACTCAAGCAGTTTTTGTTTTGCCTGAGGAAGATTGCCCTGAGCTAACATCTGTGCCAATCTTCCTCTATTTATTTGTATGTAGGACACCTCCACAGCATGGCTGGTGAGTGGATTGGTCCACGCCCGAGATCCGAACCTAGGCCGGCGAATGAGAGTGCATGGAACTTTAACCGCTTGGCAACAGGGCCAGGCCCTCAAGCAGATTTTAATAGGTGTGGGTTTGCACCATTTTACTTCTATTAAATATCTAAGCACGATTAGAATGACTGTCAGCTGGTGTAAGCAGATAGGCGTTAGTAATTGTGTTTTATAAGAGATTTAAGATATCTGACATAAGATAGTCCAGCGTAATACTCTGTTGTCCTGTGAAACAAAAGAACTAGACTCCAAATGAGAAGACTTAATTGTGCTAAGAATTCTGGAGCAGTGGAACCTATTAAGTAATGAGGGTATGCAGTGAGTAGATTTAGATTCAAGTTGTGTTGAAGGATTTAATTATCGGATTAGATTGGAGTTACTTGTGTGAATGACCAAAACTTTACATAGAGAGTAATTATTCAATAATCAATTTATTTTCAAAGTTTTCAAAATGCACCATAACTATCCTCACTTCCTATTAAAATAGTAATTAATTTCTTTAGTGTTAATCTCACCTAGAAAGATGATTTTACTTAATGATAGACTGAAAGATACATTTAGCTTTATTATTAGCAAAGACATTTGGTAGCATGGACAGCATATTAGAACCTCTTTAGAAGGAAAAAGTACTCTTGTAATTATGAAATAGGATTGTATTTCCTTGGTAATTACTTGTATCGTAATTACTTTAACCACTTTGCATTTAGCCTTTATGTGATAGTACCTGCCACTTATTGTCACCATGAGTTGGCTTCACCATCATTTTTTACTTTTGATGTTAAAACTTTTTATCGAATTTACTTTAAATTTGAGCGATGAGAATATTATCATCTCTCCTTGGTTTCAGTTCCTTTGGTTGTTGCATGTCTAGTAATGGGGATACAAAAACAATTAAGTGTTGTCTAATCACAAAAAACAAAAATCAGAGATAAATACTCATAATTTATAAGGTTAATACTCTCTAATAAATAAATTTATTCCTTGATCATTTTTACTGAGAAGATAACACATATGAAAGGCTATTCCAAAGGGAGAATTAAGAAATATCATCTAAAGAGATTGCAAAAAAGTGATTCAAAGTAGTAGATTCAAGATAGTACATTCAGGGACTGGCCTGGTGTCACAGTGATTAAGTTCATGCACTCCTCTTTGGCAGGCAAGGTTCGCAGATTCTGATCCCAGGCATGGACCTACACACTGCTCATCAAGCCATGCTGTGTTGGCCTCCCATGTACAAAATGGAGGAAGATTGGCACAGATGTTGGCTCAGCAACAATCTTGCTCAAGCAAAAAGAGGAAGATTGGCAACAGATAGTAGCTCAGAGCCAATCGTCCTCACCAAAAAAAAAAAAATTTAAAAGATAGTACACACAGCAGGCATAAATATCAGGGCATATATTCTCAAGAATGCAAGAATGGTTACATCCTTGTTTTAAATCATCTCTATGTGGATTCTACAATCCCACCTAGCCTGGTTGGCATGAATTTCATCTCAGTCATTATTAGGGGTCCTGTTTTCTATCAAAAACTTGAGAATTGACAGGCACTACGTAGTGCCTAGAACTGGCAGACTGTTGTAAGATTGCCGATGTACCTAGATCCAACTGTAGGTGACCCCTTGAAATCCAAAAGATTTTGCTTTGCTGCCACCCAAGTGGTAGGAGGATCTTTGCCGGGTTTGGGAACACTGATTTCACTATTCAGGGACCCCTTCTTAAGCCTGCTAACTCATCACTGTGACATATAGTGGGAGTGGGGCTCAGTTCCTTAGTAATCTTGGCACCAACCGACTTTCCAGTTCCTCCCACACAGGAATCTGCAAATGTACCTCTCTTTCTCTGTCCTCCTTGCTCTCTCCTCCCTTCTCTTCCTTTCTTTCCCCTTCCTTCTCTCTCTCCTATCGTCCTCCAGGGCACCTAATGTGCTCTTCTCAGTGAACGTCAGGTTTACAGAAAACAGAAAGAGCTCCTGACTCAGATTCCTTCCCTCTTTATGTTTCTTAAACTCGGGAGAAAAATCACAGAGAACACACACAGAATAGTATCTGAACGAATTATACTGACACTAGATATATAGTCATACGGGAAAGAAGTTGGTATTTATCTGTTTTATATTCTCTAAGAGAATTCCAAACTTCAGTGAGTGCATTTGGGGTATAGGATGAAGATATTATCATTTCTATTTTATCTTTGCATAAATTATCCTTTAAAATTTTTAAATTTTTTATGTGGCTTGTCATTTTCTTTATTACAATAAATTTTTTAATTGATGGATAATTGACATATAATATTCTATTAGTTTCAAATGAACAGCATAGTGATTTGATATTTATGTATATCACAAGATGATCACCACCATGTCTAATTACCATCTGTCACCATACAAAGTTATTGCAATATTATTGACTATATCCCCTTTGCTGTACATTACATCTCCATGATTTATTTATTTTATAACTGGAACTTTGTACTTCTCAATCCCCTTCACCTATTTCATCTAGTGCCCCAATGCCCCCCTCTCTGGTAAGCCCCGCTTTGTTTCCTGTATCTATGAGTCTGTCTGTGTTTCATTTTGTTTATTCATTTGTTTTGTTTTTTAGACTCCACATATAAGTGAAATAACAGTATTTGTCTTTCTCTGACTGACTTATTTCACTTAGTGTAATACCCTCTAGGTCCATCCACGTTGTCACAAGTGGCAAGATTTCATTCTTTTTTATGTCTGAATAATATTCCATTGTCTTCTTTATCCATTCTTCTATTGATGGACACTTAGCTTACTTCCACATCTTGGCTATCGTAAATAATGCTGCAATGAACATAAGTGTGCATATATCTCCTGGGATTAGTGTTGTCACTTTCTTCAGAGAAACACCCAGAAGTGGAATTGCTGGATAGTATGGTAGTTCTATGTTTAATTTTTTGAGGAGCTTCCATACTGTTTCCATAGTGGCTGCACTGATTTGCATTCCCACCAAGAGTGCACAAGGGTTCCCTTTCCTACACATACTTGCCAACGTTTGTTATTTGTTGTCTTTTTTTTCCCCTGCTTTTTCTCCCCAAATCTCCCCAGTATATAGTTGTATATTTCAGTTGTGCGTCCTTCTAATTGTAGTCTGTGGGACACTGCCTCAACATGGCCTGATGAGTGATCCCATGTCTGTGCCCAGGATTTATTGTCCTTTTGATAATACCTATTCTGACAGGTATGAGGTGATAGCTCATTGTGGTTTTGATTTGCATTTCCTTGATGATTAGTGATGTTGAACATCTTTTCATATGCCTCTTTGCCATCTGTATATCTTCTTTGGAGAAATGTCTATTCAAGTCCTCTGCCCATTTTTGAATCAGGTTGTTTGTCTTTTTGATATTAAGTTGTATAAGTTATTTATATATTTTGGGTATTAACCCCTTATCAGATATATGATCTGCAAACATTTTCTCCTATTCAGTAGGTTGCTTTTTCATTTTGTTGATGATTTCCTCTGCTGTGCCCAATCTTCTTAGTTTGATGTAGTCCCATTCGTTTATTTTTGTGTTTGGTGCCCTTGCCTGAGGAGTCTGGTACACCCCAAAATTGCTAAGATGGATGTCAGATTGCTGACTGCCTATGTTTTCTTCTAGGAGTTTTATGATTTCAGGTCTTACATTCAAGTCTTCAATGCATTTTGAATTTATTTTTGTATATGATGTAAGATAGTGGTCCAGTTTTATTCTTTTGCATGTAGCTGTCAAACTTTCCCAACACCATTTATTGAAGAGACCATCCTTTCCTCACTGTATATTTTTGCCTCCTTCATCACAGATTAATTGACCATATATGCGTGGGTTTATTTCTGGGCTCTCTATTCTATTTCATTGATCTTCGTGTCCGTTTTTGTGCCAGTACCATACTGTTTTGATTATTATAGCTTTATAGTATAGTTTGAAATCAGGGAGTGTGATGCCTCCAGCTTTGTTCTTCTTTCTCAACATTGCTTAGGCTGTTCAGGGTCCTTTGTGGTTCCATACAAATTTTGGGATTGTTTGCTCTAGTTCTGTGAAAAATGCCAGTGGTATTTTGATGGGGATTGCATTGAATCTGAATATTGCTTTGGGTAGTGGGCAATTTAACAATATTAATTCTTCCAATTCATGAACATAGTATATCATTCCATTTATTTGTATCATCTTCAATTGCTTTCATCAATGTCTTACAGTTTTCAGAATATAGGTCTTTCACCTTCTTGGTTAAATTTATTCCTAGGTATTTTATTCTTTTTGATACAATTGTAAATTGGATTTTAAATGTAATTGTAAATGGGATTGTTTTCTTAATTTCTCTTTCTGATAGCTAGTTATTAGTATATAGAAATGCAACTGATTTCCATATATTATTTTGTATCCTGCAACTTTACAGAATTCATTTATTAGTTCTAATAGTGTTTTGGTGGAGTCTTTAGGGTTTTCTATACATTGTATCATGTCCCTAATTGTTATGGCTAGGATATCCAATACTAAGTTGGATAAAAGTGCTGAGAGTGTCCTTCTCTTGTTCTTGATCTTAGAGGAAAAACTTTCAGCTTTTCACCATTGAGTAAGACTTTAGCTGTGGGTCATATATGAACTTTATTATGTTGAGGTACATTCTTTCTATATCCACTTTGTTGAGAGGTTTTATCATAAATGGATGTTCAATTTTGTCTAATGCTTTTTATGTTTCTATTGAGATGGTCACTTGATTTTTATCCCTTGTTTTGTTAACATGGTATATCACATTAATTTGAGATGTCAAACTATCCTTGCATCCCTGGCATAAATCCTACTTGATCGTGGTGTATGATCCTTTTAATGTATTGTTGAAATCAGTTTGCTAATATTTTGTTGAGGATTTTTGCATCTATGTTGATCAGGGATATCGGCCTTTTTGTGTGTGTGTGGTGTCTTTGTCTGATTTTGGTATCAGGTTAATGATGACCTTATAAAATGAGTTTGGAAATGTTCCTTCCTCCTCAAGTTTTTGGAATAATTTGATAAATACAGGTATTAACTCTTTAAATATTTGGTAGAATTCATCTGTGAAGTTGTCCAGTGGGGCAGCTGGAGTGGGCATGGGCTGGGGTGTCCCAGGACATGCCATGCCAAAACCATGTTGGCAGGATGGCTGGAGCTAGACAACATGCAGGTTGGGAAGGTCCCAGAGTGACCTCAATGGGGGTGCCCCAGTGGGATGGCTGGAGATGCCCTAGTGGGACAGCTGGAGTGGGTGCAGGCTGTGGGGGTCCTGGGGTACACTGCCCCAAAACCACCTTGGCAAGATGGAGTGGGTGCAGGCCAGGGGTTCCCAGGCACACCATGCTGGGGCAAGACTGCTGGAGCTGAGGCAAGCATGGGTGGGGTATCCTAAGGTGCAGCACACTGAGGATGCCTTAGGTGGATGGATGGAGCTGGTGCAGGCCTGGGGTGGCCTTGGCAGGCTAGCTAGAGGGCCTGTATTGTGGTCCCACCTGTGCCATTAAGCTGGAGGAGGAATACGAAAAATGATGCTTACTGGCACCTCGGACCCTGGAGATAATTCCAGCAGTTCCCCACTCATTTGGCCAATGCTCTAGGGTTAGTAAGCAGATTTTCTTCACGTATAATCTAGGTGTCCTTTGAGCTGCTGTTTTGTCACTATGCCCCTGGGAGAGTAAGTTTCCATGTGGGCTACTCAGTGATATCCCTCCCTACTTCAGGTTACCATGTAGGGGTAGAGGTGGCGGGCTCTGGTCAATGTTGTATCTCTGTCTCTCTTACTGGTCTCTATGTGGTCCACCTGTCATTTGTTGGCAGAAAGCTGTTCATTCAGCCCTCGCTGTTCTTCATGTGTAATTGCTCTATATTTAGGTGTAGATTTGGTGTGTCATGGGAGGAGATGAGTTCAGGGGCTTCCTACGCTGCCATCTGGGATCCCACCCTTCAAACTTTTAAAATTTTGCATGTTTTATATGTGAATGTTATATTAATACAATAGTAGTATATGTATAAATAAAATTTATAAATAAATAAATATGTATTGAGAATGGGAGCTTAAAATTTTATCAGTAACCAACATGTTCAAAACAATATGCTAAATATTTCAGAGTCACAGAATGGTAAGACAGATCGTACTCTTATTTAGTTTATTATTTAGTGGGGGAATTAGAAAATGAAGTTCATATCTATAACACAGACCTGTCCTGTAAAAAAAGGATCTTTCAAAGAGAATCCTAGTATAAGGTTTCAAAGCAGGGAAAGTTCATGTCCAACTGTGCATTTGTGTTGTGAGGGGGAAGGCGGGTAGAAAATGGCTCAGGGAAAGTTCATGAAAGTGGTACTTTCGGACTTGAGTCTTGAAAGTAGGCTAGATACTATCTGTGAAAATAAATTAAGGAAGAAGGATCATCCAGGTCAGTAGTCTTTGAACATGGAGGTCTTTAGGCACCCCTTGAGTGTATGCAAAGAATCTGCAAGAGCTTCTCAGGGATGGATAATTTAAAAAAACAAAATTTCATATTTTCAATGTGTATTCTTTCTTAAAATCAATCTACCTGCTTCTATAAATCTCAGGAACACAAAGTGGTGATTCTGGTATCCATGGTGATATTTTTTCCCCCATGAACAACCCTGTTCCCTGTACGTGGGGAGGAATCATTGAATATCCATTAGAAACATTGCAACTCTAGACTGGTAATATTTAATACTTAAAAGAAAAGTGGAAGACTCAGAATGGTGATTAGGAGGATGCAATAGATATCAGGACACTATTTAAAACACATAATAATAATTAATGTTGTTTGCTGATGTTGCCCAAGAACTCAGTGATATAATAACTTCAACAACTAAAATGTTTATAGTGCTTTAAAGTACCTAGAGTTTTCATTTATATTATGTCACTTGTTTTTCCCACATCCTTATGAAACGGATAGGACATATTCCCAAATGACACAAGAGGAAACTATGGCTCAGAGAGTTGATGCAATCGGACAAAGTCAACTGTACATAGAGAAACTGTAACTCAAACACAGGCCTTTGGGATATATCTTATGTTATTTCCGTACTACCATGTAGTCTTTATGCTCTATCTGCAAGTCCGCAAATTAGGCTGAGCAAATTGGGTGAAGACGAAATTCAGAAAAGATAAGTGACCCATCATCAAACATAAGATGCAGACTACATCCCCCAATTTTGAAAACCATCTGTATCTTTTCTTTCAAAGTATAGTTTACAGACCAGCAAAAACAGCACCACTAGGGAGCTTGTCGGAAATGCAGAATCTCAGTCCACCAACCCAGACTTACTGAACCAGAATTTGCATTTTTAACAACATCCCAGATGTTTTGTTAAGGTTTGAGAAGCACTTCTATAGATGACAAAGCAAACCTCTCAATACAGGTAAGGTAGCTTGTTTGAGATTTACAATGCTATTTCTCCCAGTGAATGATTCAAACACCTGCCTCAATGTTAGAAATTGTCCTTGTTATCCATAAAAATCCAAAGACAGGAAATATAGCTTCCCATTAGCTCTCCTTGTTTAAATCTGATAATCGCCTAATTTTTAAGTAATGTTTACCTAACTTAACCGCACAATATCCCAACTCAAATATCACAAATTAGATACAAACTATGGACAGATTGGCTATTAACTATGTGATTGTTCCAGCATTTGTAAATGATTTATATGGAAGGTTATAAATCACATTTGGAACTTCATGTTATCTCTTTGTGAGAAGCAGAACATGGGCAAATTCAAAAGGCAACCATAAAGAGGTGGCCCTATAGAGTTGTTCCCTTAAATTCTGATGCGCTGTCCCATGCTTCCAATACTCATCAAATTTTTTCTTTTTTTGTTTTGTTTTGGTTTTGGTTTTTAGCATCAAGTTTAAAAAAGAAATGCTTATAAAGTTGGTGGTGGTTTGTTTAAACTCACTACACTTTCGTAAATTTTACGTGACAAGTGTGTTCTGCCATTAATAGAGTTTTTGGAGCCATTCATACAAATTTGCAGCACATGCAAAAGCCACACATTCTTTGTTAAACTAAACAGTCCTAAGCATTCTATGGACTCCTGGCATAGTATGGCTAAATATTCAGACACATGCCTATATAGTACTGTGTGTTCTGCCAAATAGAGGGAAAACAAAAGAAAGAAAATCACATAAATATACTGCTAAACATTGACTTTTTGTAAGGAACAGCATAAGCTGCTTTGGAAAAAAAAATTGTAGATCATGATTCAAAGAATACATTTAAATTCTTTTCCTTAGGAAAGTGTATCTAATTTGTTTTTCATGAAAACATGTATTTACCAGTGGGGAGTTTTTCATTGGCTAGATATTTTGGCATATTTATGGTGTAAAGGTGATTGGAATAATATTTGCATTCATTTTGCACTGAAATTTGAAATAAGTATAAGATATACACTTTGCAACATAAAATCATTGCCAGTCAGGATATACTCCCTTTAAGAAAGCATAATTCAGTACATGAAAATTCAAAGTGACTAACCTATAAATAGGGGAGAATTATTCATGTTACTGAAGGATCCTTTCTTTACCAAACATCTATCACAGGATATCTTTAAATAACTAGTTTCCTTTCAGGACATTTAAAAGTACTAGGTTTAAAACTTTTGCTGTTCAAGAGATATCTAACGAGCCTATTTATTATATAAGGCATGAGTCTAAATAGATGATTTTAGAAGTCCTTAATGATCTGGATTTATGTTACAATTGTTAATCATTACCAGCCAAGGAAGAAATTGACGAGCTAATGGCCAAGCCAACGTGATGTTTCCTCAAATACTTTCTCTACCCACAAAAGAATACATCTGAGTTCCATTTTTTTCTACTCATATAATAACTTTCTAAATGGCATTCGGTTCTGCCTATAATTATTTATTCCAGAACAGGTGCCAATTTTTCAAGGACTGTTTGAAATCCATCTCCCTTTCCATAAAAATTGATGTTTTGCTCTCCTTTCTCTCCAAACACTTCCTGCAAAATTGCAGTGAAGTCTCCCTCTGACCAGACTAACTCAGCTTCCTCTGGGTCTCCTCATAAGAGTTACCATATGCTAGCAGCTGCTGTAAAGCAATGGTTCAGACTGACCAAATAGCTTGTATTGGCTGTTGCTAGCTCACTTTTCCATTCTCATTGGCTTGGGGCAAACTGGTGGCAGTAAGTAGTTATTATTGTCTCATTTGTGATTTTGCTGCTTGTACAAACCATCATATAAGTCATGCTAGTTTTCTCACTCTCTATGCATCATAGTGTCTAGTGGTTCTTTCCACTCTAGCCCTTTCTTTAAATTGTTGCCAGTGTTTATCTTCTAAGAAACAAATCTGGCCATACTACTCCCTTGTTTAAAAGCCTCCCAAGATGGCCTATTTAGTATGGGTATTTTCCACCTGCAGAGAAATGATCCAATGGCTGGGCCAAACTGAGTGAATGCTTCAAAAAGTCTTAGAATAAAAGCTATGGAGTCTGCTATATGTGTTATATCGTTTTTTATCAGCTCCCCAAACAATGGAGAAAAAGTCCAGCCAATAGTCTCTGTATTTAGGCCCAAGATACAGAAGAAAATTGTCATTTATATTTTTAGCCCTTTCTTTTCAAGTTCCTGTTATTGTGTCCATCCCTTTCTTTGCACAAATAGTTTAACCTACTCAGTTTAGTCTATTCAGTGCTAATCCCAGGTATTAATGTTTCTTCCCCTATTTAAATTTTCGCTACAATATTATCTATCTTTTTGTGGATTTAGGATGTGTTTTCTCTCCTCGTTTCATTTACAAAATTTTGATTCCTATCCCTTTCTAACCAAGGTACCTGCAGTCCCTCTGCTGAAGAAAATATATTCTACCAATTTTCTTTGTGAATTGAACTGGTAGCCTCCCACACCATATATTTTGTGCCATTATGAGGAATATTGTAAGGTAGGGTGGAGCTAGGCATATGCAGAGGCACCTTAAAAAATGGGGATTTTCGTAATGCCGTTATTTGGAGAATAAATTCACATTGGCCTGTAATTATGCTGGTCCCAATCCATCATTTCCCCTCATGTTCCATATCCCTCATATTCTATAGCTGGTCAGAAAGGCTTGTTATTTCCTGATTACAGTAGATCCCTGAAGGACCACATGCTTTTGCACATGCCGTTCCTCAAATTTGAAATTTTCAAATTTCTTTTTTTTTCACCTGGAAAATTCCTATGCATGCTTCAGAGCTCAAATGTCATCTCTTTAGTGAAGTCCTCTAAATCCCTCTGAACAGAATTATGCTTTTGCCTCTGTGTTGTGGTATTTTTTAATTCATGTTAATATCCATTTCTGAAGTTCTAGCATGGAATTTTTAAATTTACATTAATATTTATAGCAAGGGGTTACAGGAAAGCCTAGAGCTCTGATCATACTGCAGTCAGAGTAAAAATAAAGAATCAGAAGGAAATTTTGAACATTTTATTCATCCCTTGCAAAGAGTTCTTTTACCTTAGGAGAAAGATCAAGAAGCACATGATGACACCAGGTATATAATTTATAGAACTTCATCTGCTAAAATTATTTTAGTTGTCCAGCTATCAAGAAAAATCCAGAAAAAGATGTAAGCTATTGCAGCAAGTGAACGAGCTCATATTCTCACTTGCATTGGCAGGCTACAAACTTCAAACATCACCTCTAATGTTTCACCCAATCTATTAGATGCTCCTGAGCCAATTTCCCTGCCTAGGTAACTCTTTCATTGATTTACACACAGGTTGGGAATGTGTCTCATTAATATTTCACGCAGGTGTACTATAGGAGTTCAGTTCTTAAGCTCTCTGGTATTTAGTATTTGCAGAGACAAAAATGCACCTTTTCAAGGAGTGAGGCACATGCTTTCCCTTAATCTGCTTCCAGGCACCACCTTCTAACTTATTTGGGGGAGAATCCCATTATTTTTGGAGGAAGCAATAGGAAATTTTCAAAAGTAACTAATTATTTTTAAAACAAAAATGATTAGCCCATTGAAATTCTATATTGGGATTTATAGCCAATAAAATGAATTAGAATCCATTTGAATTAGAATTTAAGGGAAACTTTCTCTGTTTAGGAGATTTTATTTTTATGTCTTGGGCACTATTTGACTATTTCAACAAAAAAACATTCAGAAAAGACCGAGTTCATTTGTATCTGATTTGCTTAGGTTATAACAGCTAAAGCAGATTCTGTATTATGTAGGCATTCGAACCAGCTACAATTTGTTCTTACAGATCTGATTGCTATTTCTTAGTCTGTTAAACATATTGCCCAAAGCATTGTGTTTGAACAGGCAGCCCACAATTTATATTTTCAGGGCAAGCCTGTAAGGAATATACTATTTAATTTATTTTTTATAACAGAATTTTATTTTCAGGTGGGCTGTGCAATTCTTTTACTCTTGTGTCAGGTGCCAAAATATTTCAAAAAGGAAGCTTACTTCTGCCATGTGTGATTTCTGATGTGTGATTTCTTTGGATGTCATTTTGCATTGCATGTGAGACAGCTATTTTTTATTTCTTGATGTCTGTTGCACCCAAAGGAAATCTGTATTTTGCTTTCTGTAAGAAAAGAGCAACTGGGTGGCATCGGAAAAACTTCCACCCACTAACATGGAAGAATATTCAATCTGTCCCATTACGCTGAAGTGGGAGACTTTAAAGGGCAGCATACCCAGTTAAGGAAGATATATTTCCATCTGTGATCAATAGCATGTGAAGAACAGCTCCTCTCTGAGCTCTATCCAGAGCAAAATTGCCTTGGTAGTTCCTGGACTGTGGACACTCCACAAGTTTCTAAGGTTGAGCAGCCATGGGGAGCCATACCTGATGCCAAAAGGGAGACCGTTGTCTCTGTGAGTTCCATGGAATGTGACTTTTCACTATCCCCTAGAGCTGCAGACAGCTTTTAGAGACTGTGTCGCCTATATCAACTACATAATAAGCAAGAGGGAAATAGGTCCCAGAAAGCATTAGAGTAGGGTTAGCATGACAAATGTTTTCTCATTCTTTTCTGCTCTTCCATTCCTCTTTACAGTGGAATAACTTGGTTTCCTGATTGGTTTGGGGGAGTCGCATGTTTTCCATAAAAGAACCAGAGCATCTAGTTCTCTTTAGTCAAATAGAAGCTGTTTTATCCTGGACCAGGTACTCACACTTCATCTTGCTGTCTGAATATTTTTATTCTTTTAGACAATTAAGGATATACAAAAAATTAAAATGCAAGGAAAACCTAATAATGAGCTTTCTTTGTAAAGCTATCTATAGTCTCTCACTTTTTAATAGTAAAGTCCCTATAAATTCTGAGATCTCATTTTGGTTATCACCTATCAGTTTCCCTTCCTTCCTTCCTTCCTTCCTCTCTGGCTCTCCTACTCTCTTCCTCCCTCCCCCTTTCTCTTACTTCTTCTCCTGATGAAGGGAGCAGAGTTAGCCATAGAAGGTTTTTACACGTTTGAACATAATAATTTCTTTCTATAGTGCATAAACTAGTCAGATCAGATCTTAGTGGGTGCACATAATTTAGTCTGAATTTCACTTGGTCCAGGAAAATGCAAACCAAAGAAAGGCATAAAAAATTATTTTGGGCACCTCTATATTATATCCATTTTTTGAGTTAATTTTTAGTTCTTCTTAAGGAAAAATTGTCCTTCCTGGGGTTGCTGGCCTTTGGGACTGACATCGTTGTTTCCCCTGAACAACTGGACCTATCAGTCTTAAAGGGCATTATATTTGTGTCCTCAAGAAATGAGAAATTAGGGTTGGTTACTGGTATTCTTTTTAGTACAATCTTAACTAATTCTCTGAAAGGTTTCCTTCGAGGGGGCATTATCGGGTTGCGTCATGGAAAATAACAAATGAGGAGGTAGTGGAGAACCTGGGCAGAAGGTGGAGAAAGAAGGTATGGACGAGTTGAGGGGAAGGTTTGGATCCAGGGAGTGCTCCGAAGCCAGGGCTCGAAACAGAGCAGTGTTGAAGATGAACAACGTAGCACAATCAAAAGTACATTGGACAAGGAGTCAAGGGTAAGTTAGAAGCCTAGCCCTGCCACTAAGTAGCTATGACCTTAACACAAGGAGGGCCATTTAAGTCAAATAAAGCATTTCCTCTTAGAAAAGCATGGGATGCAGTAAGTGATTGAAGGAGAGTGAAATTCTCTGTCCAGGGTGGTAAATTACCTTATTAGGAAATACAAATTTCTTAGTCTACAAAATTTCTAATTAGCCCTTTCTTTTCTGTAGGGGAGCATAGGCAGAATAAACAGTTCACATTTACTCATTTGTTAAACCACAGACATGCCTTAATTTCAAAAATATCATAAGGTAATTATTCAATCCTAAAATGACATTTTCTTTTACCAAACCTCCTCGCCCCCTAGCCCCAGAACATGATACTACACAATTTCTTTAGACAGGATAGAGTATATTTTAAAAAATATTTGATTTTTACATATTTCACAGAACCTATTTATTGGAAAAAATTGTGGACCCGTCTGTATTTACCAAGCAAAATTACTCTTTTTTTTGGTAGAGTTGCCAATTCTGGGCCTGAAAACACAAATGTTGTTCTGTCAGGAGACAGAAAGGAAGACTAAATGACCCTTCACCCACCCTTTCCAAAATTATTTCTGTTACTGTTAGAAGATGCCCGAAAGAACTTTAAACTACTGTTAGCCTTCATTCCTGAAATGCACTCCCTGCACATTTTCTACTAGATATTTACAGCAAATGTGTTTTTTTCCTTTTTATCTTGTGAGAATATCAATAGTCTAGGCAGAATGATGTTAATGCTTGGGGATTTTCCATGTTCCTCTATGAATCAAGGATTAGTCAGATGAGAGTAATTAGTGTCTTGATTATTCAGACTTCTTCATCTCTCTTCTTTTTCCTTCTTCTCCTCACCTTTTGGTTATTTCATTACTCATGAACAAGCTTGTCAAAGAGTGGGCAGGGAGAGAAGGTGAAGCTCAGCATTTTCTACCATTTTCCAGGACTGGTTAAAAGCTTTAAGTGTGGCAGTGAGGGGGATTGGGAAGAGAGGAAAAAAGAACTATTAGCTGAAATGAGATTTGTTTTTTATTATTACTCAAGGATTTCATCTTCTCAAGTGCAAAAGAAAGATGAATGTACTGTTACCTTTCCTTTTTAAAAACATGTTTTTATAAGAGCAGCATACATTAGCTTATTTATCAAAGGTGAATCAAATAATACTATACAGAATACAGAGCATAGAAACTTCCAAGTGCACATAACTGAAGTATCTGCTGTTCATTTAGTGATTACCTTACGAGTAAGTATGGGATTTAGAACCCCAAACTCCCCTTTGCCTTAGATATCCTTTTCTTTCTAGAAATTGGGAGAATTTTCTCTTCTATTAATCTCCATTAAAGTTCTTCCTGTACTTTTACAGGAAGATTTTCCTCCGCTAATCACCTATTAAGACCTCCTGTTTGTGTTCCTACCTATCGTCTCCCACAGTTCTGGAAAAACTGACCTTCCTTTGGGAAGAAGCTGCTGTCAATATTCAACCTTTAGGAGGAAGAAGAAGGATACTTTCCTATTTACTACTCAATTCCAAACATGGACATAGGCCCTGCTTCTAATTCTCCCAAACACCGATGAAACCAGATCATAGCATTTAATAAGTCATTCCTTAAGACTTAAGGACAACAGAAGGGTGCCCAATACAAGCACACTTCAAGCTGAGTTAAATACTAGGTATGACTCCCTAAGTTCTTGTGCACGTCCTAAAGAGCAGTGTTTCTTTCACCACCACTCTGGGAAGACTTCAGTACCTTCGTGCACTTAGTACCAGCCCTCTGCATACATCTAAAGCCCCCAAAGAAGAACTCTTTCTCAATACCAGTCTAAGGTCATGTCCTCAGTTTTTGACCACAAATCATCTCCATTTCAGGATTATCCACTCACTACCCATCCCTTGTCCATAGAAGTTGCCCTTTCCTTTAGTCTCCAACAGTACACTCATATTAGAACACATAATGTGACATTAGTCTATTGCCCAAGATATGAGTTATTCTGCTTGGGATAAGCCTCATTGGACCACAAACTGTTCAGATTAAGTTGAGTATCGTCAAGTTCAGACCTATTTCTTCTTATAGGTTGTCCTCTAGCTTGAAGAGAATATACAGTCTTATTCCCAATCTCCTGATGTCAATTGCTTGAACAAGAGCACACATGCACACACACAAGCACACACAAACATACATACACATATACCAACAAGCAAGAATTTCCATCATTGCACTCTAAATTATTATTCCAAATATTTCGCAGGACACACGGACCTAGAGATGCATTATTTCCCACAACAAAGCCACTACTTCATATAATCCAACAGAGCAGGTTACTTTCTTGGAGCATAGCAAACTCCTTCATTTCAGAAGAGGAACTTTCTTTTGTATTTCCTTGACTAGAAATACTATGGTGATTTTTAAAATCAAAGAAAGTATGTGTCTCAAAGGCGAATTCAAGTCTCCCCTTCTTTCAAAGCTAGAGTTACTATGAGCCTTTGAAAGTAAAGTTATTCCTAACTTCCAATATCTTCATTCAAAATTTGAAGATTTAGGGGGCAAATGCGGTCAGAGCTCAAGAAATTTGTGCTTCTTCTCCCCAAGTAGTCTTTTCCATAAAATTATTTCTCACAGGCACCTATACCCAAACAGGAGCTTGACATTGAAATGATGATGGTAGACGACCTGCCTTATCCTTTCCATGCATAATGCCAGTGCTTTCCTTGCTTCAAATGCAAGTACAAATTAAAAATACTTTATTGTAACAACTTTGCTTTTAAGGTTTTTGTATCAGCTCATTCCCATTTGATGTTAAGCTTTACTTGCGTGTTGTTTTATCTCTGTTCTACTTACTAGACTGTCTTAAAGCAACCATATTTCGGTCTGCTTCTTTCCTGGATTACAGGGCGTCAGTTTCAGTTTATTTCTGTCCTGTTTTCTCTCCCTGATGTAGTGTCTCCTCTTTCTGGAAGCTTATAGTAAATTTCTTCTTTCTCTGATTCTACTCTACCTTTTATAGTGGTGGCATGTAATGCCAGTCTTTCTTATGTGATTCTAATTAATATGCCTCCAGACACTCTCTGGGTGACCTGACTTTTTAAGGAACCCAACTAATTGGAAGAGCCATCATAAATTATATACAGTTATGTCATTCAGTACCGTAATATAAGTGAAACATAAACTGATATCTTCACAAATTTCTTAGTACCTAGGGTTATGAATAAGGAAAGATCTGATTATGTTTGAATGATCTTCCTTTTCTCTTCCAAATGATCTGCAAAGGAAGGAAGATGCTTGCAGATCTTCTATTTTTATAGAATGAAGATTATGTTCAAAGAGGTGTCTAGATTTTCCAGCAACCTTTAAAAAACTATATTCTCCCAATGTGCACCTTAGCTTGTGTTATGGGTTGAATTGTGCACCCCCCAAAAAAACTCATTATGTTGAAGTCTTGGCCCCCAGTACCTCAGACTGTGACGTTATTTGGAAATGGGATCATTGCAGATGTAATTAACATGAAGTCACGCTGGAGTAGTGTGGGTCACTAATCCAATATGACTGGTGTCCTTATAAAAAGGGGAAATTTGGATAAAGACATGAATTCAGGGAGAACATCACGTGAAGATGAAGACAGAGATTGAAGTGATGATTCTAAATGCCAGGGTATGTCAAAGATTTCCAGCAACATGCCAGAAGCTATGGAAGGCATGAACAGATTCTCCCTCACAGCCCTTAAGAGGAAGCTGAGACCTTGGACGGAAACTCTGTCTAGTGGGAGCTTCAGCTGCTGCTGGATATGCTACCTGGGAAAGAGAGAGAAGGTGAACTATACCCTGGCTTCTCCCTTGCTCTTGCCCTCTTATGTCTTGTTAATGCTGCCCAAGGGCTGAACTTAGTGGTCAACCAGCTGGCAATGGAGACTGGGAAACGTAGTCTTCAGTGGAAGTATAGGAAATATGTTTTGTGTCCAAAAAGCAAATATCTGGCATGACCAGGACAGAGTGATGTTCAGATGTGGTGACAGGAGTCTCCAATTTTTCAAAAGTGGTACCTACATCTTATTGAAAGGTGAACTAACATTTACTGAATGCTTACTACATGCCAGGTACATATTGGATGTCTTAATTTTTGCATACATTATCTCATTTATTCTATGCAACAAGCCTATGATGGAAGAATTATTATATGTATTTAATAGCTAAGGAGATTAAAACACAGACTATTTAGGTATTTTATACATGATTATACTTCTAGTGGCTGGTAGAACCAAGATTTGAACCATTTGTTCTGCCTGAGTCCAACCCAAAGCCCATGCAAGCTCTCTCTACTATTCACATTTTATTTCACTAGGCTGCAAGTCACACTTGGGAGAGAAGACTAGAGATTTGTAATAGATGAAAAGGCAAGCACTTACTCATGAAAAAGCGATAGCGTGTGTAGGAAACACAAAAATGGGCCAGGCAGTTGAAAGGCAAATTTGCGTAACTGGGATAGATGCCAGAAAGCAGAGTAACTGAGATGGAGGCTCAGAATGAAAAGGCAATAGTTCTAAAAAACCTAGGTTATGATGCTATAATGAATGCATTGGGATAAGTCTTTCATCATGCATTTTAAATATATAGATAATGTGGAGAAATGATCAGAACTGTTTTAATTAGAGAATTTTGCCTATTTGGAAAAAAAAGGATGATGTATGTATAAATCTATATAACTTGAAACTTCCAAAATGTAAGACATTTATGATAATGAGGCAGATTAGTAACTTAGGTGCAGATATGAACAACACTAACATTCTTAGGTTCCAACTAGAAGGAACAACTAAGCATTGTCATCTTCATGAGTCTCAGAGGATCCTTGCAAGGCAGTGGTGCTTGCTGAGCTAGGAAAGGCACAGAGGAGGCCAAGGAAACCATCTACTTTAAGATTATGATCTATTGAAAGACTTGGAAATTGACAGTCTAGAATTATAGTCTGGTGGATAAAATTTCTTACACGTGATAAAATCTGCAAATACACAGACTTCCCATAGTGCTTTAAACTGTAACTGTACCTTCACCATGGATGACAATGGCATACATGTAGATGACTTTTGCCTTGTCTTAACTGTTGGGAAGACATGTAAATTCCATGTTCATGCTTCTATTGGAGAGGACTTCTGCTCTCCTGTCTATTAGGGATGGGGTAGTTGTGAAGAGAATCTCCTCCTCTTTCTTGTGTCTCTCTAACGGAGGAGGGAGTGGCTAATATGTTGGTAAAATTGAGTAGTCCTTGACATCCACTGGACCAAGGCTTTTCTTTTCTGGTGGGTACTCTTATTTAGCCTCAAAAATGGGATGTGGATCTCTAGTTCTTGCTCTCACTTTCTTTCTCTTTCTCACTCCCTCTCTCATTTTTATCTGCTTCAAGAACTGATACAAAGGGATTTGGCCTCCTCTCTGATTCCACTGTCTACATGGTAAGTGTAATCAGAATGTCACCACTCTCTCTTCGACCTTCCATTCTGCTGGTGACTCACTTTGATTGTAAAACCAGGTAGATAGGTCAGAATCTGCTTTGCAGACAACGCTCCCGACAGGTCGATCACAAAGACTGCTTGGGACATGTGGTTGACGCCTTCACTTTAGCCAGCAGCATGATTCTATTTAGCTTTGTCATGGAGCTGGGCATTTGGAGGGCATGGCACTGTTATTAATGAGCTGAGATTTGATACCCATCAGCCTTGTTTCTCTCAGCCAGAATGCTGGGAGAGGGGAAGGATGGTTGGCACTCTGAACCTAACATTGATTTCTTTAACAATTTTAACCTTTATTAATTTTGTTGTTCAAAAATTCTCTTCTGTAGCATTACCCCGAACCTACTCCATCACAGGAACTTTACACTTTAGCATATTAAATGTAGCATACTAATTTCTCAATGGGACAACCTAACCCCTTCAGATCTCTCACTCGGTTTCTCCTACTACACCTGTTTTGACATCAATGTGATGCCCAGAGCTTTTGTGCCCATCTTACCACTTCCTATCTCTTAGCATTAAATAGTTTCACTTCTCATCTTCTTCAATCTACGCCCTGAATCCCTTTCTTGCAAGCATCTCAATTTCCATTCTTCCATGTCGTTCTGCATGTAAATGTTCCTTATTGGATAAATACAATCATCTACCTTATCCTCTCATATTTGCTCTGCCAGGAGCTATTAGCCTCAACCAGTTCCTTGTGGCCATTTGTGTTCCTAAATTTTGCCTTACTTTTTGTTTTAGCTCTTCGGCTTGGGTTTTACTATACCATGCATGAGATACATAGTTAGATCCCTAATCTGTGAAGGCACAGTCTGGGTTTTCAAATTCTCAGGTGAGATACTTCTCATCTAGAGGCTAGATGGAAACTAACTTCTGTGTTTTCTCTAAGAGGGTGGTCAGATTTTTTCACCCTCTAAGATCTTCTTTCTGAGGATGCAGTCCTTTGAGAGTCTCAGTGATTAAGGTGCCATTTCTAACTTCATACATCTTGAAGCCCCAGTCGTTCATTATCTTTCCCTGTCTGGGCAATACAATCTGAACTCTGAGTCATAACTAATTTTGATAGCCCATCTGCCCACTCAAGAGCTAGTGCAGCATCACACTTGGCATTATCGCTATGGCTTCATTTTCCCCTTTGTTTCTGTCTTCTGCGATTTTCCTTTCCTCTCCTGGGAGGTAAGTCTTAAAATCTGTTTGTCATCTTTTATTCAGCATTGATTTGTTTTCTGCTTAGTCCACCTTGTTCCCAGCTTTCAATTTGTTTTTATTACAATCTTGTGTTGTAGGTATTCATTCCCCCGTCCTAGAGATGAGGAAATCAAGGTTGAGAGGGAAAGTGACATTTCCAGCACCACATGGCTATGAAGTGGCAGAGCCAGGGTTTGAACTCAGAAAGCCCATGCACTGAGCCACTTACCCCAGAGTGAGATTTTATTTCCCCTACTCCACCTTTACAACTGTTTAAATTATCACCTTCTATTAAAAATCAAAAGAGCTAAAGTATAGGACAAACATCCACTTGTTATTGCGGTTCAGCTTTCTAAATTCTTGAATAATCTTGATGATTTTTAGGGAATCATATCAAGGACATTAAAAATTCTGGGTGAATATTCATTTCATATTAGTTAAGGAAGTATGAGCTGGCCTCAAAGCACATCCTTGGCAAGCATTTTGACAGGTTTTAGGTTTTAATATTTGAAGACTGAGACATAAAAAAAATACCCTCTTCAATTTCTCTTTAGCTCAGATAGCAAGTCTTCGATATTTACAATATAGAGAATGAACTTAAGGAGAAGAAAGGGACACGATTAGAAAAAGTCTCCCCAAATGCCATGCCGTACTTAGGAAAGCATCTCGCATTTGAGGAAATCTTTTCCCGCTGTGTGTTTGGCCTTTGCTTTCGCCAGGCCCCCCAGCAGTATCACTGGCTTGGGACCAATTTGTGTGACTGTGGCTCACTGTACCCTGTCCTTTCGAATATATGAGAGAAGAAGGCATGTAAAGGCAAGAGAGGTTAAAATCAGAAGTATGCATTAGTATATTTATTGGGTAATGACATTGGACTCCACTTTTCCTAGTACTGACCAGCATTTTTTCCTAGCAACTAGCACCGGCTCTCTTAAATCAAATGGGCATTTAGCACGTTAAGCGTCATTGAATATGTTGGCCTGTATTGCTCATGGCTGCTTCTATAGTTAACCTAGATGCTTCCATGTGAGAAATCAAACAATAAAATGACAAATATGGAAAGAACTGGAGCAATCTTTGGGTGGGATGCCCATAATTTATACAACACTCCATATATGTACTCTTAAATGTGTGGAGGGTGCTAAAGAATTTGAAAATATCAGTGACATGGATGATCTAAGAATAAAAACTAGCAAAATTTGTCAGAGAAATAGAAAACATGAAATAGACCAGTAACTACAGGCCTGCAAAGTACCTACATGATTGAGAGTGCTTATCAAAAGGAAAGAATGTAAAAGACAGTAAGTTAACTCTTTAAAATCTAATTTATATTTGAAAAATTACAAACTCACAGAAAAAATTAAAGGACAGTATAGTGAACACCAGTGTATCCCACACCTACATTTACCAACTGTTAACATCTTGCCAAGTCTGCTCCATCTCTCTTTATGAATAGACACACAATTCTCCTTTGCCAAATCATCTGAAAGTAGACTTCAGCCATCATGATACCTCACCCCTAAAAACTTCAGTATGCATCTGCCAAGAACGGGGACATCCTCCCACAAACACAGCACCATCACCACACCTAAGAACGTCACTGTTACTTATGGAACACAATACAGTATGCAGTCCACACTAAATACTAAATTTCCCCATTTCTCCAAAATGTTTCATATAGCTAAGTTTTTGCTTTAATTGATGAGCCAGTCAAGGTTCACACAGTGTAACTGATTGCTGTGTCTCTCTAGTGTCCCTTAGAACAGCTACCCCTCCCTTACTCTCCCTCTCCTGTCTCACTCTGTTCTTCATGGCTTTGGGTCCTTTAAAGAGTTCGGTTCAGCTGTCCTGCAGGATGTCCTACATTCTGGATTTTTCTGTTTCTTCAGGATTTGGTGCAAAGAAATCCAGCACGGGCACCTTTAGGATCATTTGTTTCTTTTTGTATTTAATGTTTTTATTCCTTTTGGTTTAATTTTATATTTTAGATATGTAAAACATTTACATGCTTCAAAAATCAAAACTATAGAAAGTGATATATTCAGGGAAATCTTGCTCCGAGGCATATCCCGTCCACTCCAGGCCTACGTACTTCCTATAATAAACTATCATCAGCCTCTGGTTTATCCTTCCTGCATTTGTTTTTTTAAAAATAAGGAAAAGGTATTTATGTTCCTCTTTTTATTTCTCACAAAAGGTATTATATTACATACACTCTTTTACACCAGACTTTTTTAAAAAATAAATTTTCATTTTGGAAAGATGTTAGATATAAAGAAAAAGTTGCAAAAATAGTACAGAGTTCTCATATACCTCTCATTCACTTTCTCCTATGGTTAAAATCTTATGTTATGAGACATTTCTCAAAACCAAGAAACCAACAACGGCGCATTACTGTTAACTAAACTCCAGACTTTATTAGAATTTTACTGGTTTTTCCACTAATGTCCTTTTTCTGGTCCAGGTTCCCTTGAAGGATCTCATATTGCATCTAGTCATCAAGTCTCCTTAACCTCCTCTGGTCTGTGACACTTTCTTAGTTTTTCCTTTTTACATGACCTTGGCACTTTTGAGATATACTGGTTAGGTACTTTGTGGAATGTCCATCAAGTTGGGTTGTCTGATGTTTTTCTTATAATTAGACTGAAGTTATAGGTTTTGGGCCAGAATATCACAGAGATAAGGTGCCCTTCTTATCGCACTATATTAGGGGGGACAAGCTCTGGACATGACTTATCACTAGTAATGTTAACCTTGATTACTTGGTTAAGGTAGTGCTTGCCGGGATTCCCCACTATAAAATTATTATTTTTCCCTTTTCATTGTCCATCCTTTGGAAGCAAGTCACTGTGTCAAGCTCACACTGAAAGTGGAGTGATGGATTAAGCGCCACTTCCTGGAGAGAGTGTAGCACCCTGCCTTTTCACTTTTCATTATATCTTGTAAGTCATTCTACAACATATTCTTCTCACTCTCTACCTTTTATGTCTATATGTTAGAGTAGTTGCTTGGTTGGATTTACCATAATTTATTCAAGCAGTGTCCCAAGGAGAAGCATTTAAATTGTTTCCAATATTATTAAATTATAATATTAAGTATAAATATTAAATCAT
Organism: Equus quagga; assembly: GCF_021613505.1. Classification (NCBI taxonomy): domain Eukaryota; kingdom Metazoa; phylum Chordata; class Mammalia; order Perissodactyla; family Equidae; genus Equus; species Equus quagga. Next base: position 97,623,328 of record NC_060270.1, on the reverse strand, counting down.
AATAAATACCTTTTATCAAGTTGAAGAAGGTTTCTTCTATTTTTAGCAGGCTGAGAATTCTCTGAGCTTTATCAAATGCTTTTTCTGTGTTTGTTATTTCTTTTTTTCTTTTCTTGTTCCAGAAATATGGTGAATTACATTGATTTTCTAATATTAAATAAACCTTGCATTCCTGGGATAAACTGTACTTGGTCATGACATATTAATGTTTTTATGGATTATTGACTTCAACTTGTTGAAAATTTTCCAAGACTTTTTGTGCCTACGTTTATAAAAACTATTAGTCCGTAATTTTCTGTTCTTATAAATCAACAATTCTTCATTAAGTTCTTACACTCTGTTAGGTCTGACCAGAGAATGTTGTAGACTCTTTCTTAATTATAATGAGCAATGACCTGGCAGAAGCACAATTACCTCTGTCTCTTAGCTGGTGAATGATTTCAGTTCCTGTGTCTCTTAACTCTTGATAATACCTTGATTCCCATGACTCCCCCATCAACGATAAAAAGATTTTTCTTAAGTGAATCACTTTGATCATATGTGTTATGGAGAAACTGCAATATGACCCAAGCAAAGTAATTATTAATTCTTCCATTGTGTTTGACCCTTATTGGGATTAATAAGAAAATATGCTTATTCTTTGTAATCAAACTTCTGAGCCTTTGTTGAGGGGCCCTCTCTCCCACCACCTATTGTCTTCTCAGACAGTAGAAAGGGCTGCTTAGAAAGCTGGACTGATATGTTGGTGTCTTGTATATTGAATCTATTGTTTGGATTTGTAAATATCCATATATAGGTTCTGAATGATAGTAGAGATAAGAATTCAGAAGTTTTCCAACTGATATCCTGGGGGGAGGGGTTATTTATTTATTTGTTTGTTTTTCAAACAAAATTTATTTTGTTTACTGAATTTGTTGAGGCATACTCAGGGTTTTAAATTGCTTTACTAGAAGTAGGGGTGGAACACTGACTTTAATTCTGTTCTGTTAACAAGAGCCAGTAGGAATCTGCACTTTCCTTGATGGCTTACTTTAGGGTCAGGGTGGAAAGTCTAAACTTAGGTTATAGAAGATAATTTGGTGAAAAGGCATTTAACCACTCTTATTGTTTTGCAGATGAGCATTCCCCACCGTTATCCTTCTCCTTAACCCTAATTCACTTATGGTTCATTTTGAAGAAAATGATAAAAAGACACATAAAATAAAAATGATGTGAGAGAAATGAAATTAAGATAATTTTATAAAAGGAAAAGAGATAGGAATGTTAATAATCTACAATGGCATTCAAAAGTCAAGTATGATCTTTCTTCCATTTGAAGTACGTTGTTTAATTCAGAGGTCCAGACTGGGCTAATCCAGGCAGCAGATGTATTTATTTTGAATTTCATAGTGTTTTAAAACTATTTGAATTGGTGTCAGAATTTAAAAATCATGAAATTTTTTCCATCAAAATCCAGAATTCTAGTTTTTCTTGGAACGTCAAAAGATTTGGCTGGTTTGGACTCTATGCCCTTCTGGAAACAATAAGGTCTCGTTGAGTGGTGTCTGCCTCTTTTAGATGGTTAACTCATGTTTGTCCCATTTTTAAAAGTCCACCCCTGGACAACTTTACTCATTTTAATTAACTTCCTGGCATGAGTATGCATTCGAGTGTGAAATTTCTGATATAAATAATGACAGCTTTTTTGTTATGATTTTTATGATCATAATAAAGCAATTTAGTTTCATGTCAACACAAATGTTTGACGACTCTCTGAAAAGATGAAGCATTTTTCTGTAGTGAGATCTAGAACTTATAGGAGGTTTTTCTAGAAAGGACAAGATGAGAGCATGGGGCTCAAAGGTGTTCAGTAGAGTTAATCTTTTATTTTACTAATTTCTAATTGCTTGTGTTCCTAAAGTATTATTAATTAGTTTCTGCTAAAGATCAGAATTGGTAATTATATGGTAAATGGAACCAGGAGGTAGGAAAGGAACATGAAAAGGAATGGCACACCAAGGCATACATTTATCAATCCAATTTTTAGACTCAAACTAGATTGCTGAACTTGGGTCCAGAAAGGTTTGCTTCCTGAGTATGATGATTACAAACAACCAAGTTGAGAATTATACGGGCTAGCCCACTTTACCATTTCATAATATTTGGTTGGTTTAAATAATTATCTCTCATGATAATTAAGTTAATAATGGAGTGAGAATATACACACAAGCAGTTATTTTGATGGTCTGTTTTTGAGGTCTAATAATGAACTAAATCTCATTTTTGTTATTATATTAAATGCCAAATGCATGTTTTATCAGTGAAATGATACCACAGGGAATTCATCCGAGTTATCTGTTAATGATCTTGTCTAAATTTCTTAACATATTGCATATAAATACTGAAAAATCACATGTACCAATCATCAAAATAACACGAATGCTGTATCCGATTTAACTGCAATGAAGTGGTAGGTTTTTGTTTACTTAGATAAACAATGAAACGAATTGGAGTTCCAATAAAAGGTTAGTGTGTAATGGGAGCATAAGGGAAAACTGCCAGTTTATAGAGATCAAAAGAAAGCTGTTTCTGAAAAAACAGGTAATTCTTGCACTGGATTTGAATCCTAGGAAGGAAGCCTTCTCTGTTGGACATTTGTGGCCTTTAAGACAATTTTGTTTAATCTCCTTCCTACGCTTGTAAACCCAACCAAAAAAAAAATCCCCGTGTGATGAAATTTACTTTTTATTATTTGCTTTTGAGAACCAGGACTCAATTCCCAGAGCAGGCAGTTAATGTTGGTTAATAAGAACTATGTTCAATGACTTTTGTAGGTTTTCACTTCCTTGCGTGCCACTTAAGTGAGAAAAAAAACAAAGAGTATTCCAATGACTTTGGGCCTTTTTACAGGACATGCTGAATAATGATTAGAGTTCCATGTCTAGCTATTGTAGTCAACTAGATTCCCGCTGGGGAGTGGATTTTTATCATTTTACCAAACCCTCAGAGTTTACCTAGGAGACACATGATGGGCTGAGTATAAATCTGCTCAATTGCTCTTTTCTCACAGCGGAAGCTTGAGAATTTAGGGGAATCTCTGGTGCTGGAGATGTGTTTTATTTGCATACATTTTATTATGAGAAGTCATCACGTGTTTTAGTGAATGACAGGATGTATTGGGAGTAAAAGGAATGAGAAATTTAGGATGCTGAGACTTGACCATTTTATCTCCCCATGGACATTTGTAAGGTAAAACTTTCATGTTTACTGTGCTAATTAATGGACATTTGATGCATGAAGCACACATGAGATAGAATTGCTTTTAGCTCTCTTTATTTCTTGAATACTGATGTATTATAGATTCCATCAAAGATTCTATTTTGATTGTTTTTATTTTACTTTAATTTTGAATATGGTGACACTACTTATCCATTGTTAAAGTAAGTCTGACAGAAAATGTACTTTTAGAAGAATCTCTCCATGGCCTGAATTTCTTCTTCTGTATTCTTTCCCTAGCTTCTAGGAAGATTTCCCTGCCACATCAGTCTTTTCTTTATCTGAATGCTTACAACTCTTGATTATAATATCTACTATATATGCTACCATTTGGATAGTCATATTGTTTTCAAATTATTTATTTGTAGATTTTGTTTGAGATTCCCAAGGAACAGGACCATATGTTCCTCTTTTTTTATTCCCATAATGCTGACCCAATAGACATCTCATCATATGGGGTCAATAAATACTTTATTGTCATAATTATCTATTACAATATCTACATCTCTTTTCCTCTTGTAACATTTTATTAGATATAGAATATTTCTCACTCTATGTGATCACAATTACAATGAGGAACTTTGTTGAAGAGAATAATATAATTCAATAGATTTTCCACATTTTACACATGCAAAAACTATAGTTTGATTTGTCTATACACTTGAAGTAAACAAATTTACTCTCAAAATGTTCTCCCTGAAACCTTTCTCAAAAACAGTCAATCTTCTTTCAATTTCTGGTATTTTTGCTGCTCTGTTTTACCCAAGGGCATTGTTTGTAATTCTATTTCTATAGTTTACTCTTTTCTTTTGCCATCTCTGCTTGGATTTCCAAGATCACAGGATATTCCTTCAGCCTTTCTACAGAAAGTGTTGCTTTAACGCTTCATAGGTTTTAGCTCATAAACTTAGTATTCAGGAGATAACATTCCCCTTTATTTTCTTAACATCCACCCAAATCTGATTCTGGGATTCTCCTCTTGCAAGACTGTTTGCAAATTTAACCTTAATACTGATAAGACTCTCTCGAAAGGGTTCAGTGAAGGTTGCCTCTAGAACCCAGATACAGGGTAGACGTTTCAGAGCCAGTCATTTGTTCACATTGGTAACTTGAGAGATGCCCCTTTAAGTATGGAGCTACTTCAAATATTTTTCTACCCTGGGGTCATAGGGACCCTGTGAGCCTGGAACTCCAATGCCTAGGATCTGATCTTCTTAGCTGTTCTACCTGTATCCACACGGGCACTGCTACTCTGGGGGTAACAAACATGTCCTTGTGCCTATCTTAGAGAGTCTCCTTGACTGCAAAAACCTTCTCCCTCTAATCTCCCACTCTTGAACGCTTGCCCTTATTTATTTATGTCTTTGACTCTATCTACACAAGTCAAAATTCCTGGAGCAAGAACACACAAAACCGACTGCCTATCTGTGATATGAGGAAGAGGAAAATCTGCAAGGAGAAAGATGCATATTACCCTTTCCAGGAGACAACTGCTTTTTGTCCCTCAACATTTATCATAATTTTGATCATAAGGACACAACTGGTATGTCTCAGAAAGCAAGCTCCATTTTCTGGAGAACATGGAATTCAGGGCAGTGTGAGAGAAGAGCACTCAAAATGGCCTGCTGGTTTCACAGGCCACAGGAGCAGCTGTCAATCCTCCAAACCCAGGGCTGACAGATCTGTGGTGCAATGTCACTCTCGTGCAGTGAGACACAGACAGGGCACGCACCCCCAGACACAACCAGAAGCTCCTTGTCTAAGATTAAATTTATGTGCTTTCTTCAGTATGAACCCAATAGAACAAAAATGTTTCAGCCCTGCCTGCTTTCAACAGACAATGATAGTGTCACTAAGGACTCATAAATAAATTACATTATAAACAGACTTTTGGAACATAATCTATTAGTACTTCTAAAATTTATGTTCTAAAATTGTACATAAGCACAAAATAAAACATAAATGTAATTTACTTTTCACCCTTTTCCTCTTTCCTTTAATTATTTCCTTATTTTCTTTCCCCTATTCCAAATTACTTGGTGGTAGACATTACTCTCTGTGGTATTTATGAATAGCAAAAAGTTAGAACATTATGAACCACTTTCCAAGCTGAATGAAAAGTGATGAGAACATAGAGATAATGGATCAAAATGAGAGAGTTCAACAAAGGGAAGAATAAGGAGGCTGAAGAGAAAAAAAAATGAGAAAAATGGATATAATTCAAAATCACAAACAGAGAGAGACAAAGCATAGGAAGTGAGGAAATTCTTTATAGAAGAGAGTCCAAGGAGCTAAGTGACAGTATGCTATTGGCCCCAGCTTCTTTCTGGAAGCCCTTCTCAGGGCAGCCTGAGCTGATGCTTGTTTGTGGCTCACAGCACGGTCGTCAGCATTTTCAAAAGAGCCCTGATTAAATTTTGTATTCTCTCGTTACCTTTTTGGAGTTGCTTCTCTCATTTCTATTTCCTCTGTAATGTGGTACAACTTCTTTACTTCCAGATTAAATCTGTACATTAGATTTGTGGCATTGTTGAGCTAAAATTAGCGAATTTGTGAACTTTGATAATAATGATATCTTGAGTAATAAAAGTAAACACATATATAGAATTTATAATTTTTAGGTGCTTTATGTATAAATGCATCTAATCCTTTCATCAACCATATGAGATATATATTATCATCCCCGTTTTACAGATGAAGCAAACACACAAGCATAAAACACAAATTAAGCATGGAGGAGGATTTGAAACTAGACAATCTGTCTCTAAGTGTCCATACTCTTATCCTCTGTCACACTTCCTATTGTTTTGGAAATGAACACTGAAGAGCAGATCACTTGATAACAGCTGAAAAAGTCTCATTTTATCACCAAAAAAATGCAACCTGTGCTAACACTACCTATTTACCTTTAGTGCTTCTTATAATATTTCTAGAGTGAATAGTGGTTCATAGGCTACTGGCTCATCTCATTTGCACAATATTTTATTTTCTATCCTTAGTTGTCCTTTCCCTGCCATTTTATGCTCAACCTTTGCATTAGTTCCCTGGAGCTGCTATAACCAATTACAGTAGTCCCCTTTTATTCACGGCTTCACTTTCTGTGGCTTCAGTTACCTGCGGTCGAATGCGGTCTGAAAATATTAAATGGAAAATTCCAGAAATAAACAATTCATAAGTTTTAAGTTGTGTGCCATGATGAGTAATGTGTTGAAATCTTACACCATCCTGCTCCATCCTGCCTGGGATGTGAATCATTCCTTCGTCCAGTGTATCTACTCTGTATGTGCTCCCTGCCCATTAGCCACTTAGTGGCCGTCTTGGTTATCAGATCTACTACTGTTGAGGCATCACGGTGCTTGTTTTCAAGTAACGCTTATTTTACTTAGTAATGACCCCAACGTGCAAGAGTAGTGAGGCTGGTAATTCAGATATGCCAAAGAGAAGCCATAAAGTGCTTCCTTTAAATGAAAAGGTGAAAGTTCTTGTCTTAATAAGGAAAGAAAAAAAAGCACACGCTGAGTTTACTAAGATCTGTGGTAACTATAAGAAAATTTACAATATATTGTAAAATCCTATTTTATTATTAGTTGTTGTTAATCTCTTACTGTGCCTAATTTATAAATTAAATTTTATCATAGGTATGTATGTATAGGAAAAAAACACAGTGTGTATAGAGTTCAGTAATATCTAGGGTGTCCAGCCTCCACTGGTGGTCTTGGAATGTATCCCCAGGAATAAGGGGGGACTATTGTACCACGAAGTTGGTGACTTACAACAGAAATTTATGTTTTTCACAGTTTTAGATGCCAGAAGTTCAAAGTTGAAATGTCAGGCAGGGCTGGTTCTTCCTGAAGGCTCGGAGGGCGGATCTGCTCTATGTGTCTCTCCTGGCTTCTGCTGGTAGCCGGCAATCCTTGGCGTTCCTTGGCTTGTGGCTGCATAATCCGGTCTCTGCCTGCCTCTGTTTTCTCATGGCTTCTTCTTTGTGTGTCTCTGTCTCTCAAATCTTCCTCTCCTTTCTCTTATAAGAACACCAGTCGTTGGATTTAGGGCTCATGCTAAATCCAGGATGATCTCATCTGGAGATCCTTAATTACATCTGCAAAGACCATTATTTACAAACAAGGTCACATTCATAGGTACCAGGGGTTAAGACTTGGATATATCTTTTTGGAGGCTGTTACTCAATGGACTACACCTTCTCCCAGTTTATTCTACTATTCAATTCTACTTTTAATCCTTCACTATTAAGGGGCTTGACTGTACTTATGTCAAAGTACAGATAAACCAGTAGACATTCATATGTTATGCAAGGTCCTCAGTCTTACTCTGCTGACAAATGTACTGTGGCCCCTGAGTAACTTGGGTCAGAACACACAACAGGTACAGCACCAGCTTTAGTAATATTGATGCCCGTGATATTTTATTATAATAAGAAAAAAGTTTGGTTCATCCTGAGATTTTTCATCAGTGGGGTTTGACCTGACCTCTATTCAGCTTAACTTCTTAAGATAAGACTCTATGGACAATTATACCATGATGTTTAGATTTTATCTGAAACATATATAAAGGATAATTTTTATACATTCATTATTTTCTGATACAATAACATCATCATAAACACAATTTTGATGCTTCAGTATGTGGAATTAATGCTCCCACTTGGACTGAAAAGGTTAAATCATTAATCACCTCCCCAAGGTTTTGCTTCCTGCTCTAATGTCTTCAATTCACATATTACAATTTTAGCATAAAAATTGTTTTTCCTAAACCAGATAGTGTTAGTTTATTTGTGTGTCAATTTCTGTTATATGATGTATTTAAAACTTTCTTTTTGATGCCATATATAACATCAAAACAATTCGGTAAAGTAGATAAATATCATTTTTATTATTTATAAGAGCATAGCAACATAAATTGTTTCATTATTTGTAAGATGCACTTTATTTTATGTACCACTATCATCCTGATTTCAGAGATTTAAACTGTGAGAAAATGTGCATCTTAGACAATTAACCTGTAAACCTATAAATTTTTTAAAAATCACCTGTTTGTTATTCTTCATAACAGTGTATTTGGCCTTCTTAAATTTTTTTGTTGATTTGTTTAATTCCTTTTCTTTATCCAGTTCCCTTAAGTTACAAGATTCTGAGAAGCGCTGCCCTTCCCAGCTGTCACACTCTGGGGAGAGATGATTGGTGTGACACTTGGGGTCTTTGGTCACCAGCTCCACCTGGTTGAGATGAAGCTGGTGTTACCTTTGGACTTGTCTCAGATAATTTAACCAAGTTTTCTGTGTCTTGTGAATTAACGGGGTAAGAATTAGTTTTCAGTTTCTCAATAAAGGGATTCCCAATCTCATTTAAAGGTATTGGAGGAAAAATTCCTTGAGAAATTTGAGCATGACAGTAAGATTTTAGTGTGCAGGAAATAGATTCAGCTCCTTTGGGGATCAGCATGCCTCGACTCAGTCCTCTCCTTAATCCTTTATGAACCAGATGTGGCAGGGGTCGGGCCATAGAACTGAGTGTAGGGTTATAGGTGATAAGAGGAGGAGAAGCACCAAGTTAACAATCAGGAGATTTGTTCTACACTTTTGCCAGTATAGGGCATTTCCCCAGCATGGAGAACGTGTGCTCTATCACCCGTGAATCCATGTCGACTGTAAGTGATGCAGAATGATTTAGTGAAATTTTGCCAATAATCTAAGGCTTACTGCTTAATGAACAGAATATTTCCTGGGCTCTTTACGAGGTCCTGTGGAATTAGGACATGGACTGATGTATATTTTTTTCTGCTAGGCTTACTAAGAAGGCTTGGTTTAAGTGCAAATGTAGAGAATGATTTTAGTCCTTCCTAACGGATACTAAATACGTTCATATTTATTTTGGGTGCATTTATAAAGAACAGGAATGTGAATGTCTGAAATCTACTCAGTCCACTGATTTATTAGAATGCCTAGAAGAAGACTGATTAAATGCAATCCTTCTGTTCTTTTCCTTCCTTCCTTCCTTCCTTCCTTCCTTCCTTCCTTCCTCTCTTCCTCCCTTCCTTTCTTTCTTCCTTTTTTCAATCTTTCTCTGTCTCTGTCTCTGTTTAACTCCTTGTTGGGTTCCTATACTGGAGGGTTAAATGAAGTGGTGTAGATAAAACAACTAGTATAATGATGGTCATAAGTAGGTTCTCAATAAATCTTGATTACTGTTATTATTTTTTGTGTGTATGAGGAAGATTGTTGCTGAGCTAACATCTGTGTCAATCTTCCTCTATCTTATGTGGGACACCACCACAGCGTGGCCTGACAAGTAGTGCTAGGTCCACATCCAGGATCCAAACCTGTGAACCCTGCGCCACTGAAGCGGAACATGCAGACTTAACCACTACGCCACCAGGACAGTCCCTATTGCTGTTATTTTTGTAGAGAATGATGCAATTTAAAAGCTACAGAAACACAAGTAGAACAAACCAGGAATGAATTGGAATCAGTGTTAGTTCAGGTTGCCCTCAAATCGATATCAGTGCCCTCAGTACATCAGAGTTGCTATGATTTGGCCTTTGATGTAAGGGTAGCAGAATGATTTAGAAAAAACAGCATTGGATTAGAAGCTAGAAGACGTATTATAGTCCCAGTTCCTTCACTCCCTAGAAATTTGACCCTGGGAAGCCTAATTTATTTAAATCCCTGTTTCCTCATCTGAAAAATAAAGACTGATGATATCTTCCCTAACTGCTTTGTGAAAACCCGATGAAATAAAATGCTGTAGAAATGTGAGGTGTTACTTTTTATTAAAGGAATGCAGAGAATTTACATTTTACAAAGGTGGATATGCCACCTCTATGTCTTAAATCCTTCATAGCCTCAGACCATGAAGGTGTCGTATTTTCACAGGAGAATCTCATCTGATGTATATGGCCTATAGAATAAGTAGACATGAAATAGTGAGATAGCAAAACAGAGTTGGGTGTAGCCAGAGAAGATTGTTTGAAAGTATTATAGTAGAAGTATCATAGGATGTGAGCCTTACACATATGAAGATATTTCAGAAGTTAGAATTCATCTGGAAGATGCTGTCATCCACTAAATTATAACCCTTTACCAGAGAGACCTTGGGGGCTTAGAGCAAGAATGAGAGATGACAGCTTAGTATGAAGAGAGAGATGCCATTCTTGTGACCATGAATGCTGTAGTAGATATTTTTCAGAACATTTGAAAGGATAAGGTCTTTAAAGGTATATTCAGTGAGCTTACTTTTTGGTGGATGGAAAGTAGATAGTAAACTTAGTAAGTTGTATAGCATGTTAGAAAGTTACAAGAGGTCCCGATGAAAAACAGCAATAATAACAATAGGACAGTAAACCTAGAACAAACAAGTAAGGGACACTGGAAGTACAGGGATTGGGGTTGCAAAAGAGCAATTTTAAATAGGATGGTCAGAAAAATTCTTATTGGAAAGTGGAAAACTGAACAAAATTTGAAGAAGGTAAAAAGAAAACTGCTTTCATATGGTGGAAGAACATTCCAGGGAGACAGCACAGCTTCTCCAATGGCTTAAGGTGGGAACATACCTGAGGTGCTCAAGGAACAGCATGACAGTCAGAGAGACAAGCGCTTGGGGAAGGCGTACCCTTAGCTACTCTTCTCTCTGTGTGTTCAATGATCTCTTTGCTGTCACCATCCTATCCAAATCTTAGTTCTAATCTGTCTAAGCCATCCCATTACAAATCAGTATATATATTTATATTTTACATGTAAAATATATTATTTTAAAATATATTATGTAGGTGTATATACTGTGTAAGTATATATAATATATAAATACATGCACAAATACTTATACGTGTGCGCATATAATGTTTTGATTATAGCCCTTATTCCATAATTTGGGATTAATCTTTCCCAATTAATTATTTACAAAAGTTATAAATATGTTGTTGAACATACCCCCTATACGTATTGTTATCTGGGCTGGATAGTTTCCAGATAATAGTTTGAGTCAAGTATGTTATCCAGACTAAATTGACAAGACTATTTTCCATACATATTCTTGTCTTAACAAGTTTTATATTTGGGGAGTATGCCACCTAATATACTTACAATGAAGTATTTTGAAATAAGTATAAAATATTAACTGACTATTACACTTATATAAATAAGATTTGTTTCTTGTTAGCTAAAGGAGATATTCTATGTTAATTTCAACTAGAAATTAGACTTTAGCTCACGAAAAAATATATACATAGATTTGTGGATATAGTTAGATATCCATATACATCTATCTATCAATTTACTTATCTTTTTAGCTATATAATTGTGTACAAACAGACATAAGTGGGTTTGTAAATTAAGTAAATAAATGCTAGCTCCATTGTATATATTTTATTCTGTTCCACTTATTCTTTCTGATATTTTCCTATAGTTACGACCATATAAAGTAATTTTACCATATAAAGTAATTTTAATTTCCTGGGTCTTATGTAGATATGACCCTCATCCTCTGACAGGATTTTTTTAGAGCTCTTCTACTTTCCAAATCCTGGGCCATCTTTCAATGGAGACATTGAATGTTGGAATGAGAAAATCCTTTTTCCTCATTTGATACAGTTTTTTTTTTTTGAGGAAAATTAGCCCTGAGCTAACATCCTCCCATCTTCCTCTACTTTATATGTGGGATGCCTGCCTCAGCATGGCTTGATGAGCTGTGCGTAGGTCTGCACCCAAGATCCAAACCAGCGACCCCCAGACCATGGAAGCAGAGCGTGTGAACCTAACTGCTACCCCACTGGGCCCACCTCCTCAACTGATATCTTTTTAAACAAATTTTTCAAAACTTGTTATTTTTTTATTACTGTGAAAAAAATACTCAGTAACTGCTAGCGTTAAGGGTCTTCTTTTCTCCTTCTTTGTCAAATTGTAAATTTTTGGTACATGGATTTCATCTACAGTGATATTTGAGTTCTTAGCACACACTTGACGGCTAAATTCTGCAAGGGAAAGGACAATAAAAATGTCAAATCTCCCTCAAATTTTATTTGTAGGAAAACACCCTTTTCGTTTGAATATAAAGGAGATAAAATCTTCTGAAAGCAACGACAGAAAAAATATCCTGGCCTAATAGCTTAAGAGAACAATGTTGTCCTCCATGGATGTTTATATCTTTAAGAAAGCTTTAAATCCTCAGTTGCTTAGACAGATTTGAAATAACATTGAAAGCGTAAAAAAGAGCTCTGAACTATAAATGTTTATGCCTAATCATGGAATGACAAATCTAAAAAAAGTTTTATAATATTTCTTCTCAAATTTCCTAGAGATTTTAATTAGTGAGTTATGGGTTGGCATGGAGGAAAAAAAATATTTTCTGAATAGACATTTGAAAATATCTTCCTGCAGAATCAAGCTAGAGTTTCAATTATCCTATTTTACATGCATTGGTTACATTAAGTTTAGGTTCAAATTATTTGACTACTACATTTACTTGGTTGTTCCTATTTTCTAATCTGAAATTGGGAAAGACTTTTCCGATTAATCTGTCTAGAAGAAATGTGTTTGTCAGATAACTGTAGTCTCTGAATTCCTATCTATTACAATGGCAATTTGCCATTAGGCATGAGACATTCTTTATTCTTCCTTTGTATCATCAAAATTCCTAAACTTACCCTGGGAACACGAATGTTAAAGTTGTTTGGTTTTCCTGGAACCCAGACATCCAAAGCAAGTGGCGTAGAAATCTTTTCAACTTCTCTATGTTAGAGTGAAAACAAATAATGTACAGATAGAAAAACACGCCTTCCTGATAGAATCTTCAGAAGTGAGCAGCTAGTTCTCACAATTCTTGCAGTGAAATCAATGGTGTCTTAATGCAATGGGCAGGATTAAGGCATGGGAACATTTTTTTTGACATATTGCTCTCTAGGAAATGGAACTTTATTCCCGACATAAGTACTAAATGGTAAGCGTGCCAGTGCCTTCCTTCGCCTCTTCAAAATGTGGTGCAATTTTTATAACTGTACTACCTCATCCCTGTTGAAACTCGAAGATTTTGTACTATGCAATCTGACAGCAAGTTATCAAATATAAAATTTTGTTGCTTTAAGTTAAATTTGTTGAGAGCAGTAATGTGAAATTTGTATGATCTGTCTTTCAAGTTATTATATTTGGCAACAAACGTATATAATTTTTTTTCTTCTGTTTTTACATCTTGCGATGTCACCTGTAGGCAACTGTCTGATAGAATTCTGAAACCGTTTATTATTCTGGTTTCTAGCTCTGTCCAGATGTTTAGCTACGGGGCAGTGTTACGGCCCAGATTAGTACAGCTGGGAGAAGACAGTGTGCTAAATATGTAGAGCATCTGCAGTGTGCCTTGGGAGGTTGAATTTCAATTAATTAAATGTGCAACTAACTTACAAAGATCTTGCCTCTCAAACTATGGAGCAGAACTAATTTTAAAAGCCAAGAATAAATAATATAACAGAAAACCTTTAAAAAACAAATACCCCCCAGACTACCTAAAGCAAAAATAAATATTTAAATTAAAACAAAACCACCGTCATTCCATCTAGAAAATCTATTTTCAATAGTGCTAGAAGAGACCAGCACATCTTTGTAAGATTACCTGAAAGCTAAACTCTTTGATTTCATTAAGGATTTAGTTTAAGATGCCACCATTTCTTCCTGTGTCCTCTCCACTTTGGTGTATACTTTTAAATAAGAGAAAAAAAAATTGAGTCAAAAGTAATTATTCCAACAACATTATACGGAGCCAAAATTAATCAGACAACAACTACAGCTTATACTATATATGATTACAGTTGTGATGTTTAGATGAATTTCCTGGCCTAATACTCTGTTAGGAGGTCTTTTGTCATTATTCAGACATTTGGAAAATAGATTTTATGAAAAAACACTCTAACAGTGAATGCTTACAAAAACTTCCCCTGAACATCTGCAACAAATTAAATAAGCTTATAAATATAATAAATAAGCTAACTTGAAAAGTACTAGGGAATAAACAAAACTTCATTCCGTTTTCTTTGGCTAGCTGCAAATAATTTTATTTGTAATGGTTTTTGCAATCTCTGTAGTATACGTGTCAGATACTTGCCTGATACAGGACCACCAGACTGATTAGTTAAAAAAAAAATAAGGAAAAACAGGCAGAACCAGAGTCCAAGCACTGATTCCACTCATAACATGAGTTTGGAATTACACAGTTTTTGAGCATATAACTATGTGAAAATTCACTGGATATTTATTTTTCTTTGAGCTATGCTACAGACTGAATGGGTGCCCCCCACAATTCACATATTGAGGCCCTACTGCCCCCCCATATATCTCTATTGGAGATGGGTCCTTTAAGGAGGTGACTAAGACTAAATGAGATCGTAAAGGTGGAGCCCTGATCTGAAAGGACCGGTGTCCTCATAAAAGAGGAAGAGACACTGGAGATCTCTCTCTCTCTGCCATGTGAGGGCAGAGTAAGAACACAGCCATCTGTAAGCAGGAAAAAACCTTCTCACAAGAGCCTGACCATGCTGGCATCCTGATCTCAGACTTCCAGCCTTCAGATGGTGAGAAAATATATGGCCATTGTTTAAGCCACCCAGTCTGTAGTATTTTGTTATTGCAGCCCAACTTGACTAAGACAAGCTACCCTATCCAATGATGACAACTGTTTTAAAAGAAGTAATTCTTCCTCTTTGAACCAGGTATAAAGCTTCTTCATAGCTCAAATACTGCCGAGAGGTTTGCCTACTTGATTTCAGCTTGCTATGAAGCTATCAGTACCAATAATCAGGAATTATAATTAACAGATGAGTAGATTAATTATCATAAGCTTTGTTTTTCAAGAAAGTGTACTCTGCACCTTGGTTATCACAAAACTGCCTTCTGGGATGACACATTCTATGAAGGCAGGAAACAAGCCCTCAGGGGAATTTTAAAGATCATCACCTGCTTAAACGACTCATGGGACCTTTCTAGTTTCCCTGAAATTGGTAACAATATCTGGCTTTTAAAAACAGGAGAAATTAAACTTCGTAGCATTTTGCTATTTGAATGACCTACTCCGCGGAATTACAGCAGCAAACTAATTCTTTAGGAGCGATGGCTCTATCAATCTTTGGATTTTTCTAATGTGGAAGCTACTCAATTGCATCTCAGAAATCAGGGAGGTAATTACTCATGCAGACAGCACAAAATGAAAGAAAAAAATGCAAGTTCTGCTGAGTATCCCTTTTAGAACAAGCCGTGGAACAAGGAAAACAGCCTCTATAATCAGTCAAATTCTTCTGCTAATTTTTCAGGTGTTGAAGGCTGTGGTGAGCATACATGCCATGAAAGTTAACAAAGCGAAGTGGCTTTTGGAGTGGGGTTATAGGAGGGAGAAAAAGAGAAAGAGGCATTTCTTGTTTTTAAGCAAGAATTCCACAGGGAATGAAGTTCAGATTTTTCCAACTTTATTGCTTTAAGTAAACATTCTAGGAGTTAAGTGTAATAGTATCTTATGGGTCATTTACCAAAAGTCTCAGCACTCTATAAATTATAAATATTGTACAAGAATATTAGCAAGGTGAATTAAAAATTCAAAGTTTTGACTGGGACTAGTTAGGGTTTTCAAAAATCTAGGGAGCTCTTGTTAGAAAAAGGAATAAACCGCAGAAAAGAATTTGAGAGATTCTATATTGGTATGTTCTAGATTACTTCAGAATTTTCCCTATCCCAAAAATCTAAAGAATTTATATTTCTAGCTGAAATTTCCACTTTGCCATAAAATGTTTGCCTGTAAGAATTAAGTAACTAAAGAGGTTTCAGTTTTTTTCCAAAAAAGTGAAGGCAGGGGCTGCCTGGTGGCATAGTGGTTAAGTTTGTGCACTCCACTTCAGCGGCCGGGGTTTGCAGGTTCGGATCTCGGGCGTGGACCTAGCACTGCTAGTCAAGCCACACTGTGATGGCATCCAAAGTAAAATAGAGGGAGATTGGCACAGATGTTATCTCAGCGACAATCTTCTACACCAAAAAAGAAGAAGAAGAAGAAAAGTGAAGAGAGACATCACTGTTGTGAAGCTTGCAGACATTGGGTTTGGCATTGCCTTATTTTTTATTTTTGGCACTGTTCACACAAAGATTTGGTTGTAAGTACTCTTTCCCTTCTACTCAACTTTCTCTGTTCCCTCATCAGACCTCTTTATTTCTCACTTAAGGTATTTAAGTTGAATGTTTAATTTAAATTAGCATACTTCTTAGGGAAAACAAAGTCATGGGGATAAAGCTAAGCAAGCTGTTGGTTACTGTGACCACAGTCACATGGACTCCAAATGTGCTGACTTCTGGTTGAAGCTCTTTTTAGAGATAACCCGTCTTTTAGATTGCCAGTCACTTGGGAGCAATTTTGTACCATGAAAGTGCCAAAAAACAATATCATTTTGTTGGGCTGCTAGCTTTTCAATGATGCCACATCTACAGGGATGAGAAATAGCTTTAAAGAATATTGGTATTTCTCATTGGTATAAATGAGCTAGCTATACCCTTGATTTTAGCGGGACATTTTTTTTTTCTGGGAGTTGGGTCATTGTGACTTTTGCAACCGTTTAAAAAGTGATCAGTGACAGCAGGCTAAAAAACAGGAGTGGAGGTTAGTGTTCATCATTAGAACTGAGCTTTTGTGCAGGCTTTAGGAATCACAGTTCACTGAGGATTCATTTTGGACAGGTTCCATATAACGCAAAAATGAGCTGCTTTTCTTCATAAATTTAATTCAAAGTTCACAAAACTGTAGTAGAACATACAGATTGAGTTCCATGTCTTCTCTCACTCTTTCTATTTGCAATCATTTTGTACCAAATTATCATTTTCTAGAATGGTGAAAATCTACTGGATGACATAATTTTTGAATAATTATGGGAGTTCATTCTTGATGCCTAACATTTGAAAGAATGAATTAGAATTCAAAAGATGTTGAAAAACAGAGCCATCAAATTAATAGTTTTGTTGAAAGTTCATGTAAACACAGAATGCCAACTATAATCACGGGATACCTGGATTCATTTGTCATATTGGTTTTTTGAAAATTTTGAATTTCTCTTTTCTGTGTGCTTTTCCACATAAATAGCTGTAGGGGTAAGACAATTGACATAAAAACACACATACACAAAATGTTATGGGGTACAAAAGGGGGAAGATGTTATAAATAATATGTGTATCAAGAAAAATGCCACGGAGGAAGTGACGTTTCAAATGCACCTTAAAGTAGAGATCAGGTTTTCTATTTGCAAAGAGCGTCTCAGTAGTGCTTTGGGTAGACTAATCTGACCACAGTGTGTAGGATGGATAAATACGAGGGGGGAAAGAAAAGACAGGAGGGGTGGTTCTGGCAGTCAAGGCAGGGAAAACAAAAGGTGTGAACCAGGGTCATGTCAATAAGAATGGGAAGGAGGATGTGTAATGCAAAAGGCATTGAGATTGGGGAACTAGTCATAAAATTGAGAGTAAAATGGGAGAAAAATAGGAATCTAATTTTTTGAATTAAGAAACTGAAAACTTGGTTGAAATGCAAAAGTGTAGAAATGTTGAGTGTGTTATTCCAACTAGGGAACTAGGATCAGGCATTAAGAGTTATATCTGGGAGTCATTGCCGTAAGTGTGATAATTGAGGCAATGGAAATGATTGTGTTTCCTAAATAGAGGAATGTAGAAGGAGACAGGAAGAGTCTTCAGGGAAGAAGAACTTTAGGAAATGGTTACATTTTCAAGATGGCAGGATAAAAAGAAGTCATTCTAAGGTAATTTTACTTATATCAGAGAATCTAATAGAGGAAATTTTCAAAGAAGTTTAGTTAAAATAGTTCAAGATGCAGAAATAATAAAGAGGATGAGGACTGAGGGAGAAAATTAATCAAGGTTGAATTTTCTTTTCTACCTCTGTTTTTTCATGTATATGTAGATTTTCTTCGTGACATTCTAGATGTGAATAGAACAAGCTTCTTGAATAAAATGTTGGTTCATATCATTTTTAATTTTTACATATTTCTTCATGATTTCTATATGGCAGAAAAGAGAAGATGGCTATTGAGAACTAATTACCTAGACTTTTTATTTCTTGTTGTTACTCCTTTCACCTTAGGCAAGTTTCCCATCTTGTCCCATAACCACCCCCCAATTTCTCTGTCTCTGTCTCTGCTCTCGCTCTTTCTCAGAGTTAGACCATAAGTTGAGTAGAGCCTCAGAAAATACTAAATCCATTTCCAGCTAAAAGATAAACAACATGGGTACACTAACAATGTGCAATTTTCATGGTACAAAATTGCTCTCAGGTGACTATCGGAAAGAGAAATTTAGAAAACAATCCATTTACAATTACATCAAAAAGAATAAAATACCCAGGAAT
Source organism: Equus quagga (assembly GCF_021613505.1). Taxonomy (NCBI): domain Eukaryota; kingdom Metazoa; phylum Chordata; class Mammalia; order Perissodactyla; family Equidae; genus Equus; species Equus quagga. The sequence goes on along the minus strand of NC_060270.1, from coordinate 97,604,690 downwards.
AAATTTAGCCAAGAATGTGAAAGACCTGTCCTCTGAAAGCTATAAGACATTGATGAAAGAAATTGAAAATAATACAAATAAATGGAATAGTGTACTGTCCTCATGGATCAGAAGAATTAATATTGTTAAAACGTCCATACTACCCAAAGCAATTTACAGATTCAATGCAGTCACTATTAAAATATCAACAGCATTTTTCACAGAACTAGAACAAATAATCCTAAAATTTGTATGGAACCATAAAAGACCCCAAATAGCCAAAGCAATCTTAAGAAAGAGGAACAGAGCTCTGTATCATGGTCCCTGATTTCAAACTACACTACAGAGCTATAGGATGTGAAGAAAAAGGAACCCTCATGCCATCTTGGTAGGAATGCAAATCGGTGCAGCCACCAAGGAAAACAGTTTGGAAGTTCCTCAAAAAATTAAAAATAGAACTACCATACGATTGAGCAATACCAATTCTGGATATTTATCCAAAGAAAACAAAAACACTAATTCGAAAAGATATGTGCACCCCTGTGTTCACTGCAGCATTATTTACAAAAGCCAGGCTATGGAAGCAGCCTAAGTGTCCTTTGGCAGGTGAATGGATAAAGAAACTGTTGTATATATTACAATGGAATATTACTCAGCCATAAAAAAGAAATGAAATCTTGCCATTTGCAACAACATGAACAAATCTAGAGGGCATTATGCTGAGTGAAATAAGCCAGATAGAAAAACAATACCTTATGATTTCACTTACCTGTGGTATCTAAAGAAACAAAACAAACAAAACAAAACAGGAACAAACTCATAGATACAGAGAACAATGTGGTGGTTTCAAGAGGGGACGAGGTTGGGGGAAGAGTAAAATAAGTGAAGGGGATTAAGAGTACCAACTTCTAGTCATAGAATAAATAGGTCATGGGAATGGAACGTAGAGCACAGGGAACATGGTCGACGATATTGTAATAACTTTGTATAGTGGCAGATGGTTATTAGTCTTATTAGGGTGGTCACTTTGTAATGTATATTAATGTCAAATCACTATGTTGCACACCTGAAACTAATACAATATTGTATGTCAACTATCCTTCAATAAAAAAAGAAGAGAAACAACCTAGTAAGCATTAGAATGCTTTAAGGCCATGTCTTCCTACACTCAGAAAGCATTCACTTCTTGTTTATTCAGAAATAAAATGACATCCTTGGAAGGAAGAAAAACATATGTCTGCCCTCAAGAGTGAACCCTCTGTCTAGCAGGAGAAAACAGCAAAGGCTGGTCCTATCATTTTTCATTTTTGCTTTGGAAAACACAAATGCTTTTTGATGTCAAAATAAGAGGGCTGAAATTTGAATAGAACATATTTCTTCAGCCTGGAAACATTCCATCATACAAGGACACCACAACTAAGAAGGATTGGGGGTTGTTTGTTTTCTGTTTCTTTTTTTTTTTCCCTTATCATATTCTTAACATTCCTTATTAAGAGGATGGAAAAGGGAAAAAAATCTCCTAGGAAAGGAGGTAGGTAGAGAAATTGTGTTTGGCACTCAGCTAGAATCCTTATATTCTGTTTTCCTTCATTGTTGTCTTAAAATAAACATCAACATTGAAACAACACACATAGGACTTCTAGTCTCACTGACAAAGAAATGATGATGCTCTTATCTATGAGTATTGTTATTTTAGAAATATAAGTCCTCAAAAAACTAATACTTCCTAACGGCCAGCAAATCATTCTCAGTAAGGAAAAATATTAAGAATATTTAGCTATACTAGCCTGTTTATTCTTCTAGACGAAATTTACACTAATTTTCTGAAGTTGAAAAAGAAAAAGAGACCTATCAATTTTTTTTATTATAGTTACTTTAAAAACCTAGATGATGGATCATCTAGTCAACGTTGTCTTCTTATTGCGAAGTATGCCAGGCGGGTTCCTCACCCAGGCCTTCCCTCTTGACCCATTCACTTTTGTTACTAGAATTATCCTTAGTTAATATATTAGTTGCTATTGTGAATGGAGTATTTTATTTCATTATTTACAATCATTTTTTGATATCATTAAAGAAAAAGTATCTATGTTTAAAGTGCATTTATGTATTTGTCACTATTTAGCATTGTAATTATTGTAAAAACCACGTTTCCATTAAAAGAAAAGTAAGCTCAAGCAGCAAACTAGTAAAAATTATATTAATAAAAAATATTTGCGGTTTACTATAAGGCACTGTGGTGATTGTTTTCTAGTGATTACCTCATTGAGTTCACAATAACCAATGAAGTTGGTACTCCTATGGCCACTCTTTCAAAGATGAAGAAATTGACGCTTAAAGAGGCTACTTTGCTCCTTTGGTCACACAGCTCGTGAGGGGGGAAATTCTGGATTCAGGCGAAGCAGTCTGATGTGTTTTTAACCTCTGCGCAAAACTGTCTTACAAGCTGGTAGTGTTGATAATATGCATACGTACTCACACACTGGAATGAGGTAAACTGAGCAAGAGACATCAGGATCTCCTTAGGGAAGGAACTTTGCTCAATTGTTTAGAGAAACAGGGAGTTAAGCTTGTTGGTTGTAGAAAGCTCAAGGAGGGAAGAAAGAGACTGTAGAAGTTCTAACCCCTCCAGCATCAGAAATGAACAGAAATTTGGGGATGGGGAAAGTCATATTTTTTTTTGCAAAACAGTGATAAGAAAGAAGAGAGAAGAGCAAGGAACAAAGAGCAAGGCAGAAGCGACCCGGACGACTACTTGGGTGTCCGTGGACATCTTGGGGAGAGCGCTGGATTTCTCCCTGAACTGGTGGGGCTTGTGTCAATTCTATCTACTTTAAGAGGACACAGTAACATTTTGGTTAAATTAATAAAACATACAACTCTTGAAGAATCAAGTACACGTTGGTGTTTGTCATTTTACTACTAATTTGAGAGCCATTTTTGCACCAAATAAATGTAAATATTACGAGAGATAGAACTCTAGTTTGATGTAAGTACAGTAGACTAGAGCAGACTTGAACTGATGAAAAGCATGACAGGAATATTTGACTTGACCTTGTGCAACTAACAGGTTTTGCTCAAATAGTGAAACTGAACATTAAATCCGTAGCTTACGTAACTAATAACTTGTAAGGAAAAACACAGAGTGGTTGCATTTACTGTTGCAACTGGCCACCTTCCTGTGTTCTGTTCTTCATGCTAATTACTGTTAAAAATTATCTTGAGTTTTGTCAGAAGACAATCATAGTATCTGCAAATAATGTTACCTCCTCTTTATCAATAATATTTCTTAATATATTAAATGGTTTATCATATAGGTGAGAACTCTTCCTTGTCTACCTAGATTTTATTTCTATTTTTAATCAGGAATCGATATTGCATTTTATTAAACTCTTTATTAATATTCATTGAAAGAATCATATGTTTTCTTTTTAAACATTTATGTTATTTGTTAATTTATTTCTTAATATTAAATAATAATGATGCATAAATACTACTTGGTTGTGGTGAGTTAAGCCTGTTTAAATTTAGTTGCTCTTATTTTATTTAGCATTACTTATCTGTGTATATAAGTAAAAGCAGCTTAGTTTCCCTGTTTTTACAAAATTTTAATGCTTTGGAAGGGAAGGTTTGCTGATGTAATAAAAGTAAGCTCATCTTACGTATGGGAGAGAAATGCGAAGATCTATTTCTTAAAAATTTGCAAGAAACCACCAGTAAAATAAGGTTATTTTGGTGAAAGTAAAAATGTAAAGTAAAAAAACCCAAAACATCCTCTCATAACACTATACACGAGTACTTTTATATTTTATATTTTAGTCAATTAAAAAAATAAAAACTTTCAAAATTTTGAAGTAAGTCTTTTTCTATTGGTGTATTTGCAACAGTGTATCTATTTTATTAGAATCACTAAGTGGGTGTATTGAATAGTTAAATTATTTTTTGCTAATTCACTGATTTTAATTTTAATTTTCCTTGACATACCTTGGGCTAAGGGTGCCTTTTATCTACTTTCTAGAGGGGCATATTTATTTATATTTTTATTCTGATTTTTAGAGACCAAAGCCATTTAACTTCATTTTGACTGAATTCTATAGGCCTGGTTGTGTGGTTTTCATTTTTGCTATGTTCTAGATCACTCTATTAACTGTAATTTTCATTTCTTCTTTTATTCTATAATTATTTAGAAGAATTATAATCTGATTGCCATTTTTTGAGATTATTGTTATTTTAAATTTTATTATTCATTTATAGTTTATGGCACTGTAAGAGAATGCATTCAGAATTTTCATGTTTTGAACTATATTGAGTTTCTTTTGTGTAGCTTATTATAAGATTTATTTTTGATCCTTACAAACAAGTTCAACTCTACAGAGTGAAATTTACTTAAAACTAGAATTCATCTTTTAAATTTATGTTGTTTAAACACACTAGGTTTTAATTTAGGTAGCTCACGGTAAGTTGATCAAAGATTAAGCATGATATCGTAAGGATTTCTACTTTAATTTTGTTCCTGCTCACTTCTATTTTTTATTTCTAAGGCTTTTCTTTATATATTTTGAGAGTAGTATAGCCATCTAACTTGATGTTAAAATTAGGACACTCTTGAGAGTTAAAGGTGGTGCCATTAATTGAAATGGGACACCAGGCTTATACTGGGACCGTCCTATGAAAACTTGTACTTGTGGTTACCCTACGCCTCTTTCCATTTTTGCTGTCTGACTAACAGAGAGAGAAATTGCCATCCTTGAGTTACTATAGTTAGTACTTTTTTGTTGCTGTTGCATTTTCTGAAAAGTAAAAAGGTATTGATCTCTTTTAACAAAGTATTTGAATGCTTGCTAATAGTTCTAATAAAGGCCTGGGGTGGATAAAACGTCTCGATGTAACTGTGTTCTGTTCTTGCCTGATCTGTATATTCTTAGACTGCTCCTGGAGATCCACTGTCCACTCAATCCATCATCTACCGTGTCTTGGCAGTTTGACCTGGAATACTTCAAAACTCCTTGTTCTTTGGCTTCCAGTAGGATTCCGCCAATGGAAGCCAGCAGGAGGTTGGAGGGAGGAAGGACAGTGATGGTGGTGGGCTTGCTGTTGACTAGTGTTGACGTACTACATCAAGGTTGCCCTACACTCACCCTCACCTTTGTAAAGATCCCTTTATTGAACTCTTCTCCGGGATGAGCCATCTGTTTCCGGCCCACTCCGTGGTTAATACACTATCCACGAATGTAGGACTGTGGTTTTTTTCTATGTAAAAATATATTATTTACAATAATTAATGCTTTCATCTAAAGCTTTAAGCATCTGTACAGAGAATGCAAGAAGCTTTCCTTTTTGTAAAAGACAAACTCAAATATTTAGCTTGGCATTCTGTAATTTTTAAAATGGTGTTTAAACAAAACAAAACATCTGGTAACTGTAAACAAATGCCTCTAGTCATTTTTTAAAATTTACTTATCTATTTATTAATAAAATATTGAATTCTCACCATGTACTCTGAAAGCAGGTATGGACCCTGCTCTTTTGATGTTTACAGTAGATCTGGAAAGCAAGTAATTAGAGATGTGATGATGGCTATGGAAAGAAGGAGCAAATTCTGTTAACAGATAACAAGAAGGCCTAATTTAGGAGCGTGTGTGTGTGTGTGTGTGTGTGTGTGTGTGTGTGTGAGGGGGAGTGTTAAGGAAATATGTAACATTATTTGAGACCTGAATGGTGAATTAAGTAACAAAGGGTGAGAATGTGAAGTTAGGATGAGGCAAATGGGCATGTCCTATAAAGGTTCTGAACGAATTGGTCTTCACTCCTTGGGCATTTATTGATGGATAGCTACTAAAATGTTTTAACCAGAAAAGTAACAATAGATATTCATTTTTTTGAAAAGATCTCTCTAATGCATTGATGAAGTCTGGATAGGAGACAATTAAGACTGAAGGTGATTAGATGGTATTGCAGTAGTCTAGAAATGCTGACTGGGGCCCTAGAATGAAGGCAATAAGAATGGAAATGGGGGCTGGCCTGGTGGCACAGCAGTTAAGTGTGCATGTTCCGCTTTAGCAGCCCAGGTTTCGCAGGTTCGGATCCCGGGTGCAGACACAGCACCGCTCAGCAAGCCATGTTGTGGTAGGTGTCCCACATATAAAGTAGAGGAAGATGGGCACAGATGTTAGCTCAGGGCCAGTCTTCCTCAGCAAAAAGAGGAGGATTGGCAGTGGATGTTTCTCAAAAAAAAAAAAAAAGAATGGGAAGGGGTGGAGTTTTCAGAGATAGTAAGAAAAAAAATTGTACCCGAGGATATAATTATACTGATTGAATCTTGTAATTGATTAGAGGAGTATAAGATTGTGGTGAATACAAGTAAATAGTTAAGTATGACTCTTAGGTATATAAGCAGAAAGGGCACAGCTGTCAAGAAGACTTTGTTTCATTAGGTCAGCGGCTTTCAGTCCCATTAAAATCACTTGCACATGTTTTTAAAATTATAGTTTTATCTTGTCTACATTATGGAGAGTCTGATTAAGTAGATCCCTTGTAAGGAACTTGGACATTTGTATTAAAACAAAATGAAACAAATCAAGCAAATGAACAACAACAAAATTTCGTGATTCTGGTGTACCTTCTCAGTTGAGAATCTGTGAATCATGTTTGTTGGAGTGAGGAAAACTTTCCAGGCAGAGAAAGTAGAAAGCATGGAGACAGAAAAATGTTTTGTGTACCTAGGAAAGGCTGGCGCATATGTGAAGAGAACATGAGATGAGTCAGGGAAAGGGCCAGGAGATGGTACTGGAAAGTTAGACCAGTCTCGATTGACAATGGCCTTGAATGTCATGCTAAAGATTTGGGTATTTATTCTAAATGCACTTTCCCAGGAACTCATTCATTGAGCCAGACTTTCTAAAAATTTATTGCTCTCAAGTTGGATTAATGGAAATGGTAAACAGGATAAGTGCAAATAGATGAAAAATATGCATCAGGCTTGTGAATTATTATGATGATTTTACAGACATTTTAAGCTATAGAACTGGGATCTTAATTTAAAAAAAATACTTAGCTGGATCTTAAATGTGTAAATTAAAACATTTCACTTTAAAAAAAAGCTTTATAATACTTAGATTTCACAGTAGGAAAAATCAGACTTATTTATTAATCTTTATTAAGGGCATCAAAAATTTGAAAGGGAAAAAATAATGTTACATTTTTAGAGACAACTTGAATGCATGCAGAGTTTGTGTACAGAAAGCTTAAAATATTGCAAATTGATTTGCAAATAACCCATCTTGTTTTCTCTATTGTTTGTAAAATTAAACATAAATCTTTATCACAAAAATGTACATTTTTTGAGAAAAATGACAGAATACATAAAGGTGAAAATTAAATATTCATAATTCTGCCATAGATATTTCTTTTGATAACTTTTTCTATGTCTATTTAGCTTTCATCTATTTTTAAACAAAAAACTGAATCATATACAGTCATGCATTGCTTAACAACGGGGATACTTTCTGAGAAATGCGTTGTTAGGCGATGTCGTCCTTTTGCAAACATCTTGAAGTGTACTGAAAGAAAACAAAATTTGCCACCCCAAAATGTGTATCTTTAATATGAGGATTATTTTAGGCTGTTTATTTTTAAGAAACAAAAGACTCAGAAAGTTTCTCTTGTTACTTCCCTTTTAACTGCCTAAAAGAATTCAGATAAAAATATCTGTCTCAGGAAGCGAGCTGCCACCTAATCATAACAGGAACTAACTAGGTGGTAGACAGGGAAGAACCTAGAAAAACCTGTTTGTTGGGCTCCCCTCTGTGTTCTTCTGTTTCTGTGTGGCCAAAGAAACACTTCTTTTCTAAACATTTTCTCCTTTTCACCTACCTGTGAATTGACTTTCTTCACTTTAAAGTACTTGACTCGCCACCCCCAACATCTTTTGTTTGTTTTTCTTCTGTTAAACTATCTCATGTCAATTTAATTTTTAGGTCAGCCAGAAGAGTCTAGAAGGGTAGAGGAAAATTATTTCCTCCCCTACAGTACTTACACAAACCTAGATAGTATAGCCTACTACACACCTAGGCTATAAGGTACTAATCTTACGGGACCACCATCGAATATGTGGTCCATTGTTGACTAAAACATCATTATGCAGTGCATGACTGTAGTAAGAATTTATAATAAATAGATTTCCATGTTAATAAGTATTAAGGTATATTGTCACAGTTACTATTTGTGTGGTGTTCCATGATATGAGACTGAATCATGTTTTATTTAACCATTCCTCTTAAGCATTTTTTATTTTATTTTTTTAACTATTAAACTCTCCCTCTCCCCTCCTTTTCATCTTCCTCTTTCCCTTCCCTGTCCCTCTCCCTGTCTGTTTTCTTCTTGGTTTTCCCTTGTCTGTACATATTGATCTATCAAGGTAATTGCTTACTATTCCTCTGAATTGTGTATGGTTTAACTTTTCCTTACTGGTCAGCATTTAGTTTGTTTCCAGTTTTTTATGATTGCAAAAAATATTCTAATGAAAATCTCTGTATCTACTTCTTCTCTGGAAAGGAAAAGCTTAAAAAAAGTGGGTTAACATTTAAAATTTTTAGAGCTACTGCTTAATGGTCCCTTAAAAGGTGTGTGTGTGTAACAAAATAGCAAACACACGTTTTAGAAACTTCAAACAACACAGAAGCAAATAAAATAAAAAAAGTGAGTGTCTCTATTCCTCGAGTGATCATCTTAGCCAAACTGGAATACATTTGAGAGTAAAAGTAAGTAATTACATATAATCACTCCAGGAAAAGAGCTGAATTAGAACTGTCCCTCACAATCAACCCTATGCTCACCTTGATGTGGATTAAGGCTGCCCCAGCTAGAGAAGCCCAAGGTGACCTGGCCTACATGCCAAACTATATGACCCAGTGGACTTTTTTTATGGTATGATTTAGGACTGCCCCAGGGAGAGAAGCCCAGGGCATCCTCACCTACATGCCGATCTGTATGGCCAGATTCGTATCTAAAGTTATATGACCGCACAATAACCAGACCCCATCTGCACTGAAATCATTTAATGACTTTTTACATCATCTTTTCTTTTCTCCAGTAAAAATAAGTCACGTACCCATGCCTTATAAAATTAGCCCTAACCCTCAACTCGGGGCAGCAGCAGGAGCTCTGACTGCCCATGGGTCCTGTCCCCATGCAGCAGCAGCAGGAGCTCTGACCGCCCGTGGGTCCTGTCCCCACGCACCAGCTCTGCCTGCCCATGGGTCCTGTCCCCATGCCAGCGGGGGCAGCAGCAGCTGCTCTGCCTGCCTATGGGCCCTGTCCCCATGCCAGCAGGGGCAGCAGAAGCGGCGGCAGCAGAAGCTCTGACTGCCCATGGGTCCTGTCCCCATGCTATTCCACACTATTCTCTAAATAAAAGAGCACTACTGCCAGATCTTGAGAGTCTAAGAAATCTTTCTTTCGACTCCTCGGCTCACCGACCCCACATCAACCTCACCTGTTCCCTTTCCTACTTCCCAGTCTCAGTCCTCAGATTTAATAGTTGCCAAGTTTTAGTGGCCTAAACTTCTAGGTATTTTTCTATAAATATATAGAGATACATATTTTTACAAAACAAGATTAAACAGCAGCTAGCGTACCAAATTTTATTCATGTAATTTAACACTACATCATGATCATACTTCCATGTTTTTTCTCAAAAGAGTGTTTTTGTCATATAATCTTATTTCTACTGGATGGTGTTCCATTTCCCATTGTTGTGTACCGAATTACACTAAAATGTAGCAGCTTAAAATTGTCCTCTATTGTGTGATTGCATTCTGTGGGACAGAAATTGGGAAAGACATGACAAGATGTCTCTGCTCCGTAATGTTTGGGACCTCAGCTGTGGGGACAAAAAGCCTGAGAGCGAGGTGAGGCCGGGGGCTGTGTCTGGGGCCAGGTTCATGCGTAGATGTGCAACCTGTGCAGTCTCACAGGGCTCTGCCCTTCGAAGGGCCCCGAGCTTGGTTTAATGCTCTGCTGTGGCCGTCTTGAAAGTCTCAATAATTTTTAAATATGGAGTCCTGCATTTCATTTTACACTCTGCCCTGCAAACTATGAAGCTGGTCCTGGCTATATCACCTTGTAGTAGGCAGAATAATGCGTTCTAATAGAGCTCACCTTCTAATTCCCAAGACTTGTGAATATGTTACTAATATGCAAAAGTGGCTTTGCAGATGGTATTATGTGACGGAGTTTGAGGTAGAGAGGTTATCCTGGATTATCCTCCTGGGCCCAATGTAATCACAAGCGTCCTTGTAAGTGAAAAAGAGAGGTAAAGAGTGAGTGTCATTGATGCGATAGGATAAAGACTTGATTGTTGGCCTTTAAAGATTTACAAGTCAAGAAATGCAGACAGCCTCTAGAAGCTGGAAGAGGCAAGAGAACAGATTCTCCCTTAGAGACTCTAGAAGGAACATAATCCTGCTGACAGTGATTTTAGCCCAGTGAAACCCATTTTGGACTTCTGACCTCCAGAATCAAAGATAACAAATTTGTGTTATTTCAAGCCACAAAGGTTATAGTAATTTATTATAGCAACATAGGAAACTAAAACACACCTGTATTAATACACACAATTAATATTAAGACACACACAAACTCTCACTGACATGTCTAGCGCCTGGGTTGAGATGACTCAAAGACTAGAACTGCTGCCCAGAAGGCCTACTTAAGCTCTCTCCACGTAGCTTGGCTTCCTCGTAGCACAGTGTCCTCAGAATGGGTGGATGGTTACATGGGGGGTCAGCGCTCCAAGAGCGAGTGTTGTGGTGAAGCTGCATTGTCTTTTATGATGTAGTCTTGGAAGCTACGTACCATTACTCTGCCGTACTCTATTGGTTGAAGCAGTCACAAGGCTGCCCAGATTCTAGGGGAAGGTATATAGACCCGATCTCTCACTAGGAGGAGTGTCAAAGACTTTAAAAAAGAATTTAAACCCAGGGTTTTAAAACTACCACAGATGGTTTGTCTTTTTTCTATTGACTTTTACTAACTCTTTGCTTCTTATGCCTATGAACCATTTGTGCCTTATGATTACTGCAAATTGTTTTGACCAGGCTGCCATCTATCTTCATATCTTATTTTTGAAATTAAAAATGTCACATTTAAAGAAAAGTGGGTAAAAATTAACTAAATAACTGAATTTTCAGAGATTGTCTAAGACAAGACTTAATTCACTTGTGGACAGCAACTCAGTTTGAAGGTTAAGTAGGCAAAACATTATGGTTCCAGGTAACAGACACTAGAAAGTTGAGACAAGAAAGAGTTAAACACTGTTTGATATGATCACATTTACGTCAACTTCAGCATTTTATTCTGTCTCTGCTAAATCCTTTTTTCAAGTTAAAAAAAATCTTTTTGTGATGTCTCTGAGTTTTTGTAACTAATTCTTGAACCAAATCTAATTTTGGGATATTTCTTGGTAATGGAAGCTACAGAATTGCAATGGGATGTGTCTACACACCTTTTGGAAAGCAAAGCATCCATATCACAGTATCACAAAGTATCACTTTGATAGCTTCAAGGTATCACAATTAATGAACATTTTTTCACTTTTTTTTAGATTTCAACAGATTCTGTTTTATTTAATTCGGGGTAATTGTTTTTATAACTTGGCAGAGCAAGACTTTTTTTTAAAGTACTTCCTAAAAGGTGATATATTTTGAAATAAATATGGATTGAATTATAAATCTGTCTATATTCAAGTTTATATCTTCAAGGGCTGTAGTTTCACTTATACTTTGTGAATAAATCTATATGCTAATAGATATACTGTTTTATATGATAAAATATAAACAATTTTTAATCAGCTTACAGAAAAGCTTTGAAAGAGACATTAATTAATACAAATGGATCAATTTTCAAATCCTAATGTTCTTTTAAGAAAGATCACCTATTTAGCACTGGTGTATTTAACACATATATGCTTCAATATATTTGATTGGGACATTAATAAAACCTTATTGCTTATATTAGCATCCACTTGTATAAAACAATTAACAGGCGAGAAGAACCAGGCACAATACATTAATCACTGAAACAAAAGCAGAACAATTTAAAGAATTTGTTAAAGATATCCACTTTTGATAAAAATAGGAAAATCAAATGTAATATTATTCTCTTAATTAGTCTATATACATAAAAGTGTAAGAGGATGATGTTCAAAGACCACAAAAAATGAGAGGGGGACTGGCTCTGTCACAGAGAAATTCATAAGCCAAAACGATTATGCTTTGTGTGTGAGTAAAAGACTTGGGTCTTCATTATAATGATCAATAGTGTGTTCAAGCAACTAGTCATGTCTAAAAAGTGTTTGTTTATTTTCAAAGAACACATATATTTACCATTTTAGAATTCTTTTTACTTTTCTCCCAGATAATTTTGGATCATGCAAAGGAAGGATAAACAGGACTGTTGTTCTGAAGATATCTCAGATGTGGAAAATTTATGTTTGGCCTAGTAATGTATCATGCAACCTTTGCTTTCCAAAAGTGTTTAGACACATCCCAATGCAATTATGTTTTTATCAAGATATCAAGGGCCTGCTAATGCAATTCACAGATACTATACTTAAGGTGATACATTTTTATAAAATTTTCCTTAAATGGTTTACTATCAACTTCTGGCAACAGGGTAGTCCCTGTGGAAAAATTGTTTCTGAAAGGGAAAATCCTCACTAACCTAAGGCACGACCTGAGATATCCTCACTGAAGTGTATCTTTCAGGTTAGGGCATTGCAGCCAAAAAGAAAACAGCAAGAACGCCCTTGTAATGGTTTAATACTTTAATTGATGGCCCTTTGGAAAATGTGGAAGACATAGGAGAAAGAGAAGTAAATTCTGATAGTAGCGAGGGTGTGTACAATATTGTGGCTTATCAGATATGATTGGAGAGAGAAGTCTTGGGTCAGCCCTTAAGTAGGAGAGTCCCAGGAGGCCAAAGGATGAGAGTAGAGTACTCAATCGGTTTTTACTGAGACACTGAATTGAAAACAAATGTGAGCAAGGAGAGGAGGGTGTTCATTCTATCTATGAGCACCTACTATCTTAAAAGCTTTGTATTAGGTGCTGGAGATACATACTTATTTCCACCAGCTTCCCTTGGTCAAAGCTGTCATAAGGCCACCCCTGACTGCAAGTGAGGCTAGGAAACGCTATCGAACCCATGTAACCAGGAAGAAAAGGAAAGTCATTTAGTGGACACGTAGATTACTCCTGCCAGAGTTTACCTTCTTACGATATCCATCAAACTCTTCCTTTCAAACATAGGTCATATACCCTCTGTCCAAGAGACACATTCCTAAATCCAGCTGGGCTCTCTGGGTGATGCGCAGTTCTTTTCATCAAGCCTGGATGAGACTGTTCTTGATGGTCTACGGCCTATGATCTAGAAAGACAATTATTTACCCTCTCCCTCACCTATCAAACAAATACACAATTGTGGAGCAGGGATAAAATAACCATGGTTAATTACTAACACTTGGAAAGGAGAAGAACAAGAGACACACGGTAGTTGCTGGCCCATAGCAATTATGAAATTCTTCTGACAGTCTTACGAAGGTGCCCTCCCTGGGAGTAGGGGAAGTTCCTTCCTAAAACCTAATTTTGCTTCCTAGGGAGTATATATATATATACACACACACATACACTGCATGTATATAATACATGTGTATATATGTGTATATGTAAGTTGACATCATTCTTAAATGAGAGTTGATTTTGCACCAAATGTTAGGATCATGATAGATAAACTTCCTTTTCATCTCTCCCAAACAGGAAGTATTTATTTTAAAGCCTACACTTTCATTGACGATGTATCCTTTCAAGAATCTTGGCTTTCTACAGGTGTCTCAATTCTAATTCTTCAGCTCTCACGGATCCAGGCTTTTCTACTTTTCCCTTAATGTCTATTAAATCCCAACGCCTTGCTTACCAAGACTGCAACAATCACAGACTGCCTTTGTATTCACATCCCCAACCAGGACAGCTAAATCTCGTGTTTACTTCCATTTCTTGTTTTCAATTTTCCTCCAATTTCTGACCCTGGAGATAACTCTTACAGTCTCATGAGCTCGGCTATGCACATAAAAGTCTTTATGTTATATTTTACACATTTTTAATGTTTTTTTTATAGCAGAGGAGTTTTCATAGTAAAAAGTTAGTTGTATTGTTGGAAATGCAAGTCCTGGAACTGAATTTTGAAGTTGGGCTACGCTGGACATTTCAGGTTGCGTAGGCCCCATAAATAAATGAAAGAACGGAGGATTATCTCAAAGAAAAAAAGGTAAATTTTATACACGTTTCAATCTACAATATGTATTGCATTTCTCATTTTTGTAATTTTATCATCTTATGACAATGTATTTTTAATATAATCTATTTGTCTATTTCAACTTTCTTTCATATGTGAGTAAACTGAGGCCAAAAGAAGTCAAAGACTTATCCAAAGATACAATGCTGCCTTGTAGGACAGACAGAAGCTGAATTTCCTTTCTCTCCTGACAATATCACATGACTTTTTAAAATTGTCTTGTATTGATAGGAGCTTTGAGGAACTTACTGTAGGCTCAAATTGACTAAAATTCCTTTGACATGTTTCAAGTGATCTAAAACAATTTTTTTCTATAATAAAGAAGGAAAACACAAAAATATCCTTAAGACTGAAAAATGCATTATAGTGGTAGCTATAGCAAAATGTTACCCAATACAAATTATCTTATTCATAATGAAGAGGGCAGGAGAAGTAAAGCGGGAAGTAAGAGTCTTTAAAGAGGATAAGATTCAAAGGACATTCACACAAAAATCTAATTTAATAATTGTAATTGCTTCTGTTTGATTCCACTTTCGTTATAGCCAAGGTTTTCCTGCCAAATATTGTGCCCGTGTCCCATTCTTTTTCCAGAGAGTTTACAAATGTCCAGAACTGTTGGATAGCAACTTGTCTCTGGGTTGGGGTCTCAAGATTTTGAAAATAACAGCAGCAAGAAAACAGAACACCCAATTAAAGTTGAATTTCAGATAAATAACATAAATTTTAGTATAACTATATCCCACAAATATTGCTTGGGACATACTTATACTAATTACTTATTGTTTGTTTACCTGAAATTCAAATTTAACTGGGAATCCTGTATTTTATCTGACAACCCAACTGTAGGTGATGTGTCAGAGGAAAAAGGGTCCACAAGCAATGACAGCTCGGTGCTGAGTCTATAATTTTTTGATTCTCTTGAAAAAGAAGATCCTTCTCTCCATTTCTATTTCATAAAATCTCCACTTTCTACTTTCTCCTTTCCCTCCTCTTTTCAGTTTGCCTACTTGCTCCTCTTTATATTAGTGAGAAGGAAGACTACACAAAAAGTACATAGGTTAACATTTCAAGCTGAATCTCTGTTAACTTATATCTACTTATAAAATATATGTCGCACAATTGAATGTTGTTTTCTCCTTCAGGAAATAGAATTTCAATGTTATTCTCTGTTCTTCCAATATTTAGAAAACTGGATATTTTCCTTTCAATTCGATTGCCACATTCAACTTAATGGTTAATAAATCAGTGGAATCTTCACACTGATCCAATAATATCTCCCAAGTTACCTTTTGCCACCATGAAAAGTTTTTATTTATGACTATACCCTCTTCTGCCCTTTAGCCAGCATTCAATCCATTTCATGTACATTTATGTCCATTCTGCTTTCCTCCTTTTGTAGACCTCAATCTTTCTACCAAGACCTTGATCTCTGATGTGGAACTTTGTCAAATGCTGTCTGAAATGTAGGAGCACACTCTTCGCCGCATGAGGACAAAGCCGGAGTCTTCCTTTAAAGGCAGGAGGTTGCTGAATGAATAAACATTGGCATTTCATGGTGGGGCTCTCTGTCAGAACCAGCCGCTCCAGATATGAAATTTGTACGGAAGGGCATCATTTGTCTGTTGTCTAGTGATTTCACAGATTACAATAACGTTTTTTCAAAACCATTTGTCAATGGTTGAGGGAGGAGACAGAGAAGTCAGGTACTTTTGACGAAGCATTGCCCAAGACTGGACAATGGGTGTGAAGACATGCTTTTCCAGCTTTTTGTTCAGAAAAAAAACTAGTGTAGTAAATGCCTTAGGAATAGATCAATTTGACTCTTTTATCCTGGGAGAGGCTTGGCAGACTATGAATGAATATTCAGTCTTTTTTAGAGAAACATTGATTACATTTTAGTGGTTGCTATAGGTTTTATGAAGTAACATATGCTTCCTAGTCCAATTTGCTATAGGATGACACAATTCTTCAGAACAAAGTACAATATATGTATTTTATTATATATATATATATAAAATAAAATAGAATAACAGGAGTTCTCTTTTAAGAGCCAAATAAAACTGGAAACCCATAGAATATCAAGATTTTTACTTAGCTAAGTTTATGGTTATAAACCTCTTCAAACTCAGTTAAAATATTAATTTTTCACTATTCTTCATTTTAGAATGGAGTATACAAATAATTACCCACCTTAGATGATAAAGGAAAAAGAAAACTGTAACGTAATTTCTGTCTCTTCTCCTTTTCCTTCTCCTCTGAGTCTGAACTCCCAGAGTCAGGGATCAGAATTGTGGAGAATATTGGAGATTCAATTCTTTTATATGCAATAAACACAAACATTCAATTTTCTTGCAAAATTTTCTGAATTCTATCTGCAACTGTTCACATCCTTGTTTTTAAAAATTGTGTACGTAAAGTGACAGAATAAAGAACAAATATATTCAAGTTAACATGAGCATTTTATTATGATTTATAATCTATAGGGCACAAATTTGAAAAAAAATCAAGTAAAACATTAATATGTTTTCTTTGAAAAAGTTTCAAGCTCTACGGAAGAATCAAGAACCCTAAGCAGAAGATCGTCCTTTGCCTTTTTCCTGCATTTTATTTATCCTCAGACTTCACCACTACTAATAGCTGGTGACAGTATTTTTCTAGTACTTTTTCTATGTGTTTAGACACATATATGCATATAGTTCTCTTTGATGTTTTTTTCCTTTGAATATTCTAAATATTGGAGTGCTCCAGTGCTCAGTTCTCTCTCACTTGTTTGTTCATTCTAGATGTGGAGTTAAAAAAAAAAGTCTAATTCTTTATCACTCCCCTCTCCCATTGATAGATAGGCTTCAAGCACCTGCCCCTTGAATCTGGGTGGGCTTGTGATAGCTTCGACCGATAGAGTGTGGCGGAAGTCACACCACGTGACTTCAGGCTAAACTGTAGAAGGCCAGGCAGCTTCTGTCTGGTTCTCTTGGGTGTTCTCCTTGCTCTAAATCACCTTGCCATAAGAAGTCCATGCCCTATGCAGAAGCTGTGTGTAGGCATTTCAATCCAGATCATAAATGTATTGTTCTAGTTGGCCAGACCAGGTGCCAGACATGTGAGTGAAGGAGTCTTTGGATGGTTTCATCCCACAGACATTTCCAACACAGGTCACAGACATCCAGGAAGAGAACAAGCCACATCTGCTGTGCCTTGTCAGAACTCAAACTACAGAATCCCTGACCATATAAAGTGGTTGCTGTTTTTTATCAACAGATAACCAGAACACTAGGGAGTCTCATCTAGTTCCATGGCTTTAAAACTTATTTATATAAAAACTATATGATCTATATGAAAATAACTAGCTCCCTGATCTCTCTCCTCAGGTGCAGGAAGGCTGGCCTCTTTAAGGATCCACTTGGATATGCAACAGCTATCTACATAATAGGATTTTATGAAGATTAAATGAGTTAATATACAACAAGTGCTTAAAACATATTAAGCATTACACACGTGTTAGTTTTATTATTAATTAACTCAAGCTTAAGATGATACAAACTGAATTCTTGATTCCTACAATTTCAACACCTGCTCCTCCTCTTGTCTTTCAATCTTAATAAATTGTTCCACCATTCACCCTGATGGCTCAAGTCCAAAATCTTGGAATCTTGTTTGATTTCTTCCTCACATTCCTCTTACCAGTAGGTTCTGTTGTTCTGCTTCCTAAATATATGCTAACCTCATTTAACTTTATCTTTACAGCTAATGCACACCACTGTAATCCACCATTTGGACTGCTGTAACACTTTATCTGGTCTCTCTGTTTCGTTCTTGTCCCCTACAATCGTTCTTTATGTGGGAGTGAAAGTGACATTTATAAACACAAATCAAGTTATGTTACCTGATGGAAATCCTCCAGTAATCATTTCTCTGTACTGTTAATAAAATCCAAACTTCTTGCTATGGCCCCTGAGGCCTGTGTGATCTGGTCCCTTTCTCCATCTCTGACCATAGGTCCCATAGGACCGTCTGTACTGATCACGTGCCACTCGTGGTGATTGTCTTCCTTTTCTTCAATTAAGTGTTCTAAGCTCATTTCTGCTTCAGGGCCTTTGCATTCCCTATGCTTGAAATTCCCTTTCCCCTTCTCTGGTTTGGTCCTTCCCACCAGCAGATTTTGGCTCAAATGGGTCTTCCTCAATGCGGCTGTCCATGACTACTGAATCTAAATTATTTGTGCATAGCCTTTCTTTCATTCTCTGTGGCATTCTCTATGTTATTTTCTTTATAACACTTCTTAACGTGTAAATAGTTACTATTTGAATAACTTCCTCCCACAGCTATTTATTTGTTCAGGTACTTGTTTACATTTCTTTCTCGGCTTCTGGAGGGAGAGCTCTTTGAGAGCAGGGACCCTGTCTGTCCTTATCCTGGAACAAAGACTGGTGTATGGAAGATGTTCAACAAATATTTCCTGCCTGAATGCCTTTCCTGCTTCCTTCCCCATCTCCCACCTCCCTCCCGTCTTGCCTTCTTTGCTTCCTTCCTCCCTTCCTTCCCCTTTCTCTCTCTCTCTGTTGTGCACTCTCTTTTATACAGAAGGAATATAAAGAAATAATACATAATATATTTATGTATATGCAAATTGCTTTGTACTCAACATATTTTAGAAATATTTACATATCAGCATATTTAGTTCAAACTTATACTTTTAAAATAGCTTCAAGGTATTGCATTGCATGAATGAATCATAATTTATTTAATCATTCCACAGTGAGGGATATTGTGATGGCTTAACAATCTTTTTTAAATAAGCAATCAATGCTATAATGAGTATCCTCACATGGTCTTCTTTATTCATGCGTTCTTGCATTTCCCTAAAATAGAGTCCTGGAAGTGGAAAAATTCAAAAAATTTATCTCCTAAAAAGCTTTACTAAAAATACAGAAACTTGCCCATTTTTTCACCTTTACCCAAACTAGATATTAATATCTTTTAAAATTTTTTCTCATTTTTTGATGAAACATAAAATCTTATTTTTGAGTTGTCTTTGCCTCTTTCAGGACTCTCTGTTCTCTTCCATTGATCAATGTATATATTTCTGGAACAAATACACACTAAGAATTACTATGGCTTTATTTTATGTTAGGATAACAAAATGCTAATAGTATAGAGTAAGCCCATATTTGATTATAAATTCTATTTCATGGAGAATTGAAGTAAAAAGACTAAATGCTCTATCCAAATAAAAGCTCAAAGACAACAAAAGTCACAAGAATTGGCTCTGAGGGGCCACTCTAGTAGCGTATCAGTTAAGTTCGTGTGCTCTGCTTCTGTGGCCTGGGGTTCGCAGGTTCGGATTCTGGACACGGACCTACCCTCTGCTTATCAAGCCATGCTGTGGCAGGCATCCCACATATAAAGTAGAGGAAGATGGGCACAGATGTTAGCTCAGGGCCATTCTTCCTCAGCAAAAAGAGGAGGATGGGCAGCAGATGTTAGCTCAGGGCTAATCTTCCTCAAAAAAAAAAAACAAGAAAAAAAGAATTGGGTCGGAAATTTAAAAAAAAATCTTACCCTCATGAGTCCAAACATATGAGAGCTGGAGAGAAGGAATATGTAAAAGCATAATTACTTATTTATCTCTATTTATCTCATGGAAGAGAACAATATGGTATGGATTAACTCTAGGGGGTCATTTTTTAAAATTTAAATACTCTATTTAAAAATTTAACAGGTGAATAGAAATGGATATATAACTTCTAAAACCTAGATAAATGAATAAAAAACAGAGCAAGAAAACTTGAACAGTCCAATCAATGGCAGGAAAAGGAAGAAAATACAACAACAATAAGAAAGTCAGGTAAGTAAAATATCTAAAAAAACACAGCAGGAATAACCTCAGATAGACCAGTAAATCATGATAACTATCAACCAGTTAAGCTACCTTTTTAAGCATAGAAACTCTTGATTTGTCTTTTTTTAAAAAACAAATCATGCTATATACTATAAGAATTCTACAGAAAACAAAATTACACAGAAAAATAAAAATAAAAGAATGAAAAATATTTACAGGCCATTACTTACACAATATAATTTCTGACAAAATCATCAAACCAAAAAGCATCAAATGGGACAGCAGTATTGTTGTGTGCCAGTCTCAGCCTGTCAATAACCAATGTTGTAGCTGAACCAGCCCTTGTGGTTCTTATTATGATTGCAAGCCACCCTTCAGTGATAACCATCAAGAAACTGAGAAAATAAAGATTTGTTACTTACAGAACCTGGAAATTACACAGCACACACCTGGGGCCACACAGTGAGGTCACAGGTACAGAGGGAGAGAATGTGCATGGGTCTGGCCTTCTTCTTTCATTGAGGTTGAGAATGGGGGCCTAGGGTTTTGTGGGCTCTCTCTTTATTGGCGAACTTAAAACATAAAAGTGGGAATTTAAAGTGCAGGAAGAGAAAAAACAAGTGGTCCACGTGATTAATAAATTGAAATCAACTGAGATCTCTAAAACAAAGGTGCCTCAGTGGAGGTAGGTGGCCTCACTCTCTCTCTCTCTCTCTCTCTCTGTGTATATAGCTGACATTAAACAAATAGCCAGTTATTTCTCCAGCAAAAATGGGTTTATTTGGGATCAACAAAGAATTGCAACTCAGGGTCTGCCACTATGGCAAGTCATGTGCAAGTTCCCCAGCAGCAAGGGAGAAGAAACTATTTTAGAGAAGGGAAGAGGAAATTGAGAGGGCTATTGTAAGCAAAGAGTTCAAGGTGCAATGGCTTCTCATTGGCTGAGTTGTGACAGTCTCTCATTGGCTGAGCTTGTTGGGGTCGGGAACAGGAAGTCTTTCTTTTTCCTGTTGGACTCTGCCATCAATGTAGGGTGCAAGAGCTCCCCCTGTTGGCCTCCAGACTCTATTTTAATGAGGTTTCTGTTTACTAATTTTATATACATATGAAATAAAAACTACGGGCAATTTACAAGAAAATCTCTAGAAAATGCTGATAAATAAAAATAACAGAAGCTATATAATTGATGATTAGATGGTAAAATTAAAAATAAAGTACAAAAAAATGTGCCATAGACTATCTAATGGAAAGTTTTAAAACAACATTCTGCATGAGTCGTATAAAGATGAAAACACAATTGAGATGGCAAATAATTTTTAAAGGAATGAGAGAGAGTACTTGTATATATTGCACTTGAGAGTTAAAGCCACAGAAAAACTCAGAAAACATAATTTATCACCATAATTTATTTATTAGAAGAAAGAAAAGTGGAAAATATCTTGTGTGTTTTACATAAGGAAAAACAGAAAATAATCATAAATATAATATTTATTGAGGGCTTACTATGTGTCAGCCACACTTCTAAACCATTTACATATAAATTCATTGAAATTTCAAAACAACTCTTTGAGGTAGACAATTATTATCCCTTTTTTATAAATAAGATGTTGAAGCACAAGAAGCTGAAGCAAGTTGCCTAAGATCACCCCAAGAGCAAGCTGGGCAAGTTGGCATTGATTCTAACCCAAGATTGATAAGACAGAAAACAAACTGTACTGCATCATTAAATTCTAAAGATTGTTCTTTGAAAGGACCAAGAAAAACAACCAAACCCGTAGCAAATCTGATTAAGTAGAAAAATAAAGAAAATGCAAAACTAAGCACTAGGAATAGAAAAGGGTAAAATTACAGATAGGTAGACTTTAAAATTCAATGAGAATACTATACTCAACTTTATAGCAATATTTTATAATCTGGATGAAATGGATGACATAAAATATGAATGGATGGATAAAATGAAAAATTGACTCAAAAAGATTTTTTTCAAAGTCTGCATAGATTAATATTTATAGGAGAAATTGAAAGGTATTTAAGGCTTTACCTTTGAAAGTGGGTGGCCTACATTTTGGAGTGAGTATATTCATTTATTCAACAAATATTGATTGATCTTTGTTCAGAGTAAGACAGCCCCTCTGTAGAAGGCGTGTCTCTATCAACAAAGGTCATACAGGAGATGGCCTCCTGGGCCTCTTATCTGTCTCCTTTACTTATTCTATTTCATCTCCTTGACCTTAATTTCTGGAGAATGCTGGGGCTCTGTTTTAGATCTCTTCCTTTTTCCATTTGAACTCCCTCTCTGGTAATTTCATCTAGTCTCATATGTTGATGATTCTCAAATCTATATCTCCTAGCCAAACATCTCCCTTAAACTCTAGATCCATGTATCCAAATTAGTACTCAACCTCTTGATTAGGCCTTTAACACTCAACCTCCCATTAATAAGCTCCTTACATCTCTCTTGCTCTAAATCTCCTTCCCTTGGGGCCTAGCCCATCTCCATCAATGGAAAGGCCAAGCTTTTGGTACAAACCTTTCAGTGGTCTTTGATTCCTTGATTTCTTTTACACCCATCAGCAGATCCTGCTACTTTACCCTTAAAATTTATTATTCTGATGTAATATTTAATATAAATATACTATTATTTTTTAAATAAATATTTTGTTTAATCTAATTATTCTAATATAGATTCTACCAATATTTTTGTCACCACCTCCACTGTTATGAAATAACTAGGTCAATAAACACTTTATAGAGAAATTGTCATTTCAGCGAGAGCCTATAGGGAAAAGAAAAACTGGGGATGAGGTGATTTCAGGAGCAAAAAATTTCAAGACTGATATTTACTAATTATGAATAGCCTACAGTAATTATTTACAAAGTATGGTTTGGGGACCCTTGGGCCCCTGAGACTTCTTCTTGGAGATCTGCAAAGTCAAACTCTTTTTATAATAATGCTAGGATATTATTTGGGTTTTTTACTCTCATTCTCTCTTGAATGCCATGGAGTTTTGAGAGGCTGCATAACGTGTGAGTGCTTCATGGCTCTGAAGACTAATACAATTTATGCTGTGCAGTCTTATATTTTAAGAAGTGTACAATGGTAATATCTAATATAGTAACCATCAAGAAGTATAACCTAAATAAACAAAAATTCTTTGAGTTCTTTAATAATGGTTAAAAGTATAAAGTAGTTCTGATACCAAAATGTTTGAGAACCACTATTCTAGAATGATATATATTACTTATGAATAGTCTAGGATAGTTGGAATAGAGAGTGTATATTTATATGTGCTGTAAGGCATACTTAGCCTAAAAGGTTACATCCTGGTCAATCTCTGGAATAAATCTCAGAATAAAGAATGTGGAGCTCATTCTATACTTCAGTGATTTAGAACACAGCGTGGTATAGCAACTGGGCAAAACAGGAGGAAGCAAGTTGACAATCACCACTCTCTAGGGAGCTTTTTAAAAAATGGATTTGTGGAGGCAGAGAAGAGAGCTTCCTGCAAAAAAATATGTTTTAAAAAAGCTCCTCCAGGGGGCTGGCCCTGTGACCGAGTGGCTAAGTTCGCGCGCTCTGTTTGGCGGCCCAGTGTTTCACTGGTTTGAATCCTGGGTGAGGACATGGCACCGCTCCTCAAGCTATGCTGAGGTGCCATCCCACATCCCACAACTAGAAGGACCCACAACTGAGAATACATAACTATGTACCCTGGGGGCTTTGGGAGAAAAAGGAAAAATATAATCTTTAAAAAAAAAAAAATCTCCTCCTGTGTTTTGATTTGACTTATCTCTGTCCACTCCCAATACCTTCTCACCTAACACCAAAACACACACACATGTCACATGTTTGTGCATACACAGTTATCACTACTTGGGTCATTAGAAACCCATTATCATTTTATAAAGATCACTGTAACTGTATGGAAAAATACAACAAAATGAGAAGTGTTTAGAAGGAGGGAAGAAGAAGCAGAATGTGAAACACATTTTGAAGGAGAATTCAATCTATCTTAACTACCAATAAAGTCAGGGAAGAGTCAGTTAGTTTCTAACCTGCTTGCCAGGGTAGATTTTACTATTACCTGTCACAGACTGAACGTTTGTGTCTCCCTAAAATTCATATGTTGAAAACTCTGACCCCCAGTATGATTATATTTGGACATAAGGCCTTATGGAAGCAAGTAAAGTCAAATGAGATCATAAAGGTGGGGCCCTTTTCCAATAATATTAGTATCCTTATAAAAAGAGACACAAGAGAAGTTGCTCACTCTCTCCCTTTCTCTCTGTCATGTGAGGACACAGCAAGAAAGTGGTCATCGGCAATCCAGAAAGAGAGTTCTCACCAGAAAACAAGTAGGTCAGAACCTTGATCTTGGACGTCTAGCCTCCAGAACTGTGAGAATATGAATTTCTGTATTTAAGCCATGAGGTCCCTGGTATTCTCTTATGGCAATCCAAGCTGACTAAGACATCATCTAAGATACAGAGACTTGGGTGGTAAGGGGAGTAGGGTAGACAGATTTAAGAAGAAAAATAATGAATTGCAAAATATTACTTTTCCTCTGGTCCAGCTAAGTTGCCTGAAATTTCTCAATATATTTGAACTTATTTTGGTTTAAGCCTTCTTTTTTTTTTTAATGTTATCTGAAAGATGGGACACGGCAAAACTCCATCATTGCTCGTCAATCCTTTATGTTGAATTAGCTTCTCAGATTAACTGATTGAATGGGACTGAGAAAAGTTATTGTAGACTAGGTCAGGAAGATTAGTGATGGCATACAGCTAGTGCCTAACACCCTCTTTGGCACAACAGGGTCACTCATAGTTTGAGGAGAACTTGCAAATAAGGAAGACCTCATTTTGCTGATGGGAAAGCTAAACCCCAGATTGGCAAAGTGATTTGTCATGGACCCACAAATAGTAAAATAGATGGCACTTAACCCAAATATCTTTTCTCATAAAACTTTCCACTAGGAGTCCTCAACATTTTTGATGGTAAGTAATGACTTCCCAGTCATATTTTAGATGAATATTCTTGAACGTACATATTTTTAAAGTATTACTAAAATATTGACCATGTTTTTGGGGGCATTTTATTTTTTTTAATAGAGAACTTTTTTTAAGAGTAGTTTAAGGTTCACAGCAAATTGGGGCAAATGTACAATGACTTCCCATATACTTCCTGTCCCCACATATGCATAGTCTACCCCATTATCAGCATCCATCACCAGAGTGGTAGATTTATTACAATTGATGAACCTACATTGACACATTATAATCTCCCATAGGCCATAGTTTACATTAAAGTTCACTCTTGATGTTATACAGCCTATGCATTTGGTCAAATGTATAATGACATCTATTCATAATTATGGTATCAAACAGTATTTTTCACTGCCCTGAAAATCCTCTGTGCTCCACTTACTCATCTATTCCTCTACCCTCTGCCTCTTAACTCCTGGCAACTTCTAATCATTTTACTGTCTCTATAGTTTTTCCTTTTCCAGAATGTCATGTAGTTGGAATCATACAATATGTAGTCTTTTCAGATTGGCTTCTTTCACTTAGTAATATGCATTTAAGTTTCCTCTGTGTCTTTCCATGGCTTCATAGCTCATTCATTTTTAATGCTGAATAATTTCATTTTCTCAATGTACTATAGTTTATTAATCCATTCACCTACTAAAGGACAACTTGATCACTTCCAACTCTTTGCAATTATGAATAAAGTTGCTATAAATATCCATGGGCAGGTTTTTCTGTGGACATAAGTTTTCACTTCCTTTGGGTAAATATCAAGTAGTGAGCTTGCTGGATCACACAGTAAGAATATATTCAATTTTGTAAGAAACTGCCAAACCATCTTCCAAAGATGCTGTACCATTTTGCATTCCCATCAGTGATTAATGAGAGTTCTCTTGCTCCACATCCTAGCCTGCATTTGCTGTTTTCTGTTTTCTGCATTTTGGCCATTCCAATAGATGTTTAGTGGTATCTCGTTGTTTTAATTTGCAATTTCCTAGTGATTTATGATGCAGAGCATCTTTTCATAAGCTTATTTGTCATCTGTATGTCTTCTTTGGTGAGACATTTGTTCAGGTCTTTAGTCTGTTTTTTAAATCATGTTGTTTGTTTTCTTGTTGTTGAGTATTGAGTTCTTCGTGTATTTTGGATCACAGTCTTATCAGATACGTCTTGTCTCTTGCAAATATTTTCGTCCCGTATTTGGCTTGTCTTTTCATTTTCTTGATGTTCTCTTGCAGAACATGAGTTTTTAATTTTAATGAAATCCAGCTTATCAATTATTTCTTTCATGGGTCATACTTTTGGTATTGTATCTAAAAAGTCATCACCATACCCAAGGTTATGGGTTTTCTCCTATGTTATCTTCTAGGAATTTTATAATTATGTGTTTTACATTTAGGTCTGTGAGCCATTTTGAGTTAATTTTTGTGAAGGGTTTGAGATCTGTGTCTAGATTCATTTTCTTGTTGTGAATATCCTGTTGCTCCAGCACTATTTGTTGAAAAGACCATCTTTGCTCCATTGTCTTTTTTTTGTTCCTACGTCAAAGATCAGTTGATTATGTCGGTCCCTTTCTGGGCTCTCTATTCTGTTCCATTGATCAATTTATCTATTCACCAAAACCATACTGTCTTAATTACTGTAGCTTTATAGTAAGTCATGAAGTTGGGTAGTGTCAGTCCTCCAACTTTGCTCTTCTTCAAAATTGTGTTCGATATCCTGGGTCTTTTGCCTCTCTACATAAACTTTAGATTCAGTTTGTTTATATCCACAAAATAACTTGCTGGGATTTTAATCAGGGTTACATTGAATCTATAGATTGAATTTGGAAGAACTGACATCTTGACAATAATGTCTTTCTATTCATAAATGTGAAAACTATCTCCATTTATTTAATTCTCACTTGATTTCTTTCATCAGAGTTTTGAAATTTTCCTCATATAGATCTTGTATATATTTTGTTATATTTGTACCTAAGTATTTGACTTTTTTTGGTGCTAATGTGAATGACGTAGTATTTTTAATTTCAAATTTCACTTGTTCATTGCTGACATATAGGTAAGAAATTGACTTTTGTGAGTTAACCTTGTGTTCTGCAAACCTGCTATTATCACTTATTAGTTCCAGGAGTATTTTTGTCTCTTCTTTCAGATTTTCTGCATAGACAATCATATCATCAGGGAACTAAGACGTTTTTATTTCTTCCTTCCAATCTGTATTCAGTTTACTTCCTTTTCTTGTCTTATTGCATTAGCTAGAACTTCTAGTACGATGTTGAAATGGAGTGGTGAAAAGGAACATACTTACTTTATACTTGATCTTAGTGGAGAGACTTTGAGTTTATCACCATTAAGTATTAGATCAACTGTAGGTCTTTTGTGGAGGAGAGGGGAAGTGTTCTATAGTCCAATGATTACGTCTCAGTCTTTTAGTGAGTCTGTGCCTCTGGACTGTGAACTTCATAAGTGTTCTTCAGTTTTTTCTCCCACTTTAGGCAGGACATAATGGCTAGAGTAAGCTGGAGTTGGGTATTTCCCTTTCCCAGGTTAGTTAGGCTCTGATAATATACCCTAGCAGGTTAGGTTCTAGGTAACTAGCTTCCCCAAGAGGACAGGCCTTATTAAACAGAACAGAGTGCTCTGTTGTATTTCAGAATGGTTGCTTTTCCCTCCCCCTGCTGGAAGCAAGAGGATATTTTTCTCTGATATTTACTGTGGGAACCTGCTCAAGCTTCTGGAGGTAAATCTCACAGTATTGTGGGGGTCTCCCTATGACTGAATCCTCCTGGAGGTTTTTTTTTTTTTGTGAGGAAGATTAGCCCTGAGCTAACTACTGCCAATCCTCCTCTTTTTGCTGAGGAAGACTGACCTTGAGCTAACATCCATGCCCATCTTCCTCTACTTTATTCATGGGACGCCTACCACAGCATGGCTTTTGCCAAGCCGTGCCATGTCCACACTCAGGATCCGAACTGGGGTACCCTGGGCCGCTGAGAAGCAGAACGTGCAAACTTAACCACTGTGCCTCTGGGCCGGCCCTCTCCTGGAGTTTTTAACTCTCTGATTTGTCCACAATAAGCCTCCAGAAACTCATCGATTACAGTTCAGTTTTTCTACCTGACATTGGTTCCCCACAGTTAGTGGAGATTCCCTGTCTTCTCCTGTCTGTCTCTCCAGTCTTGGGGACAGCAGTTTGCCTTGTGCCCTCTCGTCTCTTACAGATCCAGGAAGAGTTGTTGATTTTTCAGTTTCTTCAGCTTTTTACTACTTGTTAGGATGGAGTGGCAACTTCTAAGCTCCTGACATGTGGACTGCAAACTAATCTTCCTCGGCTAATATTTTCAAACCTTTTTATTTTTCATTTCAAACATTTACTGGTCTGAACTATGCAAAAAAAAAAAAAAAAAAAAAGAATGTAAATAATCCCTACCCAATATCCTTTGAATTTTGCACTTTCACATTAAAGGCTTGTGTTTAGTTTGCCCTGAATATTTTACCTCTGTGGGTAAATACTATCAATATCTATTGAGCATAATAAGTAAAAATTGCTTTGAATCAAAACAATGTATATTTCACCACATTTGGTAGTCCTGTCTAGCTCTTGAAGTTTTACTTCTTCAAGTTAATATGCAAAAGGCTCTTCCCCAGGGAGGTATAGTACAAGAATGTTCCTCTTTTGACATGGGACATCTTATTGATTCCTTCATTTTCTTCACTGTCGAGCCTGTGCTTGCCAATACAGCCCCCTGGGGAGCCATTTTTTAAAATTCCCAAATGTTTTGGAGAATGCTTTAGAATGTAACTTCTGCCAGAATCTAATTAGCCAGGAAACCTGGATTTGGGGAGACATTCTTTATGACTGGCTTATTTTTTTCTTTACCCCTATTCTCAAAAGGAATCTTAAAAACACTGTCTTCACAATTATTCCTTCTCCTTATTTTTGGCCTTTTCCATAATGGCTTAAAAATTCTTCTAAACAATAAGAACAAATGTTATAAACAAACTCTTTCACAGGCTTTTTCTTCCTCACATCCTCCTTCTCTTCCTACACTCCGAATAAAACAAAGACAAAACCTCACAAAGCAGATTTTCATGGAGCAAATGCAAAAATCATAAATCTAACAAAAATAAGGCATGGGTCAATTTTTTACAGCTTATCAATACATTTAGTTTTTCAAAGTGACTTTTCTATCATATCCAAGGGAAGTTGATCCCATTAGCAACAAGCTCGCCTGGTGTTGCAAAGGCTGCTGACCATTCGGGCATTGATTCTGCCCACAAAAATATGCAGCGTGTTACAAGTGGAATTTGCCCTTTGGCCTTTAGCTCCCCCTCTTCTCAAACCAAGAAGTATTGTTTGCACTGTGAGACCAGCTTTTCCACCAGCTAAAAGTGTTTGTAGCTTGTAACTAAATGATCTTAAAACAGTTCCAGAGAATATGGAATTTCATTTTTCACGAGCAGAGGGAAAAATGAAAGCCTAAAGTTGCCAATTTTCAAATAAAATAAAACTACTAATATGCTCCTAGACTTTTGTTATTCTTGACATTTTGTATGATTTCAAAGCATATTAGAAACTGTGACCAGAATTATACACATCTGAGAAATACAGTGATTCCCAATATTTAGATTCCCATTCATCATCTTCCTAAAGTTCACTTGTCCTTACTTTTAAATTAAAGAAATGAATGAAAATCATTTGAAGATACTTGTAGAGTTTCCAAAAACAAGATTAGTATGTGCAAATAAAAGATGTTCAGCATTCAGAAGAGGGAGCTTTGTCTTCTTTTCTTCTAAAAGAACAGAGAACATAGATAGGGACATTATGAAAATAAAATATGCCTAAGAAAATAAAGAAAATTGAGAACATAGGTGAAAACTGCCTGAATTTTCTTCTATGCACATTAACATAGAGAATATTGTTGGATAATCTGTGATTATCATGTTCAAAAGATCTGTCCTTACCATGTGAACGTTGGCTGTTATAGCTATTTTTATCCTTTGATATTCAAGAAAACTAAAGAATAAAACGGAGAATTGTTCAAGCTAGTGCCTGAGGTTAGAAGAGAATCAAAACATACCTTTGTTTCGCTCAAACCTTTCTGTTGCTGCTGAACACTTCGGTTCCTATGGTAATAATAATAATAAAAATACACAGAAACAAAATTACATGGAAAAAAATGGTATAATCCACAATGGAAGTGGGAAAAGTAGAAGTAAGGCTAGAAATTGTTAAAATGCCAAATATGATTTTCTTGGCTTAATCATCTCAGATTTCAGATTAAGATCTGAGATTTATTTAAGTCTCTTTTGTTGAGGCATAAGGATGAAGTTCTTGTCAGAAAATTGTTCACTTTTCTTGGCTGTAGTAACATTATAAATGCCGTACAAATACTGTTTTTCTTCATCGTCTGCCAAAAAAAGTGGCAATAAAGAGTTAACTAAATATATCTACATCTCAAAAGCATTTTAATTTGAATTTTAGAATAAGATTGTAGTTAATTCACTTTTAAATGCTGCAAACTTTGTTAATTGTGAGAAGTAAAAATGGAATTTATATATGAAAAACCGTATGGTTTGCTATATAAGAGAGAGAGAGAGAGAAGCACAGACTCAAAAATGATTGGTAATCTCTTTCAAATCTATTCGGAGACTGAGGGTGATGTCCAGGCTAAGCACCATGCTGGTGCAATTTGATGCAGTCTAATTTACATAATTACAGGGGACACAAGGAGAAAAAAGACTAACCATATACTATTCTCTCTTGTTTAATTCTCTGGTCAGAATTCCAGTAATGTCTTATTTGTTGCAACAAGAAACAAGATACTCGTTGCAACGCCAGTGCTTTAATCTCAAGGAATTGTAATTTCTGGAAGTGATACTATTTTTCAGAGAGTTAGAATTAGTAAAAGAAAAAAATTAAACATTTTCTAAGGTGTTTATATTCTCTAAAATAGAGTTTCAAAGGATCACAGATTACACATTCCTTTTCTTGGTTGAAGGTGACAAAGAAAGGTGAAAGGGAAGGCAGGAACAAACAAAATTCAAATACTTTTTAAAACGAGCTTCATTGATTTATAATTTACATAAAATAAAATTCACAAAATTCAATTGTACAACCCAGTGAATTTTGAAAATGTGTGTTTGGATAATCCATACCACAATCATGACCTAGAATATTTCCATCACCCTAATATGTTTCCTTGTGCTTCTTTCCTGCCAACCCACCACCAACCTCTGGCAACAACTGATCTGTTTTCTATCTTTGCATTTTTTAGAATTTCATATAAATAGAATCATAAAATATACAGTCTTTTGTTTCTGGCTTTTTCTCATTTGGCATAATATTTTGAAGTTTATCTATATTGTTCTGTGTATCAGGTTTATTTCCTTTTTCATTGTTGAACTTTATTATTATATGAATATTCAACAAAGTATTTATTTATTCACCCATTGATAACCATGAGTTTTTTCTATTATTAAGGAAACCTTTATGAATATTTGAGTTCATGAGAATATTTTTCATGGGGAAATATCTAGGAGTAAGATCGCTGAGTCATATAGTAAATATATTTTCATCTTCATAAGAAATTGCCCAAATGTGTCTTAAAATGTCTGTTCCAGTTAAAATGTTCCTTTAGAATGAAGTTCTAGTTGCTCTGTATTCTCGACAACACTTGGTATAGTCAGTGTTTTTAATTTTAGCCATTCAAGTGGGTGTGGGAGTACCTCATTGTGATTTTAATTTACATTATTTTGAAATAAATAACAGTGTTGACTTTTATGTGCTTATTTGCAATTCATTGGGAGAGTATTCATTCAAATCTTTTGCTCATGTTTGCTCATTTTTAAAATGAGGGTGTTTGCCTTCCTATTACTGAGTTTTAAGAAGCCTTTACATATGCTGGATTGAAGTTTTCTGTTTCATTTTTTTTTAAGAGAATAAGGTTTTCATTTTGGGTTAAGTCCAATGTATCAGTTTTTTTCTTTTATGGATCCAGCTTTTGGAATAATATCTAAGAAACCTCGAGTGTCCTAAGATCACAAAAATTTTCTCTTATGTTATCTTCTGTTAGCTTTGCATTTAGATATGTGATCCATGTCAGGTTAAATTTTACAAATGGGTATGTGGTAAGTAAAGTTCTGTTTATTTTTATATATAAATATCCAACTGTTCCAGAACTATTTTTGAAAAGACTATTTTCTCCCTTGAATTACTGTCAAAATTGGTTTACCGTATATGTGTAATTCTATTTCTCAACTCTCTATTCTACTGCATTGACTTAAGTGTCTATCCTTTTAGCAATACCACAACGCCCTTTTGGCAATACCAACTGTCTATCCTTTTGGCAATATCACAACGCCTATCCTTTTGGCAATACCACGTGTGGCTTTGTTGTAAATCTTAAAACAGTAAGTCCTCCAACTTTGTTCTTCTTTTTAAAAATTGTTTTCATCATTCTAGCTCTTTGTATTTCACATAAATTTTAGAAAGAGCTTGCAACTTTTACCAAAAAGCCTGTGTGGATTTTGATTGAGATTGCATTGAAATCTATAAATCAAATTTGTCTACGCCATCTTTCTTTTCTTTCACCAAAATTTTGTTGTTTTCACTGCATATTACATATATCTTATTAAATTTATTCCTAAATATTTTATCTGATGACATTTAAAGTATCAAAATGACAATAAAAATACCAGTATATGGGGATATCATTAATTTTTTATATTGACCTTGTATCATGGTCTTGTTGAACTCTTTTCACTGAACAAGGAATAAAGAGTTAGGGATATTTCAAGATTGGTTAATTCAGCATTATGTGCTACGATCAAGGATCTAGATATTTTTCATAACTCAGCTCTACCATCTTCATCATGTTGGTTTTTGATCTCAGATTTATTTCATCATAGTCATACAATGGCTACAAAATTCCAAGCATGATATTCTCTCTCTCTCACATGCACACATACACACATATTTCAAAGCCTAGATGAGAAAATTCTTTTTGTGATGCCTCTTTATAAGAGATTTACCAAACACTCTCTTCCCTAAGATTCATCCATTAGAATTCCATTGCAAGCCCATTCGTGAACAACCATGGTCAAGGAGACCAGATTCACCATTCCTAGCTCTCACTAATGAAGACATCCACTGGGTCTGATGAAATACCAGCCTCCTCTAAAGCCTGTGGCTGCCCCATACCCAAACAAAATTGGGTTATCTTCCATGGAAAAATGGGAGTGAATGGCTAATGGGCAGTCAAAAAGAACGTTTTTCAGGTCTCTGATAATTTTAAGGATCTTTTTATATACTTTTAATTACTTGACAACAGAAAGATAAAAATAATTATTTTACTTAAGCTTAACTTACATACATCAGTATTATGAGACAGGGACATGGGCTATTATCCATGTTCAATCATGATAATTCTAAATCAAATCTTAATAGACAAGTTAATGGCACAGCAAGTCAAGTAAAGGACTATAGGAATTATACAAAGAAGATTTTAGAAAAACCTTTACTCCTCTTTGATAAGCTATTCTATTTAAGGTTTTCTACCTTTATAAACTTAAGTTTAATCTTGTTTTAGTGAAACAATGGCAAAGGAAAAGCCCTTATTCATGTTATTTTTGGGAGTTCTAAATAACGGCAAAAGTGACTAAGAGTATATCTGTAATCTTAAAAAGAGGAAGGCATTAAAGTAACCAAAAAGAAACTGGGCAACTAACACACATGGAGAGAATGTAAAATAACAAAGCACGATGTTGGAAAATTGTTCATTGATCTCTTAAAATAGATATTCACATGTGAATGCTTGAGACTCCGGAAGGGCCTACTTAATTAAACATAAATTCAAAACAAGCACGGAAGTGAGAGTTTGGACACTTCTTTCACTTATCTTCTTACTAAAAGCACAGTACCTTTGATGTATGTGATCTATTCGTTGAACCCTTTCTCTCCTAAAAATATCTTACAACCAAAAACCTTTAATATAGCACTCAAGATTTAAATGCCAAAACTTTAAATTTGAAAGCTGAGTATAATAGCATTGTTAACAAATTAGATTATTTTGTGTTCAACTGACAAATCCTTACAATTCTGCATGATAGTAACCTTAGAAAATCATATTTTCTGATATCATATATATATTTTAATACATACAGATATAGATTGTATGTGTGTGTGTATGGATGTGTATCACACTGCAACCTTCATAAGCACTATGCGGGATATAAACTCTGGCATCAAGAAAAATAAAGTATTTTTTGAATATTTTCAGAATGTTAAAATACTTTAGCTTCTTAGCATTTGGGAAGTTATGAAGTCTGTGGAAACATTCTGCCCCAGATCGTTGGGGCAAAGCAGTAGATGGCAGTCTTGCCAGCTCCGCGCCGTGTCTGCCATGGGCGGAAACTGGTTGAGCATGCGGACAATGTGAGCATGCTGGAACGTGTGTACTGGTGGACTCCTGAACCGCCTTACTCTTTTAACCTAGTAAACACACACATATCATATTTTACCACAAAGAAAGGGGAAGGGTTGAGGCTAGGTCTCCGGGTCCAAATAGTACGGCAGTGCCCCAGGGCCCTGAAGGGGGCATTAGGACAGGGCGGAAACTATAGGAACCAGAGGCTTTATTCTCAAAAAGGGAAGGTAAGGGTTGAAGGTATGAACCAGAACATGTGGGATTAGTGACTTTCTAATCCTTTTTCAGATTCCCAGCCATATATAGTTTTTCAATTTTAAGAGTAAAATATATCCACAATTACATAAAAATTCCAGAGGGTGTAATTCTCTTTCTAAGAACAACTTGTGCGTTATTATCCCTCAGATCAGAGAGTTTAGGTCAAGCACCCAGTCAGTGCAGGATGCTGTGGAAGACGCGATACAGTGATGAGCAGGACAGATTTTTTATCCTCTCCACTCTGCTTGCCTCCACCCTGACTATTGTCCTGCAGCTTATAAGTACAGTACTTCCCGCTTATCTGTGGGTTTGCTTTCTGTGGTTTCAGTTATCCGTAGTCAACTGTGCTATGAAAATATTGAATGAAAATTCCAGAAATAAACAATTCATCAAATTGTGCGCCATTCTGAGCAGCAAGATGAAATCTTGCACCACCTCACTCTGATCCACCTGGGACATGAATCATCCCTTTGTCCGGCATAATCCATGCTGTATAAACTACCCACCTGTTGGTCACATAGCAGCCTTCGTGGTTATCAGATTGACCGTCGTGGTACCGCAGCGCATGAGTTCAAGTAACCCTTATTTTACTTAACAATGGCCCCAAAGTGCAAGAATAGTGATGCTGGCAACTCAGATATGCCAAAGAGAAGCCATAAAGTTCTTCGTATAAGTGAAAAGATCAAAGTTCTCAACTTAATAAAGAAAGAAAAAGGATGGTATGCTGAGATTGCTAAGATCTACAGTAACTTTTATTACAATATATTGTTACAATTGCCCTATTTTATTGTTAATTGTTGTTAATCTCTTACTGTACCTAATTTATAAATTAAACTTTATCATCGATACGTATGTATGGGAAAAAAGTGTAGTATACATAAGGTTTGGTAATAACCACTGTTTCAGGCATCCGCTGGGGGTCTTGGAATGCGTCCCCCGGGGATAAGGGGGCATTACTGTATACATAATTATCTCTTCTGCTTAAAGTGAAACAAAACCGCACAAAACAGTACAAATGTAACTACTCTGCCGCAGCAATCCCCTTGGACAATCCATCTCTGTCCTAGCTAGCTTTACGAAAATGTCTTCCTCCTTCACCACCTCAAATTGTTTACTTCTCCACTAATTGTTCTGGCAGAAATGTAGAAGGATTTTCCAATTGCCACATCCAATATTCTCCTTTTAGTTTTCCTTTAATTTGCCTCTCTAGAGTGATGGGCATTTTTGTCTGCTGTCTTCTTTTTGGAACCCTCAACTTCCTTGGCTTCTGTGACTCTACTTTTTCTTGTTTGGCTTTAGATTTCTGACTACTTCTTGTCAGTCTTTTTTTTTTCTTTTCCTGGTTTTCTGTTCTTTGCAACTTACTTGGCATCACCAAGTAATCTGACGTCTCTCTCTCACACATGGCTACCAGCCCTACCTACATGCTGATGCTCTCTAGTCTATGTATCCAGCCCAGACATCTTTTGCTGGCTATTGTGCCAGCTGGACATCTGCAGCTGGAAATCCTGCTAACATCGGAAGCCCAAATGTCCTTTAGAATGTACCGGAATTCACGAAAATGGACTTATTATATCATTCCTCCTCTGAAACTGCTCTGTCCTTCTGTGACCAATATCTGTTAATGACAGGACTCATTTGCCCAAAGCTGAATATGAGAATCCACTTTAACTTTCATCTCACTCTATTCATTCATTCAGTCATCAACTCTTACAGAAGCAATCTTTTAGGATAATGGTATTGATGTAGGTGTTAGATATGACTGCCTTTGTTGAAATACTGGCCTCATTACGTACCAGTCTGTATCTTTTGCTAATTACTTGACCTCTCTGTGCTGATCTGATCATCTCTAACATGGAGAAACTCATATAAAAGTCATATAAAGAGAGATACCAATAAATTAGCTGAGAGGGTGGAAATGAAGGGAGTGTGATGGAGATGATTATTAGCCTTTTCTTGATGCATAGTTTTTCAATACTTGAAAAGAGAATGTATTTGTAATTTAATGAAGAAAAATCAAAAGCAAAATTATTTAGCTAAAAGGCCCTAAATTTTGCAGTCATCGTTTAAATTCCCAAAACTATTATTCTGAGTGTGATCATCAGAATACCATGCTCTTCTTATTTCCTGATTACTAATAGCCGTTGTCAATGATCAATGTGTCCTCAATCTCCCATTGGTACATATTGCTCATACGTCCTTTATCTTAGT
Source organism: Equus quagga (assembly GCF_021613505.1). Taxonomy (NCBI): domain Eukaryota; kingdom Metazoa; phylum Chordata; class Mammalia; order Perissodactyla; family Equidae; genus Equus; species Equus quagga. The sequence goes on along the minus strand of NC_060270.1, from coordinate 97,567,602 downwards.
TTGCCTGGAGTCAGGAACAGCTTAACAGTGTTAAGCAATATTTGATGTCTGCCTGAAGCATACTACTTGCTAAATATAGTGAAAATCAAAATTCCTCTACTAATTTCAGTTTCAGGTAATTCTCTGAAATATCATGATCTGCAGAAATTCTTAGGAGAGGGTATTTCTTAAAATTTTAATCATTTTGGATCCTATCTTTAAACATATGTATTCTTGAATTTGCATGGCCAATCTTATATAACTCTTAATATTATCAAATAAGAAGATAGCAACCCACAAGGAAAGAGAAGTAGAAATATTAATGACAATTATAACAGCTCAACTGAATAAATTAAATAATACGATGCCCCATAGTGAATTTTTCTTTGCCAATAATGGATATCACATTCAAATGGAACTTCTTCTGCTTTGACCTTTTTTATAGCCTTATTACAAAAAGTGTTAGCCAATATTAACTACTTACTAGATTAGTATAGGAAAACTGCGTGTCACTTATTGGTTTATCCATTGTCATCTCAAATAGGGCCGAATGGTCTGATTTCAAAGTGACAGCTGGCGGTGTCTCTTCCTGATACATGCTAATCCAGTTTTTATTATGGAAAAACTGCCTGTGCTTTCAGACAGCGAAAGGGAGTTACTAAATGTAATCACTAAGGAGGAACCTTGGGATTGCAAACATAAAAGACTAAAATGAACAGTTTTCTCATTACAGAATGGTTTCCTGATTAAATACAGATTAAGGGCAGGGAGAAATCATTTAGAGACCTAAATAGCATTCTCCATTGTGTATATACACACAGAATCACGTATGCATACATCTTTAAATGGATATGGATATAGAAGTTACGCTCATATAGATATAGGTATAGCATTGGCATAGCAGAGTATATGATGACACAGTCACAACATTTACTCTCTCTTAATATATTCATAAAACCGTTTAAGAGTATATGGGTCAATTCCCATTTTCAGGCTTAAATTTTGGGGCCGGAGCATAAAAGAAGCAATTGTCATTGAAACCAAGTATGACTTTGAGATAGATCGTTGTGCAGACTGACTTATATCAGAGAAATGGAGGACTGCCCAGTATCTTTTCCCCATACAGGAAACGAAAAGCTAAGAGAAAGCTATCAAAAAGGACTTGGTGGCTAGTGCATCATAGCTACATGAGAGAGTCACCAGAAATGAGAGCATTTAGTGTGTACAGAGGCATACCTTCCTGATACTCTACTTTGGGATCTTGATGCCATTTGTATTGTATAACAAACAGCTCTCTCAAATTTTAACTCCTAGCTGTCAATTGAAAAGGCCACCTAACTATTTCATTATGCCCTAATTAATAATGCACTTCAATAAAAATAATTTCTTTACTCCATAATTTATCAGCATGTTGAATATCTTGCCCGATACTTATTGCTAGAATAAAATAAGCATTCTGTTTGCAGGAGGAAACTTTCCTGATAGGAAAGATGAAGAGTCACATCTCAAAGCAATGATCCCCTTTCTTCAATCTCTATAGTCGTTGTGGCCTCAATTATTTTGGACCTCAAATCGCAAATACAAATAACTATTCTGGAGTTAGGTAGTTATGCCAACAGATGACCAGTTGCCAGCACAATTAGCCATCTGACCTTCTTTTGAAAGTACAAGTGCTCACAGTTTTCTATATCCTTGGTGAAATTTGTGCCCACACGCAATTCTGGGTGCAGAACTTGGCACAAACAGCACAAGTCAAAGGTCTAGTGGAAACCTCTTTCAAAATCTGGCTGTCAGTGTCAACACACTCTTCTTTAGCCAGTCTGTGAATTCAGAAAGCACAAATAATCGTGCCCAGAAACCAGTTAATTTGAGGAGGCAAAACTAATGCTACTCTTGCCTGTAAGGGGGTGTCTTAGTCTGTTTGGGCTGCTATAACAAAATACCAGATACTGGGTGACTTATAAACCACAGAAATTTATTTGTCACAGTTCTGAAGGCTGGGAAGTCTCAGATCAAGTCCCTGGCAGATTCTGTGTGTAGTGAGGGCCTGCCTTCTGGTTCATAGATGGCACTTCTCACTGTATGCTCACATGGTGGAAGAGACCAGCTAGCTCTCTGGAATCTCTTTTATGTCGCTAATCCCAATTTCTCATGACTTAGTCATTTCTCAAAGGCCCCGTCTCCTAATACCATCACCGTAAAGGTTAGGGTTCCAACAGATGAATTTTGGGGGAATACAAACATTCAGACCATCACAAAGGATAGGCAATTATGACTCAAAGTTCAAAGAAGCCATAGCCAGTCAAATGGTAGACAAGTGAATCTCTAACTAGGTATTCCTTTTGTATGTTTGATGACTTTTCCTCATCCATAACTAAGGAGAGCCTTCAGAGACCCTTGTGACAATGCTATAATCAAATCTGTTAGATGCTTTCCCAGTGTTGCCACTTTAACTGATCTGTTTGTATAAAGGGGACTGATGACAAGACCCCCTGTCCATTGACAATGCTGAGAGGCTAAATCACTCTTTATAAAATGGGCTTTTTAATCTTTAATTTTTTTAAAAAAATGGTATTTGGTATTCATTTTATGTTTGCATTCTGCTGTGTTATGAACAGGGCTCAAGACTCTTAAATACCAATGTCAGAAATAGAGGAAAAGAGAAAACATATAGCATGCACAAGCCACTCCACATTGATTCAGTTATGCTATTTGAGAGATTCAAATGAGAGTTAACAATTCTATTTCAAGAACGTTGATACCATGCTCATGGCAATATTATATGAGATAATAAAACACAAAAATAATGAGATTTCCCTCCCAAATGCCCTGTATTTTTCTAAAGTTTGTAGAGCATTTTCAGAATAACTGAAGCTAACACAGTTGACAAATATCTAAGAATTAAATTTATATTTTGAAACAGAGAAGAGAAAAATCAACGACAGAGTTGTAGAAGTAGAAAACTAATTTAAAGGATAAAAATAATGACTGACACAGGTGCTGATGTAAAATATCCCTGCATCTGTCAATCAGTTAGGAAGTATCTCATTTTGTTTGGATAGCTTGGCCTGACCTCATACGGACGGACATCACCCACGATTCTGGGCAGAGTCAGAAGACCTGACTGTCCCTAGGGCACACTGCTTAATGACTTCATGAACCTCAGTTTCCTCACTGGTAAAATAGATCTTAAAGTAACCACTTTTTCTTCTTCATGGTGTGAATGAGATAATATGTCATAAGTCAGTTTGTAACTTGCCAGTCATTTATTTCAGTGTTTTTACTCTTGTGCTGTTTTGGATTCAAGCCTGTAGAAGTAGGATCAGGCCAGTTAATAAAAGGCCTTGAATTCCAAATAACAGCTCATTAACCCTCCTGAAGGTTCTATTTAAAAACTTATTCTTAAAACAAAAATAAAATTGCTGGACATTTCTTTTTGTGTCTGCTTATCACTTTAAACTCAAATGTCTTCTTTCTCCTTAGTTTCTCAGTCTCTATTAATGGCTGCTTTTTGGTTAGGCCAAACTTCAGAATCCTCAGATCCCTTTTTCCCCTTATCTGCCAATATCCAATCAGTTACAAAATCCTATTTGGACTTTGAAAACCTTTCCTGTGTGTCTTTTCTTTTCCAATTCTTCTATTAATACTCAAGCTTATGATTATAATAGTACTTAAAAAGTTTTTCTCCTTGATTTTTAATAAATTGCACGTTCAATGTGAAATATTTAAACATTCAGAAAAAATAAAAGAGTAACAACATTCCAGTATTTTGTCACCCAGAGTATACTACTGTTAATATATTTGCATAATTATTTTTTTTTTTGAGGAAGATTAGTCTTGAGCTAACATCCACTGCCAATCCTCCTTTTTTTAAAGATTTTTTATTTTTATTTTTTTCCTTTTTCTCCCCAAAGCCCCCTGGTAGATAGTTGTATATTCTTAGTTGTGGGTCCTTCTAGTTGTGGCATGCAGGACGCCGCCTAAGCATGGCTTGATGAGTGGTGCCATGTCCGCACCCAGGATTCGAACCAACAAAACACTGAGCCGCCTGCAGTGGAGCGCATGATCTTAACCACTCAGCCACTGGGCAGGCCCCCAATCCTCCTCTTTTTGCTGAGGAAGACTGGCCCTGAGCTAATATCTGTGCCTGTCTTCCTCTACTTTAAATGTGGGATGCCTACCACAGCATGGCTTGATAGGCGCTGTGTAGGTCTGCCCCCGGGATCCAAACCAATGAACCCTGGGCCACCAGAGCAGAGTGGATGAACTTAATAGCTATGCCACAGGGATGGCCCCTGCATAAATTTTTATGCATAATTTTTACATCATTGACATTCTGTTGTATATACACTTTTTTTCTATGTATATACATGCAAAATACTTTTTGTTGTATATACATTTTTTTCAGAAAAGAATATTAAGCTATACAAATTATTTACTGTCACTATTTCACTTGATACATGTATTTTGAAAGTAAATAAATATTTATTTGAATAAATAAACCATGCATGTGGTTCATTTTGAACACGAGTTGTGCTGTGAACATCACCCTCCCTCAACTGTGTCACCCAGCCAGCTAGCATCCTTCCAGAAGTAGCTACTCCTGCCAGCTTCTTGTATGTTCTTCTAGAAATAATCCAGACATATCTAAGTGCATATAAATACCACTCTATTTACTACCATACACATCAACATACTTTTTAAAAAGTATATATTTTTAAAACGTATACACAGGCATGTACAATTACTTATCAACCCTAGTATGTAATATTATTCTGTACCTAATTTTAGCAAGGGAATTTTACAACAAATTTAGTAAAGTTAAATTGAATCACAAAAGGTTCATTACCTTATTCTTACTTTTAATATTTCACTCCAGAAAAGAAACAATATCATGAAGCACTTCCAGTCTATAAAATTATCTGAGCCTGATCCAATGAACTATTAGCCAGGCTAAGGACTACGAAATGCATTCAGAAAACATAAGAAAATATTGATTACATAAAAGGCACTGTAACTGAGACTTTATTTTTTTGACAGAGCAGACCACTGAGCCACATTGTGATTCCTTGTCAAGAAATATGCGATATTTCCAGAATTTTTGTCACTCTCATCAGTATTCTCATTACTGATAACTTAGCTATTCAAATATGCAAAATTTTACAAATTTTTTTTACTACAAAAGACTCAATAGGTTCCTGAAAGTGGTAAGTTCAAATCTCCCGCTATGATTAATTTTATATATTCCAGATTCTTATAATAGTTTTTTTCTTACGTGTGTTAAAGCTATGTTTTTAGGTTTAAACGGGTTTAGCCTTATTATAGCCTTCTGAGGAATTGTTATTTTTATTATAATTGAATGATCTCCTTTTTCCCTAAATCACTTTGGCTTAAAGCCTGATTTGCCTGATATGAGTATTACCATACTAGCTGCTTTGGGTAAGTATTTGCATGATTTTAGGTGTTTCTCTTATAAACAGCATGTGGACAGATTTTTAAAATCTAATGTTAGAAACTTTATCTTAAAAGTTTTATCTTTTTACATTTATTAGGGTAACTCATATATCGTGAATTGTGGTTTTATGAGTTTTGTTTACAATATTCTTTCTTTACTTATTTCTCCTCTGTTGTCTTTACTATATTATCAACGTTTTTGGCCGCTCTTCCCCAAGCCTTTCCCATCTACGTTTTTGGAAATTATTCTTTCATTCTTTTTTTTTTTCTTTTAGTGGTTACCCTTGAATTTTAGCAGACATATTTTACCTAATAAAGCCATTGGCATGTCTGCCCTCTTTGTACCATATAATAATCAGCATACTTTAACTAAAACCTCTCCCTTACATTTTCATTTCCATGATACTATTTTCTTGTATTTTAGTTTTACCTTATTTCTAATCCCACAAAATGCAAGTTATCGTACTATAATTGTTTTATTTTACATTATAAATGTTTGTTGAATGAATAACAGCAAGTAGAATTTTGACTCCATATTCGTGTTTATTACAAGCTGTGCTTCTGATTTCCCCTCATAGATAGCTTTTTATTTTCCTCCAGAGAAGTCTTGGGCATAGTTAAGGCTTGAGTCTTCCCTGACCTGATAGGTTTGCTGGTTTGTTTTTAAATTTTATAGAGGATTAAATGTATTCCCTAATTTACAAGTCCTAAATTTTGGAGCAATGTAACCTAGGCTCCTGCTACATTGACCGGTAATAGTACCATTCTGCTTTAAGCCTCATTTTCTCTTCGGCACTCGGGAATTTCTCCTACTATGAATTTTTTAGGTATTACATATTAGGCAGTATTTCTACATTCTTGTAGTTGGAGAAACATCTACCTAGGCTCGGTTCAACATGTTGCTAAGCCTAAATTCATAACCCTACATATACAATTGTATACTACAGTTATACTGTAGCTTCACTTTAACATTTTACGTACTTTCTCATGTGACCACAATTTCTTTATAAATCTCATTTTCCATTGTTTCATAATATTCTGCATTTTAGAGTCAGAATGTCTGAGTTTGATTCTCGGTTCCGCTTCTTTCATAACTTTAAAATTTTGGATAATGTACTTAATCTCCCTGTGTCAGTTTCTTCATCCATACAATGGGGACACTAATACAATAGAATAGTTATGAAAAACAAATGAGTTAATAATTGTGGAACACTTAGAGTCATGCCAGGTGTCCTCTCATTGCTTAATAAATGTTAGGTATTTTTAATTATTATTTTGTTACCATTATCATCTTCTGCTGCCACCAGCATTACCATCATCAACATCACCATCAACCCTCTTGAGCAGAAATTGCCTCCAATCCAAATTCAGCAATATAAATAGTACTTTGATGATCACCATCTCTATTTATATTTTATTTTCTTAGAATAGATGTTAATGAATTTTAAGGCTCAGAATACGGTCATTTTAAGGGGCTTTTGATTTCCAAATGCTTAACATTATCTTAAATGTTTTTTCTTCTCCCAATTTCATTCCTTTTCCATACGTCTGTTGGCGGTCTCTTGTCCCATTTCCCCTTGATCTTCCTGAATTCACCATTTTATGTGGTAGACTGTTTCAGGCATGCTCAAGTGCCTGTGCCTCTCTCTAGCTCTTCCTGAGGGCTTTCTCTACCATCCCAGGAACTTGCTTGCCCACAGGTGGGGCAATCTGAAAATGCAGGAGAGTTAATATCCTCAGGGGCAATCTGCAATGAATAAGGGATGGGAGTAGATGGCTAAATGCCTCCACCTTCCATCTGTGGATGGGATAATTATGAGATGTGTTCTACATGGTTTCTCACAGACTACCCAGTGATGCTCAGCCCCATTGTCCCATAGTGATAGCCCACTCATTAAAGCACGTTTAGCATCTTTAATGCTTTTCTCCTTTCCCTGTCCCACTTCCTCTCTTCTTCACTTGTGCTTTCTGAGATTTTTTCCAAATAAATTACCAAGCCTTAATCTCATCATTTGCTTTTGGAAAAGCCCAAATTCAAATACATACTACAACAGTTTAATCTGTCTGAACTTCTTTGTAAGTGAGCTCAACAATCTTCCGTAGATCTCATGCATTCAAGGCAAAATACAAACTCTTGACTTTGGAAATTAAGACTCATTACAACATATCACTTTCTATTTATCCTACCTCCATTTTCTCCTACAAAACCATTTTCTTAACCAAACTGTTTAATCATTATTTAAAACATGTAATGGCATATTATTCCTTACACCATTTCTACATATTGCTGGGTCAGCCTAGGATGCTAGGCCTGCTTATCCCTTTTGGTTAGATTATACTCTTTCTCCAATACTCACCTCTGTGAACATTCCCAGACTGTTCAAATCAGGGAATTGTTTGAGCATCCCTTTGAAGTCTGTAGTGTGACTGTTTTCCCCACTCAATTGGCTCTTGGCACACCCACGTTGTAATGTACTACTCACTCCATCATCATGTCCTACACCTAATCTTTCAGGAATAGGGGCTCTGTTTTCAGGCTTCTATAATGCATATTCATTATAGAAAAATTAGCATATACTGAAAAGGAAAACAAAGCTGCTTTTTTATCATGCTGTTTAAAAATAGCCGATGTTAAGATTTTGAAATATTTCATTCTAGTCTTTCTCTATGCTTGTTTTAAATATTATATATATAGTTAATGATTTTACCATTTATTGTGAGGATACACTATATGCCAGGCATTTTGATGAGTACTTCATATATAATATGCTGTACAAGAAGGTGACGGATACTGCTGATTAACCCCATTTATATATGAAGAACTTGAGGCTTAAAGAGTTTATATAATTCTTCTGTTCAAATGCTATTAAGTGGTTGAGTTGGGACTCAAATCTAAATCTCTCTGGTTGAAATTTTTATGCTCCTAACCACTAAAACATATTGCCTTTTTCACTTTCACATTCTCTCAGGATTTAGGTATATAGAAATGGATTAATTATAATCTTCAGTGGTGTTATCTGATCATTAGCCCTCCTACTTTTCTATCTATGTATTAATGTGTCTATCTATGTATCTATGTATGTATCTATCATCTATCTACCATCAATCTATGTCTGTCTATCAATCTTCATTATCTTCTTTGCCATCATCAATCTATCTATTTATGTAACAAATATGCATGAATCTACCATCCAGCTTGGGATTTATCAAAAACCCTTATCTATAAGCTCTTCCCCATTCTATCACCCTGAACACCATATTTATAATTATTTTGCTTTCCTTTTTATATAGGTTTGTTACATTTATGTGATATGTGTGTGTTTGTGCTATTTTTAGAATTATACAAAGGGTATTATGTCAAACCTAATTATCGTAGACTTTTTTTCTTATTTAATAGGTGTTCAGATTCAACCATATTGTTGCCTGCCCTGTAGTTAAGTCATTTTGACTACTATATAATATTCTAATACGGGAATATACAAATTTATATATCTATCCTCCTCTGATGATCATTTTGACTTCTTCCAAGTTTTTGCTATTATGAACAATGCTTCTACGAACATTCATTTACACATTTTTTCTTCTTTTATTCATACTAATTTTGAACTTAATTTTTAAAATTTACCTCACAACACAAGCACTTATTTTATTAAATATATTTTTTTAACTTTTAATTTCACAATTAAATTGCTACCCAATAGTCTATTGTATATTTCACTTAATAGCTCCCTGTTGTAATTTGTGAATATGCCAATTTTCTTTTGTTATAAATAATTCTGTGGTGAACATCTTTGCACTTAAGAGTTTTCATTTGTAGGAGGATCCAATTATGATTCATATGAATTACTGGCCTCAAGATGGAGACTACAAATGATACATATATGCTAAGATTATACTCTATGAATAAATGGTGTAAATGACGGGGTCTCAACTGGGCAACTAGAATGTGCTTTTGTCAGTTGTTATGACAACAGTGACACTATGCTATTGCAATCATATGACATCTAATACAATGCGGTCGTAATTTTTTGCTTTTAATAAACTATAGGTTAATTCAGTTCTGAGGTCAAAAAGTCTTATTGACACAACATTTGATGGAACTCAATTTAAAAACCTAAGCTTATTCAAGCTTATAATTCAAGCCTATAATTTGTCAATTGGAAATGGCTCAAAGTTGTCCAAAGTAGAACTAATTTAAATGGTTATTTGACTTAACATCTGTGTATGCATGTTATAAAAAGGAGATATAATTAACTTGATTCAAAATCAAATAAAATGGGATACATAGGCTATGATTAAACCTTTTCTAAGTTTAAGAGCCCTAGCTCTTTATCTCCTCTCCTTAACTCATCTTCCTCTCAGCAACACCTTGTCACTATCTACAGGTGTATCAGAGAGAACTAACAAGGTATCTACTTACTGATCACCTTGAGCCCCATAGCCATTTTTATCCAAGTCAGAAATTGACAAGAACTGCTCCATCAGTCTTAGGCTATTTTTAATGATATAATGCTTACCATAAAAATGAACATTTACAATAGCTCCCCTTATAGATAATCAGTTAGTTTATCCTATCCAATTGCCATTATTCAGAACCTAGAGGGAAGTTTATTTCCTCACCTTTACTAGCGACTGTGTGGACGCAATAACAAAAGGAAGAAAAATGAAGATGGTCAGAGCGAAAATGTGGATCTGCCTAAAAAGTTTTCTTAGGGGCAGATTTTCATTAATTCTGAATTGCTCCATCCCTGTGCTGGTCAAAGATCATATGGTGGTTAAAAACTTGGATTTTTAAAATTGACATCCAAGTTAGAGAATTAGGCTTGTTCCTAGTTATTGAATTAGGATCTACAATATCTGGAAACCATTTCTTGAATAAGTGGTAACCATCAATTGTATATTGTGTAAAAAATTTAGTTATAAACTACAAAGATATAATAAAACTAGCATAGATTTTATTCAAATTATTTAACATTAGCATTCTTATAAATCTGAAAATTGTCTACTGAAGAGGAAAACTGTTTAAAATCTGTCACCATGTAATAAAGCATATAATTGCACATGAATAAAAAGCATGGAGCATTGCAGCAATGTGTATACTTTGCAACTGTCTTTCCTTCTATTAAAATATCAAATGCAGATTTTTTGTGTTAAAAAGGAATTTCAGATTTCTGTAAAAATTATTTTTAAATCACATATTTTAATATTTTACAATATGGAAAAATGAGGTAGTAAAAATAGGAATTTCACAATAATAAAATTCAATGCTATACTGAAAATATTTAGATAAAATAGTTCCTGATATTATTCCAAATATTATATTCGGTCATCAGCATAACACATCTCTGCACAATTTACAGTTTTTCTGAGACACAGGGACCAAATTATACAACCTCAGTTTACAAAACTACAGGAAGAAAATTACAATGTGTGTAATTAGAGGGATGAGAGCTAAAGTTAAGAATTTTTTCAGTATCTGAAGCAGTTTTTTAAAAATGAGAATTATTAAATGATGAGGAATTTTATACAATCTGAAAATGATCTGAGATTGAAGATTAATTGAAAAGCTATGTAACCTACATCATTGTTTTCAATATAAAAATGTTCTCAATATTGTGAAACAAAATTGAAAAATCTTAAAGTGGTTGAAATATGAAAATAATAGCAAGTGAGAAATTGAGATAGGGAACCCCTTCATTGTTCATACGACTCCAGACACGCACACATGTTCTTCCATTTATGGTGGGCAATTACGCCATTTCAACTATTCTTAATAATATTCTCATTTGGTGGATTTAAGTCGACACCTTAATATTATTTGAGCATCATTTTTGTGGTTACTACAAAATGATTTTAGGTTAGATTTTGGTAGAAAATAGCCAGGGCCCATTTGGCTGTGACTTTTCTTGGAAGAAAAAAAATAAAAGCTTTATCTTAATTAAAGTTTAATTAAGGATCACGTTTGGCAGTACTTTTCACACCGATCTACACCAGCAGATTTTCTAGGGCTTAACTTTATCGTGCAGAAAATCCTCTTTTATTACTCCCAACCTGTTGTAAAAGCTGTTGGCACAGAGCGGTGGTTGCCTCATTCAGACGCCTTGTTTGCCACTGGAAATATCCCAAGTCTCAGGAGATAACACCACAGTGGTTCAATTTAATATCTGTCCTATCACTACAAGACTCCAGCTCATTATTAATGATACTATTCATTAATTTCTTGTTGGGCTGATGTTGTTATTTATTAAAATATTAAAGAATGCCCCTGGGACACATGCATAATGAGGGACCCCTCCGTTTCATGAGCGAGTACCAGCTGAAGGAATGAATGAACACACTACAGATTTCGCCACCCTGTGCCGCACCATTCCTCTCTCATTAGTCCTGCTACATCTCTGAGTGACACTGTAAATGCATTTTGTGCTCTGTCCAATCAGAGCTTAATACAAATGCAGGGCCCTTTTTTTTTTTTTAATGAGCCATTCCTATGCAAAATGAATTGACTACCGTCTGACTCATCTAATCCTCCTGTATTTTGGGGAAGAACTAAATTGCCTGTATTTATATAGGAGATAAATAAAAGTTGACATATTTTTTTCCTTTTCAGTCTTGCATTTGGAAAATTTCAGCATCATAAATTCTCCATCTTAAGAACCTGCCACCTTCGTTAACTAAATCCCAGCATGACATTTAAACATGTGATCGTCGTATTTAAAAAAGCCTAAACAAGCAGTTTGTACACGGCGGTGGTCATTTGAAGTGTGTTTGCACATGCATTCAGGTGCAGCCTACAGAAACTCTAAGGATGTTTGATGTATTTGCTCACCCTTTTAATACGTGGGTATTGAAAGACATCCTTAGAATGTGCTCAAATGTATACGGTAATTTAAAGGGGGAAATATTTGAAATGTTATAACCATTTTCAACAATTTGGGGAATAAATAATATTAAAATATTTTTATTAGAGAAGAAACATTTCATTATTTGATTCTCTTGCTGGTCACTGAATGCACAGAGTGAAATCTCCATAACAATTGAGGTAGCATCTGAAGGTAAAGTTTTAATTTGTTCTATATGGTTGTTATTTTCTCTCCTGTGCAAATAATTACTCTGGTGAAGAAATACCACACTGTTTTGAGGGGATTAACTGGGCATAATTGCAGCCTGTTTTGATCCTTCTTTTAATAATGGATTCTTTCAATCTATCTTTGGTAGAGCAGCTTTGAAGGGATAGTTTAAAAGCTTTTATAGATGCCTATGCAATCTTTATACTGTGAGTTTATACCTGTTTGTGTCTGAGCAAAAAATGGCACTGTATTTAAATGGTGACATTGAAGGTTCACATTGCAAATCTTAACCCGCCTTTGCCTAAAACAGTGAATTGTGCTGGTTTTTATCCCTTCCAATAGTTTATATTTCAATATACATCCCTTCTAGATTATATGCTATTCAAAGTGAAGTTGATTGCAAGTTTTATTTTGCAATACTGACTCATTTTATGAAATAATTTTTTTCTGGCCAGTGTTTAGATGTTCAAAAATCATTTGAAAAAATAAAATATGCTCACAAATCATTTGCAAAATTAAGTATGCTAGAAAGGCTGCAAAATATTTCCTTTGTCTAAATTTGCAAATCTTGAACTATCAGTGACCTGATGTCAATATTATAATATATTTGTTTCACAACAGTGGCTCACAAAGCTGTTGGTTTTAGGCCATATTTTTTCCAAGTCCTGATTAAGATACATGATATCTTCCTATTTTAATTTATTGACATTGGTCGTATTCAAGAAGGACATAAGAGTTTATTTTCTTCAAAGTAACAGGAACCATAATAACCAAATGCTGTGTTTGGTTCTCATAACTGCATATCATACACGATTTAATGATATTCCAATCCTGAAAAAAGAGGAATGAGAAATTTCCTTAATTATATTTAAAAAAAAAATAGAGGTTGGAAGATGAAGATTGAGCGGAGCAATGATCAGATTTGAACAAAATCACAAGAATGCAAGGAGGAAGAGCTGATTATTATTATTTTACAAAATCCCTGACAACTAAAATTCAGGTTCTTTTGGAAGGAGGCTTTATGTCAAATAAAATAGAAAAAAATGTTTATTACTATAATTTCTCTTAGGAAGTAGTCTGCATTTTTTTTTGGAAATAAATGCTTTGATATAAACCCTTGGGGTGAAAGAGAAAACAAAGAGGGCCTCAGGTGAGGAGAGAAATGTTCCCTGAGATATCAGGGTTGAAGGGCAGGGAGTGATGGGGGAGAGAAAATTGTATTTGTTTCTTTGGGGATGGAGCTAGTGGGAAAATATGCTAGAAAGAGGGCCTGTCTGATGACTCTGCTGTGTGTCTTTCCTCCCAAGATCTGTAGAACCTTCTAAACTCACCAAAGACTTGGCGTGAGAGGATTTGGGAGTGGGAATCGGTGAAAAGCTTGTCTTCAGACAAAGGTATAATGTTTATGCAGATGTGGAAATGCTGAAGTAGAGAGAAACCATGGTATTGGAGGTTGTTCCAAAAATGACAAATTATTTTATGGATGGGAAACCCTCAGCCAATAGCAGAATAACATACAAATTTCTACAGGTAGCGCTAGGAGGACCCATTCCCATAGATACTTTTCAGCCCAACAAGCCCTCTTATTTACAGATAATGAAAAACACATTAGAAAACTAAATGACACACCTAGTTACTCACTAGTCATTGTAGTTAGTGTAATTAGTGTAATTTCTACTCTACTGTGTTTTCATAGGATGGTTTTGACTTGTAAGGTTAAGAAGTAGTCTAGAATTAAACTATATAGTCCAGAAGATCTGAGGTAAAATTGTATATAAAAATATATATAATAGGCAACACAAGTTCTGGCAACACACTTCCAGGATTTATTTAAACAGGTAAAACTAACATCATAGGAACTGTTAGCATTATGACAAAAATGTCCTTGTATCATTAGCAGAGGCAAATATTTTGCATGCATGATATTCTTAGATTCTTATGCCACTTTGATTACTTCATATGAGAAAAACTTCATTTACTACCACATATATTTAAAATCTTGAAAGATTAAATAACGGAGGTGAGGTTCTTCATGAGTTATGAGGAGAAGAAACATAATAATTTCTCTCTGAGATTAACTTTAAAATTCTAAGATAAAGTATCTACTTAGTGGCATATTATCATCATTAAATGACTTAGATTTTGAGAGTCATGTCTTAGAATTTAAAATGTGAAATATCTTGAGGTTTCTTTTGCAATATCATCTTAATCCTTTGGATGAAGAAGCAAAAGTGGAATGTTCTATTTGTTTAAGTCAACTAGTCAGTACTTTTTCTTAATTTTCATAGAGTCAGTTTAAATATCTGATGTTTAAAATCAGTGTAAAAGGGCGTGGGTATGATGAAAGGGGTAAAGGTCACTTGTGTTTTGGTGATGGATGGCAACTGGACTTTTGGTGATGAACGTGATGCAGTCTGTACAGAAGTCGAAATATAAAGATGTCTGCCTGAAATTTATATAATATTATAAACCAATGTGATCTCACTTAAAAGAAACAGGGAGTAAATAAATAGAGGTAAATAAAAAATATAGGTAAAGGGTAAATATTCTGCATGCCATTGTTGAATGTTATTTACAATATATATTAAATATAGTCAGATATATTCAATATATTGAATGCAGTAAATATAGTTAGATCAAATTGTGAAGTTATTTGTGATAAAAAGTGAACTTATTTGACAGATCAAATTGTGAACTCTCTCTTCATCTCATTTTATCATATCTCTCTTAAATAGTTTTTGGCAACCAACCATTATTATTTTATTATTGTTCAAATACTAAGTTAATGTTTGTATTCTCCAAAATGATTCATGGAAATAATAAGAACTTAAACTAAAGCATATTTTAGAAGAACTTCTTTTCTAAATTTATATTTTGAGTGATAGGTTTGATTTTTTCAATTGCCAGGATGTTAAACTTAATAAAAGAATCTCTTTTTCCCCAGACATATTTTCCCATGCACATTTAGAAAAGAGTTATTTTTGCACTGTATTTTGTACAGAGTTCCTATCCAAACAAACCAAGGAGTTTTAAAAACTTCAGTGAAAATGATTATTTCAAATTTCTGAATGAAAAAGGCAACTTGTAATATATAATTCTCCCCTGACAAAGAGAAGGAATATTAGACTGCTGGCTTAGCTGTCACGTTTCTGGAAATTACATCTAATTTAATGAAGATTCAAAGGAAAAGTTTACTTTCTAAATAAATTGAAAAGATAACTTCTGTCATAGACTCATGGAAAAAATTTTGTTCTTCAGAATAGAGAACAAAGAAGGAAAGTTCTGTGCTTAGAAAAGAAATGCCCTAATGTGATGCCAATAAACATGATCATTCATCAATAACTTCATGATTTGAGAGAATGGAGTTGTCTTGAAAATAGACATGTATGTACAGACACACAAACACACACACAAATCTTAGAAAAGAAAGCAAATATCATACTATTTTTCCACTTTTATAAGAAAATCAAGATTTTACTTATAATAATTATGAAATTCGGTCTGTCAGTATCCCTAACTCAATAGCTGTCCAAGAAGTCCCCTTTACTGTAGTAAATTTAGCTATTTGCTTATCCTTTTGTGCATCTGATTAATATTCTTCATATTAATAAGGCATATTCTTTATTAGTAATAAATAAATATTCTAGATTTATTTGGAATGACCTCTTTAAAAAAATTGGTAACTATACTTTAAATGTGAAGTTGCAGAGTTGTTTGTTTTTCAAAATTTTTTTGAAGAGGTCTTTTTTTAACAGTGGTAAAACTGTTGTCTCTAAGCTGAGCCATGCTCTTTGCAAGCATCAACTAGTGGTGGATGTGATCCTTTCCATTTTCCAGAAAAAGATCTAGAGACAAAAATACTAGTTTGTGCCATAGGATGGAGGAAGTGTATTGTCATGCTGAGATATGACTTCAAAGCTTGTGGCCAGCGCAGTGTCTTGTCTCTGACCATTGCATGGAACAGCTGTGTGTGGGAGGCGTGGGTGTTCATAATCACAACTTCAAAACTTAGGGACGCAACTGAAACTCCTTCATTTCCTATAAACCATCAAGAGTTTGTTACTTATTAATTATTTTTTCTTTATTATTCATGGGGGTAGAAAGGGCAAAAGTAATGAGCTTTTTAAACAATGTAAATAAATATTTTCTTTACTGAAATTTACATCTATAAATTTTAAGGATTTGTCCAAGACGTGGTGAACAAATTTGTATTCACAATAGCCATTCAATACATATATGCGTGCACACACACACACACACATACATATATATACACACATGTATGTATATATATGCACACAAAAATATATAAACACACTCACTCTTTAAATATGCTTACTCCTTTTGAATTGTTAAAATTATATTTTGATTACAAGTAAATTATATCTACTTCTGGTTGGGGTGTAGAAAGTTACAGCAAACCTGTACTTTACCAACTAGAGAAAACCAGAGAAATTACAATACTATACATGTTAAAAGGCAGAGAAAAGCTGTGGTTATAAGAAACTTAAAAGAACTAAGTTCTGTAGAGGAAAGAGTTTTTCCTGGATAAATGGATATCAGTACCCATTGTTTTTTGCTGGTTGCATTTTCCATGTTGGGCATGGTGGCATAGGTGGAGAGAAGATGGGGTTCCACTCAGCTGAGGGATGGTATGTAAGAAGAAACTGGTGATATTTTAATGAGCATGTAGGCCAGTGTGATCTACTGGAATCTTGGGAGTCCTAAGGTCCCTGATGGTGGCCTCGCTCTTCAGTTTCCAGTGAAGGACTTTGCTGGAGTGAGAGCCTGAGGGACCAGGCTGGAAAAGCAGAGGAAAACTCTTCCACAGAGTGATGATGTTTAGAGAGAGTTCCTTTGGCAAAAGGGACCAGCAAAAACACAAGAATGTTCTTATCCTGAAGACATTTTAACATGAAATTTATAGAAAATTTTAAAAAGATTGAAAAAAGATGGAAAAAGGTGGAATGGTGGAAAAATTCAACAGAGTATTGAATTCCCCTCCCTCCAAAAAAAGAACTCACAGACATTCTAGTAGTAAAGAATACAATATCTGAAAGGAAGAATTACTTGGGTAGGCTTACAACAACTGAAGGTAGAGAAGAAATGCTCAGTGAACTAAAGAAATTATTCAATCTAAAATACAGAAAGAAAACAGAGAACTGAAAAACAACAGAACAGAGTGTGAGAGGTATGGAACACCATCAAATCACCTGGCGTATGTGGTAATTAGAGACTTAAATGGAGAAGAGGAAAAGATTAAGTCAGGAGCAATTACTTTGTGTGTGCGTGTGTGTGTAAGATTGGCCCTGAGCTAACATCTGTTGCCAATCTTCTTTTTGCTTGAGGAAGATTGTTGCTGAGCTAACATCTGTGCCAATCTTCCTCTATTTTACATGAGATGACTCCACAGTGTGGCTTGACCAGTGGATGTCTATGCCCAGGATAGGAACCCATGAACCCCAGGCTGCCAAAGCAGAGCATGCAAACTTAACCACTATGCCACCAGGGCAGCCCCGAGTCAGGAGCAATTTCAATGAGACAATCACCATGAATTTCTTTGAAACTGATAATAAGAAGTCAACCTATGTTTTCAAGAAGTTAAGCAAACCTCGAGTGAGATAAATACAAAGAAAGCCACACCTAGGCACATCATAGTCAAATTGCTGAAAATCAAAGATAAAGGGAAAACCTTAAAAGCAGCCAGAGACAAAAGACACAAAATGTTCAGAGAGCAAACAGAAGATTGAAGGCTAATTTCTAAACACAAATTTTGGAAGCCAAAATTACAATAGAATCAAGCTTTAAAATTCTGGGGCAAATAACTGCCAATTTAGAATTCTATATTTATTGAAAACATCATTGAAAAATGCAACCAAATAAAGACATTTTAAGAAAGATTAAAAATGAGAATTTGTTGCCAAAAGACCAACACTATGGAAAATAGTAAAGGAAAATTTAGGGATTGAAAGGAAGCTTTCTAGATAAAAGCATGGGACTGAAAGAACAACTAGAAAGAGTAGATATTTGGGTAAATATAAAAGACATTTAAAAAATTTTTTAAATAAATTATATAAAGCAACAAAAATAGTGATGTATTGTAGGGTGCATAACATATATAGAGGTAAAATACAGTAACCAACAGCACAAATTGCAAGAAGAGAGAATAAATAGAAATATGCTATTGCTAGGTTCTTACATTATTCATGAAGTGATAAAATACTAATTTGATGTAGATTCTAATTAGTTAAAGATGCATATTGTAATCTCTAGAGTAGCTAATTAAAAATGTAAAAAGTTGTAGCTAAAAAGCCAGTAGAGGATTTAAAATAGAATTCCAAAAAAAATTCTTGGTTAACTCAAAAGAAAGTAAGAAAAGGAGAAGAAAGAAGCCAAGAATAAATGGGCAAACAGAAAACAAATAGCAGAATGTATTTAAACTCAACTATACAAGTTATAACATCAAGTTTTGATAAAAACTCCAGTTAAAAGAGTTTTTTAGACAGTATAAAATACGATAATATACAAAATACATATTATACACAAATATACAATACAATACAAATACAATATATATAGTTACTTATATAAAAATAAAAGGATGGAAAAGCCTATATTTCACAATATTCATACTGGATAAAATAGACTTTAAGCCAAAGAGAATTATTAGAGATGATGGGGGACTTTTCAAAGTAGAAAATGGGTCAATTCAGGAGGAAGACCTCATGTTACTAAATGTATATGCAGCTAGTCAACTACAAAATATATGAAAGCAAAACAGACGAAAGAAACAAAAATAGAGAAATAGACAAATCCACAATCGTAACTGAAGATTCATAACACCTCTTTCAGTAATTTTGAGAACAAATGTACAAACAATCTGTTATAGAAGATGTTATAGAAAATGTGAACAATATTAACCAAACTGAGCTAATCAATATTTACAGAACACTACACTCAACCACTGCAGAATACACAAGCATATAGAATCTTCATCCAAATAGGGCACGTCCTGGACCATAAAGCAACTGTCAGATAATTTGTTGAGTAATATCTACAGGGAATGACTCAAAAATGCTCCTATATGCTGGGGGAGTGAGGAAACAAATATTCACTGACCAGCCCACCCCATTATCTCTATGAATCCCTCACATTTCAAATGGCACTAGGCCATTCCAGATAGTTTCACCACTGTCTTATCTTTAGTGGTTCTCTCCAGGCAGAAATACTTGCAGACTCTGGAGGATTCATACTCCATTTCACTTCTGGATGTTTGTAAACTACACAGTCTTGTTCTTACTCTCAATTTTTGCCTGGGAAATGTGTTCTTGTTTTTGAGGACACAGATTCTATTTCCCCTTTATTGGGAAGATTTATTTGTCACTCAATGTTGTCATGCTCTGCTATGTGTTTTCAAAATACCTTGTGCTTATGCCTAGCATAGTTCTTATTATATTATATGGTCATGCATCACTTAATGAGTGGGATACATTCTAACCATCATTAGGCAATTTCATTGTTGTGAGAAAATGTGAGAAGGGGAACAAAATTTGCCACCCTAAAATGTGTTTCTTTAACATGGGGACTATTTTAGACTGATCTTTTTTGTTTGTTTGTTTTGAGGAAGATCAGCCCTGAGCTAGCATCTGCTGCCAATCCTGCTCTTTTTGCTGAGGAAGACTGGCCCTGAGCTAACATCCATGCCCATCTTCCTCTACGTTATATGTGGGACGCCTACCACAGCATGGCTTGATGAGCAAAGCCATGTCTGCACCATGGATCTGAACCAGCAAACCCCAGGCCATCAAAGCAGAACATGCACACATAATGGCTGTGCCACCGGGCTAGGCCCTAGACTGGTAATTTTTGACAAAAAGACAATCAAAGTCTTTCTTGTTACCTCCTCCTTAACTGCCTAAGAGAATTCAGATAAAAAAGCCTGTCTAGGAAGTGAGTTATAACCTTAGCACAACACGAACTAGGTGGTAGACAGGGAAGAACCTAAAAAAGCCTATTTGTTGGGCTTCCCTTTGTGTTCTTTTCCTGTGTGGCCAAACAAACACTTGTTTTCCAAACATTTGTTCCTTTTCTCCTACCTGTGAACTGCTTTCCTTCCCTTTGAAGTCCCTGACTCTCCCCACTTTCAACATCTTCTTTTGTCTTAGCTGAGGATGGTATTTAAGGTGAAGGTTTCAGCCATTTTGGTGAGTTACTAGATTTTCCTTGGTTTCTCCCATATATATATGCTATTAAATTTTTGTTTGTTTTTCCTGTTAATCTGTTTAATTCTTAGACCAGTCAGAAGAACCTAAGAGGGCAGAGGAAAATTATTTCCTCCCCTACAGTAGGTAGACAACCTAGATAGTTAGCCAACTACACACCTAGGCTATATGGTACTAATCTTATGAGACTACTGTTGTATATACAGTCTGTCATTGACCAAAACGTCTTATGTGGCACATGACTGTATTTTGTTATTACCCTTCTGACACCCAAGTTTAAACAAGACTATAGATTTTGTGTTGTCTTGAGGACAGAAGTGTCTTGAACACAGAAACTATGCTCCCTTTTTGTTGTTGTTCAGAAATTGTATTCTTAACATTGTATTTACAGTGTCTCACAATAAATATTTTTGAGTTAATAAAGTGATTAAGAATAAATAAAAGTATTTATGAGTATCAATATATAGAGAGAGAAATGGTAGTTTCTTTGTTCCACCTCTTTAGATAAGTCTCTCCTTGTTCTCTTGAGTAGCAATACATTTTTGAAAAGGGAGAAGAAAGTCTTGCTTTTTTAGTGATTATGCAGAACATACATACTGCACAAGCTCATTTTTATTTGAACTAGGAATGTACTGAGAAATGTTATCCTTCCTTCCTCCATTTGTTCAAATATTTATTGAGAGTTTGATATATGCTAAGCTTGGAACCATTGGGGGAAATAATTAAAAATAAATCAGAAAACTTTTGTGACCCTTAAAGATATTATGATCGAGTAATGGATAAAACACATATATATCAATAGTTCTATTATGATGTAAAATAATTGTGTCATTAAGTATAAATGAAGTGATATAAGAGTTCCAATGAAGGAGAGATCTGATTAATGACACAGGTTGGATGATCAAGAAAAGCTTCAGGGAGGAAGGCACATTTGGTGTGACCTCTGCCGAATGAGTAGCACTTGGGCACAGTGAGACAGGGAGGAGGGACGTTCAAGGTGGGCAAACTGTTTGAGCAAAGGCACAGAGATGGCAAAGCAAGATGTGAGCGTGAAAGGAAGTTTTTCAGTTGCCTGGATTACAGGATGCAGGGAATTCGTCGAAAGAAAGGTTGGAATGGT
Source organism: Equus quagga (assembly GCF_021613505.1). Classification (NCBI taxonomy): domain Eukaryota; kingdom Metazoa; phylum Chordata; class Mammalia; order Perissodactyla; family Equidae; genus Equus; species Equus quagga. The sequence goes on along the minus strand of NC_060270.1, from coordinate 97,545,760 downwards.
GCAACTGATATTCGTGTTACCAGTCTGAATTTTATTATGCTTGTAGGTAGTGGCTGAAGATATCCTGCATTTCCTAAAATCAAATAATTTCCTGCAGCTCCTTGAAAGTTAGATATAGTATCTGTGCAGACGGATTGTTGATGCTTCTTAGTGCATGTTTTCCAGAATAGATCCCCAAAAGGTCAAACAAAATTTAAAAACATAACCTCCAATAAAAGTAATTTGAGAAGAACTGGTTTTAAAGAAGAGCTTTAGCCTTTCTAGGTAGACATTTCTTCCATTATTTCTGTATGAATTCATGGTATTCTGTGAACATTTTCAGAATCCCGTTTTTTAAAAATTTGAAGCGTACCCTGTAAAACATTTCCTGAGGGTTGATGTGTACTCCATGGTGTCAATAAAGTAGCAATTTTACGTTAAGGACTAGGCAGCTGCAAAGGGAATAAATTGTTAATGCTTTTTGACCCTGAGTTTGTTTTTTCTATGTAAAATCTAGTGGAACTAGTTTTATAAGAGAAATAAAAAATGTGATTATTATAATTGAATGTTTTTGAACTGCTACTGTTAAGGTCTTAGGGAATCTGTTGTGAGGGTTAATAACTCTTGGAGAGGGAAAAATTTTTATATCCTCAGCAACCTGCAGGACTTTGAAATGTTTCTTAAGGTAATTTTCTAGAAGTTAAAGTTGGGGTTATTAAGGTTCACTTAGCAGATAAAGTTTGCTACAATTTTCTAGGACTCTATGATAAGATGACAAGATTTCTCATTTATAAAACCAAGACAGAACACTGGAGGGCCATGAACCACACTCTGGGGACATTTCCAAAGTTTCTCCTTCACGTGGAGTCTGATTGATAAAGAAATTCGAGATTGCTCAAGCAGAATTTTACACAAGTAACCATCTTGGTTTCTCATCTTTTTGTTTTCTTTGCAAATAGATTTTGATGAGCTTCACAAATACAGTAAAAATATTATTAAATCACTTCAGGCTTTTAGTGTAATTTCTATTTGTTAAGATTTAATGTTAATTTGTATAGGAATACTAGGAATAAATATTTACTATTTTTAAAGTTTTCTAATGGAGACAGATTTGTTTCTTAATGAACAAAGCTCAATAAGCAATTTTTTTAATTAAAATAAAACTTTTATGAAAGGAAAGTCATTTAAATTGGACAAAAAGTATTCTAGATTCTATTCAGATATTAGAAAAAATTTTATAAGGTTTTTTAAAAATATAATTCATGCATAAATAGGAAAATTTGGATTGAAGTTTGTTCTTAAAAACTGACTGAAAGTCTAGTTTCACTAATTGGCTAATGAAACCAATATTGATTTGAAAGAATCCTCCTTGACTCATCTTAAGAAGATGATGTGTTTTCTCACGAATGGGATAGTATAGCAAGTAGCATATAGTTTCCCTTCGAGCTAGAGCATCAAAATGAGATTAATTAGGCTGCCAAAATATTCTGATATGAAAAACCACTTTATTAAATAGACTGACACTACTTTTTTCCTATTTTTTTTATTGTCACAATTTACATGCAATAAAGTTCACCCCTTTTAGTGTGCTATTCTGTGAGTTTTGACAAACACATACAGTTTTATAATCACAAATGCAATAAGATATAGAAGAGTTTCATCACCATGCAAACTTCCTCCGTGTCAACTCTTAGATTTAGTCAACTCTTCCGCCTAACCCAGCCTCTGGCAATCATCGACCGATTTTCTATCCCTAGAATTTTGCCTTCTCCAGAATTTCAACAGATGAACTCATATACTAGGTAGCCTTTTGATTCTGGCTTTTTTCATTTAGCATAGAGCATTTGAGATTCATCCATGTTATCCTGTGTATCAGTAATTTTTACCATGTCATTGCTGAGCCATATTCCATGATATATTATTCATCCACTCCACTTTTGAGATTTTTTTTCCTTCTAGTTTTTGGTGCTTGTGAAGAAAGCCATTACAAATATTTTCATTCAAGATTTTGTGTGAACATACATTTTCATTACACTGGGCTAATTCCTGTGTGTGGGATAGTTGGGTTATGTGGTAAGTATGTTTAACTTCATAAGAAACTACCACTGTTTTCCGTAGGCGCTGTAGCATTTTTCATACCCACCAACAATGTATGAAAGTTCCACTTGCTCCATATTCTTACCACGTCCACATTCTCATCTACTCTTGGTCTTGTTAATTATTATTGTCAATAGTTATTGCTGTTTACTATTATTATTATTAAAATGTTAGTCATTATAGTAGGTGTGAAATTGCATTTTGTCATGGTTTTAAATGACATTTCTCTAATGACTAATGACGTTGAGCATGTATTCATATAGATATTTGCTCTATGTATTTCTTCTTTGGTGAAGTATGTGTTCAAATCTTTACCTTATTTTTTAACTTTTTAATTATTGAGTTTTAAGAGTTCTTTATATATCCTAGATAATCTATTTTATCAGATATGTGATATGCAAATATTTTCTCCCAGTTTGTGTCTTATCATTTTATTATCTTAATACTTCTGAAGCTTGGAAGTATCTAATTCTGAAGAAGTCCCATTTATCAATTTTTTTGTGGATTGAGAACACAGTGCTTTTAACTAGATATTTTATAAAAGGCAAAGGATACTGTAAATATTGTTCTTTATTACTGACAATAATAATATAATTCTGAATTTCATTTGAAAATTCAAGATCCTCTGATTCAATTAATCATTTCTGTCTTCTAGAAATTTTGATGGTTTAATATTGGTCTTTGAATTCTAGGTATTGTAGATGCAAAGAAAAAATTGGAGTACTATTTTGAGTATTTCAGTTGATAAAAATACCATTAAGTTGTGAGCTAATTTAAAATTGGAAATAGTCCTTAATTTATCATAAACACATTATCATTCTCTTTGAGAATGAATTTTTTTGCAAACAGTAATTCTAATTACTCATATATTCAAACTATGAAACGTTATGTCTTCCTAAAGATTTCAATCTAAAAGTTGCCCTAGAATTTTTAAGATTTCCATAGCCTTTTTCAATTAAAAAAAAAATCTCAATACTGATGATTCTGTATTATCTGAAAATTTGGCTTTTACAAATTAAAGTTAGTTTCTTATATGAATTTTGCTATCGCTATCCCAGATGTCAAGATTTCTGCTTCAGTTGCTTGTGGTTTTATTTGTTGGAAGACTATCTGATGACGGAGAGTTTGAGATCTCCCTGCCAGAATGTGAATGGATTTCCCAGAGCTTAGCATAGAGAGCGCAAAATAGATACAGAAACTGTGTGATGCATGATCTTCTCAGAGAAGTGTTCTTGCCAGTGTGTTAACAGAACACTTTTCTCATTAGAGACTTTGTGAAAACCACAATTACTTGGTCAGAGGATGGCTTCCTCATCCAGATCACCTTTACTGCCAGGTGCAGTCATCTCCTAGCTGCTGTGAAGGTTGGCTGCTAATAGCTCACTGCTGCCCTTTTTTTCTGGAGAGTTACCCTCTTATTAAGAACTAGCTGTCTCACATAGAAGGTGGCATCTCCCTTACACCCACAATCCAAGCAACATGTAGCCAAAGATTGACTGGCAAAGCAGTATAAAAAAGCTGGCCACCTCGCCAACAAATTGTGACTAATTTTGTGGTGCAATTTGTGTTCTCTGAGGGATCACACCAAAGCTAGTCTCCAGATGAAACAGTATTTGCTCCCAAAAGCTCTTTCTCAGTAAATTGCTTGTGCTAGAATGCCTATCTCAGGCTCTGCTTCTGTGAAATCTGACTTAAGACAAATATATTTGGGAAAAAACCTTCTTATTACTGCTTATTCTTGGAGAGTGAGTGAACTTTGCATATTAGAGAACTTGATGTTCTGCAGTCACAAATATTATTAATTTTGTTTAAGCTATAATTTCCCAAATTTATTTTACAATGGAATAATTGTTTTCTCTATGGTAACATGTTATATCTCTCAGTTCTAGTGTTTCTCAGAATATACTTGGGAAAAAACTGGCTTAGAATATGTGATTCTTCAGTTAGGCCTAAAAGACACAAAATTTAGAATTGAAAAAATGCAGTTAGCTCTTCCAGGACAATGCCACTATGGTCCAGGCTTTTTAATCTCTAGAAAGTACCCTGCTAGTTGACTTGAAACGATGAGTTACAGAACATTTGAGATTTTGGTCTAAGTAGAGCAATGTGCTATTGAGTTTGCCACCAGTGATGATGTTTTGTTATCGTGTGAATCTGCTCTGCCTCAAGTCCTCTGTGCCCTTGATACATTGGACTTTATTATAGACATAAATTGAGATTATTGTGCCCAGGAAAAAGTTAATAAACTTGTGTAAATGGATGAATTATTAATATATAAATACAGTTTCCTTTCTATCCACAATCTTAACATCTGCTTACCATACCACCAATTCTTTTTTTTTACTTCTTCAGAGAAATGGGAAGTTTGTACTTTTTTTTCTTTTGTGAAATCCTAGTTCTAAGATAGATGATGTGAGAGCATCACTGCTTATGCCAACTTGGAGCTAAAAGGGTGTGAAATTATCGAAAGTGTTGAATGTAAAACAAACTTCTGGAGAACATATCTATAGTCAAAAAATGGGTCACTTAACAGCTCAGGACGACAGAAATAAGTAACTAAGTTTCAAAAAAATTGGCTGAGTATGCAAAATACAAGAAAATATTTTATGCATTTTAAAATATTTTTTCGTTCTCATGGAATAAAAAAATCCATTTCATTTTTTTTTTTTTTTTGCACTGAAACGTCATTTTATGTTGTTTTCCTCTGGACTTAAAACACAGAATTAATGCATATATTTTAAATCTTGACACTGAATTCCATACTATAATACAACAAGTGCTCCTTAAAGGTGACTTTCTATGCTGCCAGTGGAACTCATGTTTCACAGAACAGGAAGTGTGTTGTGGGGGACTAGGACCCAATCCACTTACTCACGCTCAGGTATGTGGAAATCCCATATCCCTGTTAAGAAAAACAGCAGAGTTTCTTATTTTGTGATATTTTTCTGCTTTAAAAAATTTCGTCATGCAGTTTTATGTTGATATGACGGATTTAATACAAAATCCATCAAAAAAATGGTGAAACTTTTTCTCAAAATCTTGAGTTTTCCAGGGATTTCTTGTGCCTGATGCTTTTGGTTCTACAGATATTCTAACAAGAAAAATATGCTTTAACAATGTTGATATATGAGTATGTAGAAGAGTGACTAAATCTAAAGTTATTGAATTTTACAGACTCTTCTCTGCAGGGTTTCATTCACCTTACAACTCTCACTAGTGCAATAATAAACAAACTCATTCTCTTTAAGGGGCTATTTTCTTTTTAAACATCAAGGATGTGTAGCTAGATTTTAAAAAGTCATAAATATGTCATTATTCAGTTCATACTAGAGAAAATATTTACATTATCTGTGGAACACCATTGCTTTTTAGATCAAACTTTATAACCACTGAGAACAGTATTAGAACCCCTACGTCTAGCTCCATGATTTATAAAAAATAATTGCATCAGAGAGTCAGCTACTGATGAGGCAGAGGTGTGAAATGGTCGCATGAACCTCCAACGTATAAACAATTATAAAAACCAGATACAATAAAAATATATATTTAAAGACAGTAGAAAGTGTGAATGACAGAACTGGAAGAGAGTTTGCAGGCTCCTGGCCCAAGTGTGCTGCCCAACCCCCAAGACTATAGCTGAAGGAAATGGCATTGGAGACACAGAAATTATAGTGGGAAAACAACAGATTTATCAACTCAAGTTACCAGAGATTAGCATTTGGGTCTGTAAAACATCTAGACACTTAAAGAGAAAATCCTTAACTGTGAAAAAATAAAGAAGGATTGGATTCCTTCAGAACATAAATTGTCCAAGTCCTTGGCTGACAGTTAAGTTATGCATGTGCAAAAGACACCACAAAAGATACATCAAAAAGGAAGACAGAGACTAGAGAGAAAAATACTCTTTAGAGAAATAGGGAGCCAGAAATGTGAATCTGATGCTTTGCTTAAGCAAGTGAATTCTCCAGTGGTAAAGATCTTGAGGTGTAGAAAGCCTGAAGGGTAAGATTACAGAGCTCAAAGCAGCAGAAGAGCTGGAGTTAGGGATATCCTGAAAAGCAAGGAAATCTGCCAAATTTTATAGATAAAAAAGAGTCCCATAGGGATTAGGTTAAATAAAAATGCAGCAATGGGAAAGCATAAGAACAGGATACAGATGTAACTAACTGCATAACTTAGAGTAGAAATAGTTTGTGATTTGATTCTGGGCAATTTAACTACTGATTAGAGCAAAAGTCCAATAATTCTCAGAAGAACATTGTCCATTGTCACCACAATAAATTATCTAAAATGTGCAAATAACAACCAAACCACCAGACATGGAAAGAAGCAGAAAAATGTGATCCAGACTCAGGCAAAAAAATTTAAAAAATTGAAAGACGTCAATAGAATCCTATTCATAGTAGGTCCAGATAGTAAAATGAGCAGAGAAGGATTCAAAGCCTTTCTAAATATGTTCAAGGAATTAAATGAAAATATATTCAAATATTTGAAGGCAAATATGGCATCAATAATTGAATAGATGAGCAATCTCAACAGAGAAATGCAAACTATTAAAAAAATCTAAGTTCTAGAATTGAAAACTACAATTACTGAAATTACAAGGTGAGCACAACAGCATGTTGGAGATGGCAGGAAGAAAAGGCAGTGATTTAATATCTGTTGTTAGTTCTGTTGAGTTGATTCCAACTCTTCATGACCCTGCATACAGCAGAGTGGAGCCCTGCCCCACCTACTTGTGCCATCCTCCCACCTTCCAGTGCTGTATCAGATAATGCTTTAAACATAGATCAGTATAAATTGCCTAATCCACACCCAAAAGGCAAAATATTGAATAAAAATAAGCAGAACCTCAGAGACCTGTGGTGATACAAAAAGTAGTGCAACATACACATAATTGAAATTCTAGAAGAAGAAAAGCAGGAGAAAGTGATAGAAAAATTATTTGGAAAAAATAATACCAAAAACTTTGCAAATGTAGTAGAAAATATTAAAGATTCAAACACTCATTGACCCCAAGCCAACAGAAAATTTTAAAAAATCCAGCTCAAGACACATTATAGATAAAGTACAGATTATCAGTCAGAAAGGAAATTTTGAAAGCAATCCATACAGGAAAACAACAATAAATTTAATGGCTTTCTTCCAATTAAAAATTATGGAAGCCAGAAGACATTGGCTTGACATTGTCAAAATTCTGAAGTAGCAAAACTGTCAACTAAGATTCCTAAATCCAGTGAAGTTATCCTTCATAAGTGAAGACAATTATATAATTCCAATTATAATAAAATTCTACAAAATACAAACCATTCTATAGTGACAAAAAGCAATTGAGAATTGAGGTGAAGGGAGGGCTATACAGCAATAAGGCACTAGAAAACTTTTGGAAGTGATGAAAATGTTTTTGTCTTGATTTTGATGATGGTACACAATATGTATGTGAAAACATCATCAAACATTTTACATATGTGAAGTTTGTGGTACGTCTATTTGACCTCAAAAAAACTGTAAAAAATGAAGGCAAAATAAAGACATTTTCAGATAAACTATGATTTAGAGAATTTGTTGCCAGCAGACCCAAACTATAAGAAATTCTAAATGAAGTCTTTAGTCTAAAGGGAAATAATACTAGTTAGTAAACTAGATATATAAGAAGGAATGAAAACACTAGAAAATGTAAATATAGAAACAGTTTTTTTCTTTTTCCTCTCATTTAAAAAATATGACTAAAAATTATAGCATTTATTGAGTTTATTTTACATATATATAATATTATATATATACATGTTTTATGACAGACAACAATAGCACTAAAATTGAGAAAGCAAATGGAAATAAATTGTTGCTGTTTTACAATTTACCTAAAGTAATTTACTATTTTACTAATTTTCTATTAATTCTAGGTAGATTAATATAAATTTAAGAATCATACTGCTGTTTTTAGAGCTATCATTAAGATCACAATGGAAGAAGATATGGCTAAAAATCAATAGTGGTCTTAAAATGTAATGTTACAAAATATTTCATTAACATAAAGAAAGACAGAAATGGAGGAACAGAAAAACTAAAATATATAATAAAATGATGGGCATAAATATAATCATATCAATAACTACAGTAAATGTAAATGGTCTAAACACTCCAATAAAAAGGCAGAAATTGTTAGTCTGTATAAAATAGCAAGAGTCAATTAAATGTAGTCTACGTGCAATACACTTTAAATACCAAAACACAAATAAACCAAAGGTGAAAGGCTAGAAATAGACACCCAAAGCAAACAGCAAGCTTAAATAAGTGAGAATGGCTACATAAATATCACATAAAATAGATTTCCCAAAAAGGAGACAAGAAATGTCTCAATCAACGAGCTAAGCTTACAGTTAAGCAACTAGAAAAGGAAAAGCAAAGTAAGCAAAAAATTAAGCAGAAGAAAGAACATAATAAAGATAACAACAGAAATCAGTAAAATAGAAAACCAAACAACAATAGAAAAAATCAATGAAATAAAAAGGTAATTCTTTGAAAAATAATAAAATTTATATAACTCTAGCCAAACTGATAAGGAAAAAAAAGAAGAGACATAAATTAACTAAGTCAGTACTGAAAGAAGAGTCATCACCATAGATCTTACAGAAGTTAAAAGGAAAATAAAGGAATATTATGAACAACTTTTTTCTAATAATTAGATTACCTAGATGAAATGAACACATTAAGCATACAGAAGTCAACTGTATTTCTATTCACTAGGAATGAAAAAGTGAAAAATAAACTGAAAAAGTCAACTTATCATGAAAAATAGGAAATACTTAGGGATAAATATCAGAAAATATATAAACAATCTATACTTTGAAAATGACAAAACCTAGATAAAAAGTTAAAGACTACCTACATAATACCTAACATATTTATGGATTAGAAGACTCAGTATTTTTAAGATATCAATTCTCTACAAATTGATCCATAGATTCTATATAATTGAAATCAAAATTCTTGCGGGATTTTGGTAGAAATTATCAATTTGAAATTGTCGATTTCTATGGAAATTCCAAGATGCTAGACAAGGAAAAGGAATTTTGAAAAATAAGAAAAACTTGGAAGAGTTAGACTCCTGATTTCAAGATTTAGGCAGTGTGGGATGGGGATAAGAGTACACAAATAGATCAATAGAATAAAATAGAGAGTCTAAAATTAGACCAACTCATATATTGATCTTGACAAATGCAGAGGTAATCCAATGGGCAAAGAGTATATTCTCAACAAATTATTCAGCAACAATTGGATAACTATGTGCAAAAAATATGTATACTCTTTATATTTCATGCTATCCACAAAATTTAATTCAAAATGGATGATAGGTTGAAATGTAAGACATAAAACTCCAAAAATTCTAAAAGAAAACATAGAAAGAAATTTTTAAGACTTTGGATTAGACAAAAATTTATTTTAAAGGGTACAAACACTATGAAGAAAAAAATAAGTAGGAACTTCAAAATTATAAACTCCTGCTCTTCAAAAGATATTAAGAAAAATGAAAATACAAGCCGCTAACTACAAGAAAATATTCCAAAACATGTACCTGATAAGGGACTTGTATTCAGAATATATAATTTTTGCAACACAATGATATGATAAACAACCCAATTAAAAATTTGATCAAAATATTTAAACTCATAATTCACTAAAAAAGAAATGAAAATAATAGAGAAGCACATGAAAAGATAGTTAACATCTGAAATGTAAATTAAAAGAAATGCAAATTAAAACCAAATTGATTTATCACTATGTACTCACTAAAATGGCAAAAACTAAAAAGAATGATTATACCAAGTATTGATGAGGATGTGGAACAACTGAACCTCTCATTATACCTTATGGGAATGCAAACTAATACAGTACTTTAGCAAGTGGGCAATCTCTTACGAGTGAAATATGCACTTACCGTATTACCCAGCATTCCTACTCCTTGATATTTATCCAAGAGAACTAAATGCTTTTCACAAAAAGACTTGTATTCAATTGTACATCACAGTTTATTCAGAAGAACCCCAAACTGGAAATAATCCAAATATCTGTCAGCTGAAGAATGGATAAACTAATTGCAGTATCCATATTATGGAATTCTATTCAGCTGTAAAAAGGAGCAAAATATACATTCGTACAGCAATAAGAATGGGTCTCTAAAGGATTATGATAAATAAAAAATGGTAGACACAAGACTACATGTGCCTGATTTATTCACATGAAAGTTCAGAGGAAAAATAGTGACAAAATGTGGAGCAGTGGTTAATAGTGACCAGAGACACATGAAGGGATTGACTGCAGAGGGCATGAGAGAATTAATTTTTTGGGAAGCTGGAAATGTTTTACACTATGATCATGGTGGCAATTGAACTATACACTTAAAATTGGAGTCATTGTATGTAAACTGTACCTCAATTTAAAAAATAAAGGAAATATATAAACAAGAAAAGCCAAAAAATTGTTTCAGAATACAAATGAGATGAGGAAGAGATGCCTAAATGCAAGTAAATGTACTGGATAGAGGACTATGTGTTGATGAATAGAAAGACAAAGGAAACTGCAGAATTTGATGTGAGTCCAAAGTTGAGAACCAGATTTCATTATCTGGTATTAGAAATGTGGGGAAAAAAGTATTGGAATTGATCACAAAACATAAGAATTATTTGTTGCTTGAAAATTTTATAAAACTCTCCAAAAATACCCTTCTGTGCCTAGTGAATTTTGTTGGGGTTTTTTTGGTGAGGAAGATTCGCCTTCAGCTAACACCTGTGCCAATCTTCCTCTATGTTGTATGTGGGTTGCCGCCATGGCATGGCTGACAAGTAGTGTAGGTCCACACGTGGGATCCAAACCTACAAACCTGGGCCACTGAAGCAGAGCATGCTGAACTCAATCACTATGCCATGGGCTGGCCCCTCTAGTGAATTTTTAACTTAGATAATTGATAATCTTTTCTAGTTTTTAATATTTATTTTTTATTTAAATTTTTATCACTACTTAAATCAATTTTGCTGTTAAAATTTTCCTAGAAATTATGGCCTCTTTTACTTAGACTTTAATAGCTAACATAAAATTATCTTTTAAATTTTTGAAAATCTCTGAATCTGTGACTTTGTGTCTTTTTTCATTCCTAACCTTCAGCATTTAGTATTCTGAACTTTAAATTCTATTGTTTACCAATTTTTCACTTTAGTGGCACCAGCTTCTGGTTTGCCTAAAATATTTTTCCAGCTCTATTGAAATGCAACATTGTGTCAATTTGAGGAGTACAATATAATGGTTTGATATATGTATGTATTGCAAAATGATTACCACAATAAGGCTAGTTAATACATCTATCACTTCACATAATTAGTTTTTTTTTGTTTTGGTTTTCTGTGGTGAGAACTTTTAAGATCTACTCTGTTAACAAACTGGACAACCCAGAAGAAAAGGATAAATTCCTAGAAGCATACAACCTTCCGGGACTGAGTCATGAAGAAAAAGAAAATCTGAACAGACCAATAATGAGTAAGTAGATTGAATAAATAATCAAAAAACTCCCAACCAAGAAAAGCCCAGAACCAGATGGTTTCACTGGTGAATTCTACAAACATTTGAAGAAATAAGACCAATCCTTCTCAAACCCTTCCAAAAATTTGAAGAAGAGAAAACACTCCCAACCTCATTTTACAAGGCCAGCATTATTCTGATATCAAAGCCAGATAAGGAAACTACAAGGAAAGAAACTTTAGGCCAATATCCCTAATAGTTTTTGACTTGATTGATTAATTTTATTATTTGTGTATATTTGAGAGGTATTGGAGGTGGATCTGAATCTTTAAATTTCTAGTTTAATCTTTATTGTTCTATTCTTTTTCTTTTTATCTTTTTACATTAACTTAATTTTTGCTAATTGATAGGTGTTTTTAGAATATATAGCTCATCATATTTTAATTTTTTGAAATAATTTGATACTTTATGATTGATTTTGTTCATATTCCTTGAATATTTGAAAAATAGACAAAATTTTTTCTACTGTGAAATGCAGGTATATTTTATATTTGGATTATAATAAAAGTACTGTGTATTTACCAAACAAATTCACTATTTATCCTATTTAAATCTTCCATCTCCTTCTTTATGCTCTACCTTCTCCATCAAGTTATGGGAAACAAGTTTGGAGTTTTGCTAATTTCTCCTCTTATTTCTAACAAAATTTTCCTTTAAATATTTTGGTGCTATGACTTTTAGTGCCTAAAACATCAAGACTATTTTATCTTCTACATAAATTGCAATTTTTATTGATAAAATTTTTCCACATGGATGGATCCTATTATATTTTTCTTGAATTTTAACTTGCCCAAAATTAATATCAATAGGCTTCTCATTTTTTAAATTTGTTTAATATACCTATTTTTGCTAGGTACAATTCTAAGACAGCTCCCAAGGTTCTGCCCCTGGTGTACACATCCTATGAGGCTCCCCTGACTTGAGCGTTGGAGGAAACTGTGAATATGATGAGATAGTCACTGCTTTTACTAGGTTATGTTATTTGAGCAAGAGTGATATATTACTTTATAAAAGACTCCATTTTAGTAGATTGGAGAGAGATTCTCCAGCTGGCCTTGAAGAAATAAGCTGCTCACCTGTAAGAGGGCCATGTGGCTAGGATCTGAGGGTAGGTTTTAGGAGCTGAGGGCAATCCCCACCTGATTGCAAGAAAATGGGGATATCAGCCTTATAACTACAAGAAACAATTTTTCTGTAAACAACTTGAATGAGCTTGGAAGAGAAGCCTGAGCTGTAGATGGGAATTCAGACAGCCAATACGTTGATTTCAGCCTTTTGAGACCCTATGCAGAGAACTCCGTTACACTGTGCCTGGGATTTTGACCTAGAGAAATTGTGAGATATAAATGAAATATAAGTTTGTGCAAATTTGTTATGTAACAATAGAAAATGAATATACTATTCACACTTCTGGGTTATTCTGATTTTTTTGGCTTTGATTAAAAACAATTATATTTCATGGAAAGAACTTAATATGCACATCACGAAGTGAAGAAGCCAATCTAAAAAGGCTGTGTCCTGTATGATTACAACTATATGACATTCTGGAAAAGACAAAACAAGGATACAGTAAAAAGACCAGTGGTTGCCAAGAGGTTAGTGGGGAGAGAAGGATGACTAGATGGAGCACAGAAGATTTTCAAGGCAGTGAAATTATTCTGTATGATATTTAATGGTGGATACATGTCATTATTCATTTGTCAAAACCCACAGAATGTACAATGCAGGAAGAGTGAGCCCTAAGGTTAACTATGGACTTTGGGTAATAATGATATGTGGATGTAGGTTTATTGATTGTAACAAATGTAGTACTCTGGTGCAGGATGTTGCTAGTGGGGGAGGCTGTACATGTGTGAGAGCAGCCAGCATATTCAGAGAGCACGCTGCACTTTCTATAAACCTGAAACTACTCTAAAGAATAAAATCTATTAAAATAACTATATTGGATTTCTTACTTACTTTATTAGCTGATATTCTTTGTAACCCCTTATCATTAGATATGATCATTTAACTCATTTATATTTATTGTTGTATATTTAGTAATATTGGTATTATCATAATTTATGTTTTCTGTTTTATACTTTATAATTATTTTCTTTTTTTTCTTTTCTTTTACAGAGTTGAATGCTTTTGTCTCCTTCTTTTCTATCTAGCTTTTTCGAAGTTTTGCATTATATTTCCATTCTATTAACAGTTGACTTTAGTTTTAATTTACATATTAACATTGCTACTACATACTTTCTCTTATAATATTTTATGCCATTTTAACAGGATTTGGAAAGTAATGAGAGGTAAATATATAGGTAAAATTTTCCATTCTTTCATATTCCAAAAGTCTTTTAGACAGGTGATATATCAAATTACAAATACTTTTATGCAATTCACTTTCCACAACTTTTTTGTTCATTTACTTAATTTTCTCAGTATAGGAGGGTGCTAGGATATCACGAAGGCTGTGTTTCTGCAGTTGTAGAAGAAGGGAATCTCCGAGAGTTGGAGAATGATTGCAGAAATATGAAGAATGTAATATTCACAATCAATTAAGGCCACTTCATTATTTGGCATCATAATTTGATAGTAAATGTGAACTTGGCCATGTTTATTAAACTAAAAATAGATCTTCCACAGAAGTCTTAAAAATAAATGTAACCCATGAACTTAAGTAGTTGGTATAAGACATTGAATAATTTGAGATAGAGATTGAAGCTGAAAGGAAAAGTGAATTACTGTAATATTTCAGAGACAGTATTAGAAAACATAGCCAACTTATGAACTAGGGGAAAGGAAAGGTAATCCATTCTAAGACAAAGACAAATAAATTATTTCGTTGGGTAGTCCTGTTTAGTAGGCAGGTTTATATGAACTATTATAGTTGTAATGGTGCCAAATTCTATAAAATAAACGTTAAATAAATACCAGCCAAGAATGATTTCTCATGATTCCTATTCCTAGAATTGAGTGTGCAACACAACTTTGAAATTTTTGAGGGCCAATCGTGTGGCCTAGTGGTTATGTTCGGCATGCTCCACTTCAGCAGCCTGAGTTTGGCTCCCATATGCTGACCTATGCCACTCATCAGTGGTCATGCTGTGGCAGTGACCCACATGCAAAATAGAGGAGGATTGGTACAGATGTTAGTTCAGGGCAAATCTTCCTCAGCAAAAAAAAAAATTTTGTTAAGAAAACTTACATAAAAATATCTTGAAACACTAATAATTGTACGTGGAATAAAAACAGAAATAAGAACTAAATAATACTATACTGAAAATGTACATGTCTATATAAATATTTTTTCTTTTTAGGCAAGCTCAGACCACTTCTCTTTTAGATAGCTAACTTTATACATTGTTTTAAAAATGCCAGGTATTTTTCTAAACATTTTAAATGTATCATCTTGGTAATACTTACAGTAACCTACAAAATGAGTACGATTATTATATGCACTTTACAGAAAGGAAAGTGAAAGACAGAGAGAGTAAATAATTTCCCAAGGCCATACATTTGCAGAGCAACTCAGAACGTTTCCAGACTAAGCTTAATCATTGAGACCCTACACTGCCTCCCACTGTATTCAGTTGGTAAGGGTCATTCCCAAATTTGGAGTTGAAGTAAGCGAAGATCCTAATCACTTCACTAAGATACGAAACTGGAAAAGATATTAGAGGTTATTTCAGAATGACATGTTGGTCAAAGACGCATGTGGCTTAGACTATTTAATATTTCCAAAGTACCCTAAATATGTTATTTCCATCTGTTCAAACTTTCATCTACAATGAAGCAATGGGACATGAACTCCCTCATCTTTCCACTACTAAATCCCATGTTAGCATGCATCTGTACCCAATTACTCTGTTTTCCATGTTGTTACAATGAAACAAATGTTCCTGGTCCTATCCCAGGCAACCTCTCTTCTTGTGTTCTCTATTTCATTCTCTTGTCTATTCAGGTTCTACTCTTGGATTTCTCCTTCATTCTATCTCTCAGCCCCTCCCTCTCCCTTTACCTCTCTCTTTCCCTCTTTAATGGAAAAGGAAAGTTGAACTCGTGTCTCAGGTCAATTCATTAAGATAACATTTTTGAAGGCTTTTTATATGAAGAGCAGAATATTAATGGAAAAAAGATGACTAGAAGATTGTGACATCATGCAAACACGCCTTGATTATTACCCATCCTAGAAATCCCTCCTATTGCCCCCACTATTCCCTTTACTCAGTATCTCTTTGCCTTCTTCTCTTCATAGCAAAATGTGTTAAAATGTTGTCTAAGGTGGTTGTCTCCATTTCCTGGCTTGCCCTTTTCTCTTGAACTCACTCTGGTCTCCACCACCTCTCTGAAACTGATCTGATCAAAGTCAACAGTGATATCTGGTCCATTACACTCCTGGTTGGGCTCATCAAAATAAGATGCTGAAATGCACACCACCTCCTTGCTTGGCTTCCATGTCACTATATTTCTTCCTTCCTCACTTGGTTGGTCACTCCTTTCGGTCCTTTATTGTACATTCCTTATTCTCCATGCAAACATTTTAGACAAAAGTCCCTTAAGATTCTCCTGGGCCCATATATCTTTGCTATCTAGCCATTCTTTTTTTTTTGGGGGGAGGGGGGAAGATTAGCCCTGAGCTAACATCTGCTGCCAATCCTCCTCTTTTTGCTGTGGAAGATTGTCCCTGAGCTAATATCTGTGTCCATCTCCCTCTCTTTTTTATATGTGGGACGCCTACCACAGTGGAGCAGTGGGTACGTCCACGCCCAGGATCCAAACCAGCAAACCCTGGGCCACCAAAGCAGAGCACGCAAACTTAACTGCTATGCCACTGGGCCAGCCCCAATATCTAGCCATTCTTATGTAGATCTCATACAGGGCAATGGCTTAAAATATAATTTTTAAGCTGTTAACCCTCAATTTTGCCCTCCACATTTACATCTTCAGCTTTAACCATTCCCCTTTACTACAGGTTTTGTAGCCAACTGCCCACTCAGCATTCTACTTAGAGAAACAGTAGGTTCTCTGATTGTAACATGCTTAAAAATAATTTTTTGGCATGGCTGCTTCTTCACGAGTCTCTCAGTTACTCACTCTCCATTCATTCAACTGAGCATCCAAAATACTTGATTTCTTTTTTTCTCTCTACTCCATTCATAAGTAAAATCTATCAACTATACCTTCAAAAGACTTTTTTATTATCTCTCTCCCGCCTTTTGCCCACCTACAGTTTGTTCTCCACAAAGTGATCTTGTAAAACTGTAAATCAGGTAGAATCATGCCTTTGTTCAAGACAGTCAAATGTCTTCCTGTTACTATTAGAATAATATACTACTTGCTTATTCTGATAATTTTATGTATTTGCAATTCACTGTAAATCTACTTCTACATAGACGACAAGTTCCATGAAGACAGTCTCTACTGTCTAGTTTACTACTGTTTGTTAGTGTTTATAATAGTACGTGGCACTTGACAAAAATATTTTTTGATAAAATGAATATTACTCAATTTTTCACTCTCTATATGTACACTTCAGGTATAGACTCTGTGAGTAAAACTGCTGGTGGAACTCATATAGACCAGCCAATAGAGTTATTAACCTGATTTACATGGACTTCTAAAAGGTCTCTGGGTAGAATTGTATTTCAATATGACTAATTTCCTTTTGTTACTATATGTTTGATTTTATGCTTTTAAAAATATTGTTTTGAGCCAGCTCTGATGGCCCAGTGGTTAAAGTTCGGCACGCTCCACTTCAGCGGCCCTGGTTCAGTTCCTGGGTGCGGCATTACAGTACCTGTCAGTAACCATACTGTCATGGCGGCTCACATAGGAGAACCAGAAGAACTTACAACTAGAATATACAGCTATGTACTGGGGCTTTGGGGAAGAAAACGGAAAGAAGAGGAAGATTGGCAACAAATGTTAGCTCAGGGTAAATCTTTCCCAGCCGAAAATATATACATATATATATATATTGTTCTGAGAAAGGTCCACTGGCTGTGAAGGTGTCTTTGGCACAGAAAATATTGAGCCCCTCCTTGTGGTTTATGGTTTTTTCTGGCCCTGTATTTTTTCTCTGAGACCACTAAGGAAGGTTGGGAGTTAAATAATCATATATACATGCTTTCATCTATTTTGCATATTGTGATTCCACATAATAATCACCTGAAAGAATGGGCTTTGTTACTAAAATAAAATTTTGAAAACCTAGAATGTAGTCTAATCCTTTTTATATATATATGAGGAAATGGGAATTCAGAGAGAGTAAAAGACCAGCCTCATACCACTGGTGATTACGATGGAAAAGTCACTGATAACGCAGTGGGGAACTTGAACTCAGGTCTCAGTCCACTTCAACAAAATAAGAATTCATTGAATGCTTTCTTTATGAAAAGCAGAATATAAACTGAATGTGGGCATGGCTAAGAGAGTTCATAACCCACCCTGGCCCATAATATGTACAATCAACTAGGAAAAAGATGCAAAGTGAAGTGAGCATTATAGCACAAAAATGTTGTGTGAGCAGAAATAAAGTAGAAAGCTATTGGAGACAACATTGTGTGGTGGCAACAAACCCACGTGTGAAATCAGGCAGCTTAGATGTAAAGCCCAGTTTTAGCACTTAATTACTGTGTAACTTCAGCCTTTACTTAACTTCTCCAAGCTTTGCTGCTTGATGCTTTCATCTGCAGAATGAGGATAATAATGCCTAACACATTGACTTTGGTTGTTTGCTTGTTTTTAAGGTTAGCTAGTGAAGGTAAAGCAGCTTTGTACAATACCTGGAAAATAAATTCTCAACGTGTAACAGACTATCCTTCCCCTCCAGTATACTTCTGTCAGTCACTGTGAACTGCTTCATCCAGTCTTGTGGGGCATTACCAAGAAGGATTCAAGAGTTTCTATCCTTGATTTTGATAGCTCAGAAGTGAGAAAAAAATACTTTCATACCTAAATTACCCAATAATATAATGAATATTAATAAAAAAATCTCTCACTCAGATGTTTCCAATGGCAATCATATGAAATACTCTCACAAACTTTAAAATACACTCAGCTAAATATAGGGTAGAAAATACCGTGTCAACCAATTGGAGACTTTAAATGTGAATGAGTTTGTATAGTGTTTACGTATATGGCAATTGAGCTAACTAATGAACAATAACTTACATTCTTTCAAATATGGCAGAAGGTGATAGGATAGGAGTATTAGATCTTTAATTAGATAATAAGGACATTAGTGTTTCTTGTTAAGTTTTTAATTATCTTTATTATTTCTCTATCACACCTCTGTCTATTATGGCAGCCACTAGCTATATGAGGATATGGGACAATTGAAATGTGCTAATCTGACTGTGTAAATAAGCTTTTCTTTTTCTTTTATCTTAATTAATTTAAATTTGAAAACTAATACTTAATTTCTTTTTTTTTTTAAAGATTTTGCTTTTTCCTTTTTCTCCCAAAGCACATAGTTGTGTACTTTTTTAGTTGTGGGTCCTTCCAGTTGTGGCATGTGGGACACCACCTCAGTGTGGCCTGATGAGTGGTGCCATGTCTGCATCCAGGATCCAAAGTGGCGAAACCCCGAAACCCCAGGCCACTGAAGCAGAGCATGTGAACTTAACCACTGGGCCACGGGGCCAGCCCCTGATATTTAATTTCAATATTGGAAAACTTTTAAGCATTTTTGGAAAATTTGGGAATGTGAATCTACCTTTTCATCTGTAAATTGTATAAAATCTAAATACAGATTAAATATTTCCAATAAAAACTTAGTGTTCAAATCGAGGTGGTTAAGTGTAAAATACGCACTGGATTAAAGATTTAGTATAAAAAATGTAAAATAGCTCAGTAAGAGCATTTTATACGCATTATATAATCAAATGAAAATACTTAGCATACACTGGGCTAAATAAAAACATTTTAAATTAATTTCTCCTGTGTCCTTTTACTTTTTAAACGTGGCTACTAGAAAGTTTAAAATTACACATGTGACTTTCATTATATTTCCGTTGGACAGTGCTGTTCTATATGGTCTTGATCTTTTATTTTTATTTTAATATTTGTTGGGAAATACATAGAAATTTTAGAAATAGATGAAAATTATAGATCTTAGGGAGAATTTTATAGAAGCAGAATTCGAATTTCAACCAGCAGAACTGCCCTTTTTGGGTAGGAGAAAGGGGTGTTTTTCTCACGTGTAATATGAATTTCAGTAGAGGAATTCACTTTTGCATCAGCTACACAGCATTTCCACAATCATCTTGAGAATGAAAATAAAAATGCTTTAGGACCTGGTAGCTAAAGAATGACCGAGTGAGACCAGCTTCATCGGAACTGTATGAAAAACAAGGGCATGTATTAATTGGTTTTGATTATTTTCCCTCTCTCAGAACTCTTATACATTTTCCTCTCTTAAATTGGTAGAAGGAAATAAATAGAAGCTCTCACTGAACTCTAACCTTCCTTAGTTGTTCATGCCCCAGAGAACACAGCACTGCTTTTCAGAAGATAATAATTAAGCCCAAAAGTATGTTCCGTAACCTTCCCTTATCTTAACTTAGGCTGAGATTATGGTTTGGGCTTCTGTTTGTATTAGGTTTTTGGAATATAATGGGTGTCTCTTGCAGGTTTTGGAAGGATGCTAACATATATTTACGTATTGTTGAATTTGTGGTATTTACCATCTACCCAATCTTTTTGTCTGTTATTATTAAAGATAGAGAAAAGGGGACGGAAATAGTGTCAGATGTGTATATTTGCTGCAGGCTTGTTGGGTTAGTTCCTATAGTTTGAAATTTTTAACTCAAATGAAAAGCCGTAAGTGAAAGAGATTTGCACGCCACATCTTTAATCACTTTTTTCCTTTAATGCTACAGTGAAAGAAAATATATGGGTATATTTATAAATAAAGTTGCTATGTGAGCAGTTACGTGAAATTTATGCTGTGTAAAGGATTATGAAAAGTAGCTTTGAACAAACTAAATGTCCATTTCATTTGATCAAAGCATGTTTTCACAAATCCAATAATTATGCAACGTACTGGTTTTTGTTAAAGTTTTCCAAAATATGGTAAACAAGCACTAGGTTTATCCTCATTTGCACAGTAATATGGACTTACAGGCTAAGGGTGATTTATGTCCTGAAGTAATTTAAATTCCATACCTTCAAAGTCACAATGCATATGTTACATGCCTATAATTATGCTCCTCCGGGTGTGCGAGCCAAGAAGGTGGCAGAGTCAGACACAGAAAAAGAAAGGAGATTGATGATATGGTATTTTGCGAATACAATGCAAGGCACTAACAGATTATGAACCTCTTTCTTGCTTTTCCTACTAGTACCTTCTAAATTACGTTATCAAGCTGATGTCTTCACTGACCTCTCATTTACAAAATCTGCCTTCATTATAAAGAAACCCCCTGAAAAAAATTGATAAAAGACAAACAATATTTCCAATATTATACTTCAAACCTCTTCGATTTAAGGATAAAGGGCTTTTCCCACCCCCTCCACCACCACCAAATGCACACTCATTTATTAGATTTGAGACACATATACATAAGTATCAAACAAATTTTTTTCTAAATTTATAGTCATTTGAGGAAGGAAAACTGTTCTGTGGGAAACAAGATAACACACTGGTGTTCTATAAAAGTCAAGCCAATGGAAGACAGAATATTTTGGGAGAATGCTACTCATTTAGCAACTCTTAAGTTACAATTCTTGCATACTATTGTGTTAAAAAGAGTGATGTTATGGATTTCCTCAGGTTTCCCACAGGTTGCTAGGCATTTTCTTATTCCTAAGTGTTGAGTGACCTTTCAGTAGAATGAACATTTACACGGAATCCAGTTAGATCGGGTAAGCAAATTTCTAGTAAGTCATACATCCTAATTCTTTTATTATGCTAGTGCTGTGATGTTTAATGCCCACCTCCTTTGGGTCAGTTCAACTTTAGGTTCTATAGGTTCCATTTTTCTCTAAGCTATTAATGAAATCCCACTTAATTTCAAAGTTTTAAATATACGCTTCTGTGCTTTTTTTTCCCTAAAGAAATGTGTCATCCCGTTGATATGAAGATACAGTGTCAGAGCATGCCTATCCAAAAAAGGAAGAGATAAATACTGCTGGACATTTTTGGGGGGCTGGGGCCTACCTTTTGATGCCACATAAAATGTCAGTTTGATTTTTAGTTTTGTTTTTTTTAATCCTATTTGGCCATTTCAGATCAAGTTTTCCACAGACCTATGTTGGACCTTTGAGAAAATGAGAAAATTATATACACGCAAAGTTGATTGACGTGATATATCTGAAGGAAGGTAGCAAATTAAAAATACAGAAACTCTCCCCCTCTTACTAGAAAAAGGAAAATTATTTTGCATAGTTTGTTAATGTATTTGATTTGTTTCTCTGACCTAGAATCCTGTGATTAGGCATATATTGTGTGACTGTGGAGATTTCAAACCTCTGCTCTTCACATTCCAAGAAATAAGGCTCACTCAGCTACATTTTCTTTTCTTTTGGTTAGGAAGGTTGGCCTTGAGCTAACACCTGTGCCAATCTTTCTCTTCTTTTTGTATGTGGGATGCCGCCACAGCATGGCTGGATGAGCAGTGTGTAGGCCATGTCCAGACCATGAACTTTGGGCCTCTGAAGCAGAGTGCACTAACTTAACCACTATACCACCAGACCAGCCCCTACATTTTTTTTTAGGTAGCTTTTTCCTTATCAGATGTTCTTTTGACTTAGAACTTTAAAAATAAAAAATCTTAAATAATCGATTAGGGATAATTAGTGATTATTTTTAGGGTGAAATAGTTAGATCTGGCCCCTTAAGTTCTAGGGAATATTCACTAGCCAACCTGTGTCTTTTATATGAAGATTTGTTTTAACATAGGTGAGTGTATGTGTTTCTTTAAGATCTTTTTTCTGTGTTTGTACGTTAAACTCAGTGAGACCCACAGAGATTGAAAGGGCAGTGTTAATATATGTGGTTTATTGCATACATTTGAGAGCTAAATCAGAAGGGCCAACTTTTGAGACTAAATTATTGTACAGAGATTCTGAGTTATATCATGTGTACATTTTGGGACCTCAAAATAAGAATATTGTTCAACCAGTAAAATATCATAATGGCCAGTAATTATAATATGTTTAAATATTAATAGTGATAAAGTTAAAATTAGGAAATTATTTCAAGTATTGAACTTACTTTTTTTCGTGATTAAAATATTTATTATATCTACTAATAAAACATTCTCTAATAGAATTAAAATTTGTTTATTATTTATTCTGTTGTTTTCTTGAAATTACCCAGAAATCTTTGTTCATTAAAACGTTTTTCATAAAGCTAAAAAAATTCATAAACTCTTTATTTGTTTCTAAGAATTTCCTTAGGGAATATTTGCTAAAACTTTCTTCAAAAGTGAAAAATAACAAATTAATATAAATATGGAAGGTCTTCTAGTCTGAAAATTCTCTCAATTAAAAAAGATCATTTTAACCCTTTATTTTTTCTGAAAGCAGCACGTCATGTATTATGTATTATTCATAATGCCTCATTCTTCTAAGTAATAATTATTAATTTTTATGCTGGTTAATAATTGTTCAATCTACCAATATTTATTATGTGTAAAGCAAATTCTAGGTATTACAGTTATAACAAAAATATGATACGTTCTCTAAGTGTTAGTGAAAAGATAGAAATGCAAAGACATTTACTAATGAAAATAATTGTGGCTTTACTAAAGATATTTCAGAGAGCAGTGGAAGCATAGGAGAAGGATGACTAAGTCAGAAGAGAGAAATTCTTTCAAGTTCTTATAATTCTGAGGATATTTGCATCATTCTTCTCAAAGCTGTTTTCTGTTAGATGCTATGTTTACAAAAACACCTGAGCAGCTGCTGACAAGGGACTGTTGCAGCTTTACAGAGATTAAAGACAAATAATTATACAGATTAATCTGGGGACATCGATCAATTGTTTGGCATCACGTAGATAAAGGCCGCATTATACATCCTGCAAAAAATTTCAAGGAGAACTTTAGGAACCACACATCTCTGGTCAAATCAAGGAAGCAATAGAAAAACAATATTCTGTTTTTTTAAAGAATTTTTAGTCTATCAAAAATAAAATGGAAACTCAATATACTTGAATCAAGAGTAAAATTAGTATAGTGGTAGAAAACCTTAGAGATTAGGTACTTTTTAGCTTTTTTTGTGGGGTCAATCCAACACTTCAAAAATGAGGATCAAGGGGCTGGTCCCGGGGCGTGGTGTCTAGGTCTGTGCTCTCCTCTTTGATGGCCTGTGTTCACAGGTTCGGATCCTGGCTACAGATGTACACCATTCATCAGCCACGCTGTGGCAGCAACCCACATACAAAGCAGAGGAAGATTGGCACAGATGTTAGCTCAGGGTGACTCTACCTCAGCAAAAAAAAAAAAAAAAAAAAAAGAGTATCAAGACTATAAAACAAACAAAAAGGAGTGTTGTTCTGCTTAAAGGGTAGGGCAGTGTGGTTTGACTTCTTTGAAGACACTAAAGTACCTGAGAGTGGCAGTGGTGTTCTGGAGCCAATTCATTCTGGCTTATGAGACCAAGTTGTGTGGCTGTCTTCCCAACTTTGCATTCAGTGACATTACATTGGTAGGATATAATTGGTAGCAGTGGGAGTATTTACACCATGGAAACTGGCAAAGCCTACAATCAGGGCTTCTTTTTCTTTTCCAGGAAACTGTTGTTAAACATCTGCCAGTCCATCACTGACTACAGACTATGGAAGGCAAAGGCCCTGAGGAACACAGTGGAAAAAACATCTACCTAGTGCAATGTCTTTCTGTTACACTGAGGGGCTCAGAGAGATGAAACAGCATTCTCAACAGATTAACATACTGTGATAGATTACAGTGAATATTTAGGATACACCACAAGTGATGCTGTTATGGGCTTAACTGTGTCCCCCCAAAATTTATATATTAAAGCTCTGACACTGAGTACCTCAGAATATGACTGTATTTGGAGACTGGACCTTTAAAAAGATGATTAAGGTCAAATGAGGCCATTAGGGTGGGCCCTAATTCAATCTTACCAATGTCCTTAAAAGAAGAAGAAATTTGGACACAGGAAGAGACGCTAGGGAAGCACGTACATGGAGGAAAGACCATGTGAGGACATAGGGAGACGGTGGCCATCTTCAAGCCAAGGGGAGAGGCCTCAGGAGAAACCAAACCTGCCAACACCTTCATCTTGGACTTCCAGGCTTCAGAACTGTGAGAAACAAGTTTCTGTTGTTTAAGCCACCCAATCTGTGGTGCTTTGTTATGGCAGCCTTAACAAACCAATACAGATGCTTAGGGTCTTTGCCCAAGAACAGTTTGGCACGATAATGGACAGGCAGAGCAATTTCGGAAGATCACAGTATAGCATTATCAAGTGTGTTTCTTGTCGTTGTTGCACCAATGACTCTCAGTTGTAGGAACCTTGTTTTTCATAAATAAATACATAAATCCAAACAGATGGGTATACTAAACTTAGTTTCTGCCTCTCTAGAAATCAAAATCGATTCTTAGTTCTTTTACTCTTCTTTAAAAAATGGCAGACATTTCTTTGCAGCTGGCTAATCTTACAGTAACTGTGGGGACCTATTTTTGCTGTGATTCCAGAGGAGACTGACGAGGTTCTTGGGTTAATAAAAAGGTAAATCATTCACCAGAAAAGCAGGCAGGTACATGTTTGAGAAATTCTCATCCTCTGATTGTGTGGATTTCACATGCATCTTGGAATAAAAACGTGCAATGTGTTAATGTGCTTCCTGATCACAAACTATATTATTTTGTCTGACAAGTATTGCCAATTGCAGGAGCAAATTGTATTGTTTCTCACTGTGTTTTCACAGAATTCTCATTCCTGGGACTTCCTTTATTAAAATATTTTTCTTCCTATTTACGGTTAGATATTATTTACCTATTCTTCCTCTCTAACACCCCCACCACTGTGTTTTATAGCTTCCTTCACTTAACCTTCTTTCTTGTCTTCTTGGCAGTAGTAAATAAACTGACCTGTGCTGTTTTTCATCTGACAGAACATATGCAAGTGTCTCGGCTCAACAGTAGAAGACGAACAGCCTTCCTCTCATCGTTAAACAGCTTTAAGAAATATTTCCACAGCGATAGAACTGGAATCCGGGACAACTAGGGGCAGTAAAATGGCAAATCACTGTTACTGTTCTGAATGTGAATACAAGCAGTCTACTCGCAAAGCCATAATATCGCTAGAGAAGATCATTAGTGAGTTGCGTTTATCATATCTTAATGTGTGATTTCCCACAGAGTTCGTGGTTGCAGGGCTCTTTTACAAGTGTGCCATTTGATCTTCTTTGAAGCTCAGATTCTTGAATTCCAAACACTTGATTTAAAAATGCCAATTTCTAATGCATGTTTGTCATTCTGTATATGTTTACTTCTAGAATCAAAAAAATTCAGAGAAATAAGAATATCTAGCAACACATTTCTGGCTGTTAATGTTGCTGCTGATCTGATTCATATTTTTGTAATGTACCAGCATCAATATTTGAGAAGAACTATATTCAGCACAACGATTTCTATAGGACTTCAGCGCAACAATTTCTATGAAATTTTTCATTGTGAAATTTTTCCTTGTGAAAAATTTGATCAGAAGTTGTGTGCCCTTCCTTCCTGCTTGGTTTTGATCTAAGATGCTGGAATGTTAAACATCAAAATATGTCAATGGTATATCCAAGTAAAAGAGCATCAGGGAACAGCAATGCATTAGCTATTCTTTGGTTCTTGATTTGGTTTTCTATTTTTTGCTTTGTGATTTAGGGGAACAACTGAACGTCGCTATACATTGTTTCATCTGAAATAAAATGATGCTGTCCTTTTCGTTAAATAATTCTCAGACAAGATCTGAATACTCAAGCAGAAAGGTGTTGCTAACATGGAACCATTAAATTTAAAATTACTGCCCTTTTTCCTAGAATAAATGTATGAAAACACCTTTTATTAACATCAAGAAAAGAACGGATATATTTATCACTCAGTAAGCAATCTCTCTCTCTCTCGGTAGTAGGTTTATTTACAGGCATAAATTTTGCTTCAGAAATTTTTATTTTTAAAAAATGTAATGTTTATTCTGAGTTGTAACATTGAGAACCTTGTTTTGTTGTTACAATAGAGATTTTAGCAAAAGTAATATGACTTTCATTAACATTTTCCACAAAACTTAGCCAAAACAGACATTTGGAGGAGAATGGAGTTCACAAATTGATAAACTCTGTTTTGCACACTAAATGGGCTAATCTGGGTCTCTTCAAATATAATATTCATAGAATGTCTTCTTTTGAGGAGTTCCAAATTCCTAACAAATGCGATTTTACTAAATCCACATGAGGTTGCATCTTTTTATTCCAAGTATATGCTATAAATGTGTAAAACTGAGGAGCTGAAATATTATACGTTGAAACCACATGGCAGAGTCATTGACAGTTTCCGAACAACTAAATTGCTTTATCTTTTGACTCTTTCTACTAAGAAATGTACGCCAACATCCTCAGAAGTGATATTATAATATTTAAGAAGTGGGGGGAAAAACCCAGACATCTTAATTGGTTCTTATCATTTCCCTGTCAAAATAGTACTGTATTAATTATAATAAAATAGAATAACCTCTTTTTAAAAATGTAACACTCCATAACTTATTTTATAACCACACACAATTACTTATTGCCCTATTGAAAAAACAGCAAATATTTTGCAAGGTATTAAAAAAAGCACTAAATATTTGCTCACCAAAAACTGTCTGCACCTCAGAAATGTGATAAGAATTTGGAAAAAAAAAAACCACCCTCTTAGAATTGATCTTCATAAGTATACAAGCCTGTAAAATTTAGGATTTTATTTATGCAATTACTTTAGTTTTACCTTTTAATTTTTAACTACAAAGGCAAATATATTTTTGTTAAAATAAAATCAGGTAGCTCAGAAAAATATGTAGCACATCAGGAAATTCTCCCTCTAAGTCCCTCTGTTGCTAATCCCAGAGATAGTCACTATTAAACATTTGGTGTGTATTATGTCAGACATGTTTTCCTTATATAACCAAATATAGAATTTAAAAATGGGATCATTCCATACGTATTTTCTGCTGATTGCGTTTTAAGCATTTAACCGCATATAGCGCATATCTTTTCAGGCCAGAACATGAAAAGTCACCTCATTCTTTCAAATGTCCTAACAGCATTTTATTGTATGAATATGTCATCACTTATCGAATTAATTACCTACAGTTGGATGTTGAGATTTTTTCTAATTTTAATTCAGTTTAGAAAGGAATAGTTGCAAAAGATGTGCTTTCTGTATGAGCCAGGGTATTGCTTATTCAGATGAAAAACACTGATCTCACAGGAAATTCTCACTGACTAAAGTTAAAATTTTAAAAATTGAGATCTAAGTTTTATATTATATATTTTATATCAGTCAGCAACTGTGCAGTGTATTGAAAAGACTATGGATTTAGAGCCGAGAAATCTTGGTCTCTTTCGAACCCTGTGACTTGTACATTAGGATATTGGGCAAACTATCTCACTTCTTTGAACCTTGTTTTCCCATCTACAGAATGAGGAATGCAAACTAGACGGTCTTCAAAAAATCTAAAACTCTAAATGGAAGATTCTGTGTTGCTGTTGTAAAAATTCTGCGCCCATCGCTGACTGCGTAAGGTGAGGATTCAGCAGAAAACGAAGCAGTCTTCCATCATCTTTGGTTACTCATTTTGTTGTGGGAAAGGCTGCTGAAAGCCATGACACATAAATTGTGCTTTGAAGAATAGCCGGGGTTTGTACCCCTTTGCATGCCTGCAATTTATCCGTTCTTTGTTCTATAGTCCATACTACAGATATTCGTGGGAGAATCTAGACTTTATACCCCTCGGAGGGATGCCCTGTACACTGACACAGCAGTGTAGTTCAATTTTGGGCGGAAGAGTTTCTAATCTGTGGTCAGTCGTGGATTGACCAAGTTTTCTGAAAGCCTTCCTGCTCTGGGTAGATTCTTGGCATTAGAATTGAATTAGGACATGCTGTTTAGGGTGTAGTGTCCCAAAAAGTAGCTTCTAGACATTCTTTCCTTTAAAGGATACACTGAGTTGATGCAGGACGCTTAAACGCTTAGCTGTCTGTCAGTAGCTTAGGATTGATTCAAGGACCTGGTATTTACTCTTGATTCTCCTACCAGTTTGTTGGATGATTTGTTACTGGCTCTGAATAGTTAGATCAAGAGCTGATAAATAAGGTTGATTCTCTAAAATGGTAAATGGGAATAATTGTTTCTGATCATTCTGTTATTTAGTTTGATTAAAATGAAAATAGGCTTCTTTTTGGGAGGCTTTTGGTCACACAGATCAGACACAACACTATGGTCTCTGTGTCTCCGTAACAACAATAAAAATGTCAAGTGTGAAGATTCTTCTGCTGAAGAGTGTGAAATGCTCGGATGCATGTTGCTATCAAGGCAGTACAGTTATTAACATATTGTGATTCGTTTTCATTAAGTCCAAATGACTACCTGAAATCAACCTTAGATATGAACTAAAGGAATTTCTCTCGTAGTGACAGCCCATCTACTCTAATTGTAAACACACTGTGCCCAGGACTATTCTTATTTATGCCCCAAATGGTGTGAGATTTTATTTACTTTATATTGCATTTCCCAGCAAAATGTACTTCAAAACCAATTTTCTTGATGGCAATTCATACACAGTGTGTTTAGTAATATCATTAATGGCTCTGTTACTAATTATTTCATTACCTTTCTCATATTAACAACTGTGAACACCCAACATGATTATCAGGTGTATGAGTGCCCTCTCTCTCCCAGGTGGTGACGTTTACTTAGGAAAAGAAATGAAATCCTTTAGTAGGATTCTTGCCTTTTCACCACAGTTCCCACTGTCACCTGGGGTGAAGGCCAGCTCTAATTTCTAAAATAATTGTGGTGAACATGGTTTGTATATACAAGGAGCCCATGAAAATGGCTTCAATGTTGATCTTCACATTAATCCCGTTTTTCGACTCTCAGAAGAAAAACTAGCATTATCCTTACATAAATAATTTATACAAAGGCTGGGGAGTGAGGTGGTGCTGGTGGCTTATCTGAGAACTCTGATAGGCCAAATTGCTGATTCTGGTATGGGCTAGAAGATCTTAAATGATATTCTTGCATTTGCTTTAATCATTTCCATAAGAAACATAGACCAGACCCAAACATCTTCTAAAATGTAGGAATTTGAATGAGGAATTTTACATTTCAATATCAATAATCCCGGTGAAAGCTTCACAGAAATGCACTCGGTTAAAACTAAAAGGACTAAGTGTTTTAAATGTTTTGCTATTCACCTGAACACAATGATTTCTTTAGTCTACCTTCTTTATCTTTATGGTGAGCTTAATTTAATATGGATCATTGAAGAAAAATTGCAGCTGTTTATAAAGCAAATTCATTTCTTTTATTTGTATATTAGGTTGGCTATGAAGCAACGTTTCATTCAAAAAAATAATTGTTAGGCATTTTCATGTTGAATATTTTCAGATACCTTCATCTAGTTCTAACCAAGAAAACTACATTTAAAATTTTTTTAGAATTTTCGTGTTAATGCAGGCATCACTCTCAATTCTGGGTGAGACAGAATGAATCCATTTTCTCAGCAAGATTCAGGACTTCATGCCCCCTGTTAAGACTCATGCTCTGAGCAGGGCTGGTACT
The DNA here is from genome assembly GCF_021613505.1 of Equus quagga. Taxonomy (NCBI): domain Eukaryota; kingdom Metazoa; phylum Chordata; class Mammalia; order Perissodactyla; family Equidae; genus Equus; species Equus quagga. The sequence goes on along the minus strand of NC_060270.1, from coordinate 97,515,341 downwards.
GTTTATGGCAGATGCAAATTATACTCAACATCTTTTGTATTTTACAATTTATAATCAGGCACACATCCTCCAAATCCAATTCTTTCCTGTAAAGCCCAGAATCCTGGACACTTCATAAAGCAAAAAGCTGGCTGCCACCTTCAAGGAACTCAAACTATCTGATTTTTTTATTTGCTGCTGCCATTAGATTGAAATGATTTTTCTTCAGTTTGCTCAAAGCCAGATTTAAAGTCAGGTCCCAGAGGTAACAGGAAAGTCGATCCCCTAAGCTACTCAGTCATTGTTTGCTTTTTTTACATGTAATATCCTACTTCTAAGCCAGAATATAATTTAAAAGACAAAACACACTCTACATAAATAGGTCTTTTAGAAATTTTGTAATCTGACATTTAACAGAAGTTAACTAAGTGCCTTATATCATGTTTGTTGAGGAAAATGGAGAAATTATAAATATTTTTCAAGATAATTATTTCTTAGTAGCTTTCTACATACTTTGAATGCTACTCATTTTCTGACCACTTTAGGTCAATAACACTATGTGCTCTTTTTGAACATATGTCTGCTGGATTTCTCATTGACAATGCACCTAAATGAGCCAAAAAGCATTCTAAACACCAAACATTCTGAGCTTCTGATAGCCATTCAAAGAGCTCTCCTTCGCAGACACTTTCTGTTTGCTGGGAACCGCAAAGGGTTACTTCAGCCCAGGCTCGGCAAGAGCGAGCAACAGGAATCCATTGGCTTTAATTTGTCCATGTCTTTCATTTGATACTACCAGTATTAATAGCTTTGCAAGGAAATTCTGCAGTCATTAATCATAATAATTAATCAGATCCAATTATATTGCATATAAATGCGAACAAATTGCTGAAAAAATAATGATCTATCACCAACATGTCACAAGGAAAAAGAGACTAAAATAGTAATTAGAAGCAGGGATTTTGTTGTGTACAAGTGCCCTGCAACTGATTTTAACAGTATGATGATCCGATGATGTAATTAGTCGAAAGTCTAGCAGGCTTTTTTAGCAAGGCATCTACTGACTGTACGACTGGAGAAAATACAGTCTACTTTCCTACGAGATCATTCTGCATTTGTGCCTAACTTCCGAATAAAGGAGATCTGTTGCCCTTGGTGTCCTACCACTGCGCACTAAACTGTTCCTGCGTGTATTTTCTGGATTTTTAACGTCTATTTTTAAAGTAAGCCTGTCTGTTAACTGAAGATTAGTGAAGTCAGAAATTAAGATATTCTACGTGGCATTTTTTTTTTTCTTTTTACTCATAATCACAAGAATGTGTAACATGTAATTCAAAATGAAATGTTTTGGTTATAGTAAGTTAACACCCGGCAGGTAGCACGCATGCTAGCTATTTTCACCTATCTTCTTTCCCTTGAACGGAACTGAAAACATTTCAGAAAATGGAATTACTCTGTTTTCACTTCAGTTATCACTCTCTGGAGCTTTGGCAGATTTTATCAGAAACCATTTAAAAAAAATCTGTGTGTGTGTGTGTGTGTGTGTGTATAAATTCTTCTTTAACAGATTCTTAGACCTGGGCAAAGTGAATTGTTTGATACAAGTTATTCTAAGAAATAATTTTCGTATGTCTTTCTATTCTTTCTATTTTCACTCTTGTCTCACATGATAGAGCTTCCAACATATATTTTCAATTTAAAACTTGTGTTATGCACATGCACAATTAGCACTAATTTATTGTGTGGTCAAATATGTAACTTAAAACCTTTCAAAACGTTTCCTCTCTCAATGCATAGATTGCGCATGAAATGGTTAACTAAAGATTGATGAGCAGTTTTTATGATAGGTTTGCGACTTGAAAATAAATGTTAGGTTCATCATAGTTTTCAATACTAAGCACTGCACTTTACCGGTTTTGATCTCAGTGTTGTGACTACTACAAAGAAATAAAACCTTATCTTACCTTTTCCAGCATCTACTGCAGAAGACCTCAATAATGCATAAGAACATCTGGAAGTACGGTAATTTCAGCTATCAGAGATAAGAATTGACACAGAACAGGTAAACCCTACAAAGTCATCATGTTGAAATGAACTGATTAAGGTTTAGTAACATAAAACATCATGTATAGTGTTTCCATGCTTGCTACATCTTGCTATTTTATATTAAAAAAGGAATGCCAATTATATATATTTAATAGGTTGATTAGCTGGTAGCAATATTATATTTTACATAAAGAGACAGAAATGTCTGCAGATCTATTGCCATACACATCTATTTAGAGTTAACTGTGAGTTCATAGAAAATACATGGGCATAGTAAACAGGGTTTTGAAATGACAATTTTTTACTGGTTGCAAGTGCTAATTGCTAGTTTCTCAAGGGTATAGAATTAATCACCTGCTAGATTTACAGTCTCTAGGTTGAGACCTGAGGATGGAGGCAATAAGAAAAGCTCTTGAGGGACATATCATATGGTGAGTCTAAATATCAGTCTCTATGCATATGTAAATTGGTAACAAAGTTTTTTCAAAGCTCAAGTATGCTAATTTCAAACAGGCAAGACTAAAGCTAGCTTTTAGCAGCTGTTTAACGTCTGCCTGTGGGTGGTAGAGAGAGCTTAAAATACAAGCAAACAGTGGTGCATAAGTAATTAAGCAACATTTTGCTGGGCATAAATAATTCTGTTTATATTGCTCTTTTGAAGATATAGAATACAAAATAACAGATCGAGTGCACCTTTGGTCACCAGAGGTTAACTGTTCTTCCTCTTTACCTTTCCTTTGGCTTTACGGTTTAAGGAAAATAAATAACAAAGTCGGCTGCATAATCTTTTATAACTTTATAGGAAATAAAATCATTTAAGGTGGGGAAAAAATTCTATTCGAGAATCATGGCACTTATAGTTCAACTATATTGTTTTCAGTGTATTCTTCTAACAATTTATCCGAAGAAAATGTAATATCTAATTGCAGATTTGTTTATTAGCATTTTATCTTTTAGGATTATTGAAAGTAGAGTTTGGGTTGTTTGTTAAAATGGAAAAAAAAATTCAAATTTTTTCGAAGTCCACAAAAAACAAAATGCCCTTAATTTTTCAGAACCAACTTTAATTATCTCATGCATTAAAAATAAGTAGATAAATAAATGCTTCACTGAGAGGTTGTTGTCTAGGAATAAGGAATGCTTAAATCAATGTACCACATATAGGATAATCACCTAATTTGAACAGCTCTTGCTAAGCCAGTAGAAGTGTCTAAAAGCAAAAGCAAAGCTAGTATAAAAAAAAATTGCATTTGATTCAATAAAAACCTTGAAATTGACCAGAAGGAGGATGAAAGATTTAACACGATTTAGAAATACCTAGTCTGGAAAAAGGGATTATAGATACTAACTGTGAAAAGAGTCAGGGGTTTAAACTTTGTTTGCGTTAAATATTCATGGTTAAAGGAGTTAATGGTAAAAAGAGGTACTCTGTTGGGTATCAGATGTTATAAAGGGCTTTATAACACAGAAGAATGCTAGGAAGGCAGGAGTAGTCATTTATGCAAAAGATTGCTATTTCCCTTTGCACTGAAAGAACAGGTAAATGAAACAGAATTTTTAAAACCTTCTTTTATCCATCCTTACCATTCCAAGAAAATACGTAAAATTTGGTGGAATAGAAAAGAAATCTTATTTTTTCTGATATTTCTGTGTTATTGAATTTCACAATTTTTTAGCATGTGATGAGGTTGGGTTTTAAAACCATGTGGCCTGAGCAGAAGAGAGGATCGGGCAATGGTTTGTGGGTACAGATTTGACATTCAGTTAGGGTGGATCTGTGGTCTCTCCCTGGGAAGGATGCTGATACTTCGTACCTTCTTCTTCTACAAGATGTGAGTATGAGCACCAGCTCCAGTCTCCAGAACAAAACAAAAAGATGAAATTCAGTTAAATGACTGGAAAATAACCATTTCTTTGGGACAGTATTCTAAAGCTTCTCAGGCTTGTGGAGCATCTTACTCAGGTTCACTTCGCTGAACAGTTCATCTTCTACGTAGCGACGGAGACAGACCTCATTACCGAGCTAATGGAGGGTGGATGGGAGAAGGAAGCAAGCAACAAGCTCCCTATATCTGTTTGACAATTTTAAGATTTGTTCTAAAATTCTGACAAAAATGGATAGTAAAGAGTCACCACTGCTCAAACTAGTATAGTTGATTTTTTTTTCCTTAGTCAATATTTCCTTGAAAACTGTACTTATTGTCTATGCATATTCTGAGTAAAGACTTCTTTTAGTTGGAGGAGGCCTCGACTATGTACATTTAGGTAAGCACTTGCATATTATGTTATGTAATTAGGTTAATATAAGTCTTGGCCATGTATGATTAGGTAAGAACTTTAAATATTGTTTAAGAAATTTGAACTGTTCTGCTGGGCCAGGTCATTTTTTTATCTTCATCTTCAGGCTTCTGTGTGCTGCTCAGTACCTGTTATCACTGTGGACTTGGATATGCCCTGAAGTGTTTGTCCCACCCAAAATGGACAGTTATTGGAAATAAGTGACATTGGAAGTGGAATCATTTTAGTTTAGGTAGCCATAGATGTACCATGAAACCTTTGGTCTATACCTTCTCACTCATTTGTCAGTGGAGGATACGGGTTTACAGGCTCTACTGTAATTCATAAGGAAAAATGCTGTTTTTGTTTCTCTTATTATCTGTGGAGGTATGAAGGCAGCCAAGCTTAAACTTCTGGTCATCAGATTAGTTTAGTGCTTATTTAGTCAGAGAGTAGTATAATTTTGTTCAGAATAGTCAGTCAAATTGATGCAGACCTCAAAGTAGTGACGAACTATGATCAACTCACCTTGTTCCACTGACAAAATTAATATTAACCTTCAAGGTATGTAGGAATGGTGCATAACTGACTAGGAGAGATCAGAAGTAGAGGTTCAAGTAGGAAAAAACTGACAGATACCAAAATACAATTTTATTCCAGAGCTTGAATCCAGCTCTAGGTAGGTTGGATCTGGTAGGTACAATGTGTATGAATAGCCTGTCAGATAATTACCATAAACATTATGGGACCAGGAAAATTCCAGAGGAGAATTCTAAGCCCACGGTAAAGGCTGCTTTTTCTCTACAAATGTTGATGCTTTTTGTCATATATTTACACACAACCACACACACACATGCAGAGTCAGAGAGTGGCAGAGACTCTGCAGTTTCTGCAGATGTATCTTCTCCAAGGGTGGGTGAAGCATGTCCGTTGTTATGGATAACAATGCATGGTCTCAGAAGTGTCTGTAATCCACCCCAGTTTGTGCTCAGTGCTTCACCACATCACAAGGAAGTGCAGATTCTCTTATTTATTCATCCATTCACTCAGCCATTGACTGTTTACTTAGCTAATGCAATGTGTTGGATACTGTGAAAGTTACTACAGATGCACAGATATATTGGATACAATAAAATAGTAGCGTCAATAAACAAGGAAATACTGAAAAGTTGGATTTGGATGTTACTCATCACTGCCAAGTTTCTCACTTGATCTCTGACTTTTTGAGCTAGCATTCTGGTGGCTTTTAAGAGATGGAATTATCTGTTAATGCGACCCAACATATACACAGAATACAGAATATTTGTGAGTATAGAATATCTGATTCTAAGATCTCCCTTTTCATCCTCTCAGCAAAATTGTGACCACTCCCCATGCCATGCTCTTTGGAAAGGGCTGCATGGATATATGTCAGTATAGATTGCCTATTGCTCTGTTTATTACTCACTATTAAATTATTAGAAAACTTTGAATTTGGGGAGTACACTCATTCTTAAATGGTACCCTATATGCCCACACCCACTGTTCCCAGTGGTCATTCAGAAACCATTTGTAACCTGTTAATGAAAACTATCAATTTCGGAATGAACCTTTGTCTAGTCCTTATCTCATTGTGCAAAATTAAACTCACTTGGAATTTCAAACTTCCTCTATTTCAAAACTGTTGATTTAAAATGAAGGCTGCATAGTTTTCTGTATTCAGAAAGACCATTTCAGTTTGAGAATCACTTAGTAATATTTCTCCTTTTTAAACTTGGAAGTAGTACCCTGCTGGTTTCCTTTAAAGGTTTGCTGCCAGGAAAAAAGGCAACAATTACCTGTATGGAAGTGTTTATCTGGGAAATTGGTAGGGCAATAAATTCTGGTGAGAGAAAATAGCAAAATAATTTGAAAGATGTGCGTGCCTAAAAAAGAAGAAATCCTATTGTCTTACAGCAATTAACTTCTTTTCCAGATATTATTCAGAACTGTTTGACATGCAAGAGAAATTTGTTTCATTAGTTTCTCTGAAAACATCTAAGGTCCTCTTTCTTTTTCTGTTTTTGACTGCAGTCAGCACATAGAATTAATAGACACTTGGACCAAACACGAAGGTGACGTTGGCAAGTTACATGCTAATGCTCTTACCTCAAGGGAAAAATATTCCTTACGCATCACACCTTTATACAGAATACTGTTAGGTATATATTCTTGGAGGTAAGGAAACTTTTAAGAAAAAATTAAAATCCAGCACACTATCTTTCCAACCAACCCAAATCAACAGCTATATAAAGGGTGGGATTGCAGTAAGGAAAGATTAGAATTTATTCTCATGGAAGGCTGAGGCCTGCAGGTTGCATAGGATCCCTCGACCTTGGAGTCGCTCCATCTATATTCTCTGCCCTGTGGTGTCAGTCTGATGTGTGTCCACACTATAAAAGTTGATCCTTCTTTTGCTTTCTGAACTGAAATCATTTTTTAAAATTTTTTCTTTGTTTTTTGGTGAGGAAGATTGGCTCTGAGAGAACATCTGTTGCCAATCTTCCTCTTTTCCTTGAGGAAGATTGTCACTGAGCTAACATCTGTGCCAGTCTTCGTCTATTTTGTATGTGGGATGCTGCCACAGCGTGGCTTGATGAGCAGTGCCAGGTCTACATCCAGGATCCCAACCTGTGAACCCCAGGCCGCCAAAGTGGGGCACACGACCCTAACCACTACACCACTGGGCCAGACCCTGAACTGAAATTACTTTTGACGGCATCATCAAATCTGTTGACTATACTTTATGTTAAGGGAAAAATCTAGATAGAACCATTTTAGTATTTGTGTTTTTCTTCATAGCTTTTTATGGAGATGATTGTACAACGTTGAGATCCACTGCAGCTGAGAAACTTCTCTCATGATGTTTACTAATTTATATAGCAACCAAAAGGTAAAAGGCAAATAAAACAAAAACATATTTGGTAATTTCATGAATTTCAAAACTAGCCCTGGGGGAAAATACATCACTTTTTATTTTGTATCACTGCTGTGTTTAAGAAACCTAAAAATGGGAATTTCATATTCTCATATTTTGACAAGTACTTTACATTTGCTTGAATAAATATTTTACTACGAAAGGAATATGATTAAAAAGAAAAGAACCCCCACACTATTAACTTCTCAGGAACATTAAAGCAGTAAAAGTACACATTCCATAAGCCGAGGGATGCGGCAGCGTTCAGTTAACTCTAACCAATCCTGGAAAGAGATTTTCTTTTTCTTTCTTATTTTTTAAGCTTCAAGAAACCCTACTCTTGAAAAAAGGGAAGGTGTGCTTCAACTGTCACATTCACGTGGCAGCATTTAGCTCTTTTCTGAGGAGCTTCCATGTCCCAACAGCATGAAGACAATAGTGCACGATATAGAGAGCCAATAAATCAATTAGTTTTAACAGCCAGAGTTCAGGAAATGCATTTATTCTCTTCCATGAAAACACAGTTTTTACTTGTAGCCATACTTCATACTGTTAAGGTCAATTTTTCATGTGGAAATGATATTTAGTGGCTGAAAAAAAATCACTCATAAATTTTGTAAAGCAAAAAAGAAGCACTTGCTAATCTAGGAGAACAAGTTTGTTTTATTTGTAATTATCTATCTTTAGAGTAATTGAGATTCTAAACAGCAGCTAATAGCCTCGCTGTCTCAAATTACCACTGCCTGTAACTTTACCTTGCCAAATATCAAAGAGCTTTTCAATTGCAACTCTACTACTAAAACCTGGGTCATTTTCTAGCAATTAATTGGAAGAGGTGATTAATAGCTTAATAATGGGTTGCTCTATGTTTAAAAAGTGCAGGGGACGTGCATAGGAAAGGAATATGTAATTTTGTATCCCTGAAACATAACCTAATTGAAAAATCAGCAGTTGGTCTTATTTACTTTAGGCTTGTATTTCCAAACCCTTTTTTGATCTACTCTGAGAAAATGTGTAAATCTGGAGAGCATTTTTTAATTAACTCCTTGAACATTGAACATGCTATGAATTTAAGGAGCACGAGCTATTTCATGGCACCTACTGTGCCACAGTCAAATTTGCAGGAATTTGAGGGCAAAACGTGTCAAGTATCTATGTGGATGTGCAGATGGTAGTACCCATTCAGCAAGTCACCCACTACAGGGCCACCCATGGATTCACATGGCTCACTCGTCTACAGCGTAGAGCCTATGACTGTGGTGCCTGGGAGCCTATGTCTACCTCTACTATGTGTCCACAGATTTAGTGACTGTAAAATCTAACAGCAGCCTTCCAGACACATCCAAGAAGACAAGCAGTGTAATTTAGTGAGTTCACTAGGCTAAATGCTTTGTGTTTTAAGACTAGGTCTCAAGGAAATGGCAAGTCAGATGGAGAATAGTTCAATGAAGGGCAGTCCCATGCTAAAGGCAAAGAATGGGACCAGCAAACTGAAAGGGACCAAGACTCATTTGTCCAGCTCATGACAGCATTGGGATGATCCAAGACAAGATGTCCCCTTGGGTACAGGCCTCACTGATACTTCTTCCATTGTCTACTGCAATTGCTATAGATGCTCATGGGATTTTCCTTTAGGTTGCTAGAAGAAAGCAAAGAATAAGGCTCTCAATTTCTTGTAATTTTCTTCACATTGTACATTCCTGCTTCACATTTTAGTACCATCTTCTCCATTTGAAGCTAGAAATACCTGGCTGTTTATCTTCCCCTATATTTACATGACGATGACATTCGAGGAAATCAGTACTTCAGTAACTATCTGACACTCTTTCCATGGGACCAAGCATAAAATGAGAAAGAAAAGAAAATGAGAAAGACATGTTAAATAAAGAAAATGACATGGAAATGAGCTCCGCTTCTGCACCTCTCACGAACCCAGGCAACCATTCTTTAAGCCCAGTTTATTCCTTGAAGGTTAAGGACCCAACTGGTCCTTAAAAAAAAGAATTTTTCTTTTAACTCTTTACTTTCCACATATATTGGAGAATATATAGGGGAAAGAAAAATACAAAAAATAAAAGATAGTGGACTTTCTCTTCCACCAGTACAAGACACACAGTTAGCCAAATTTAATCAGCTGGAATGAAGATAGAGCAGTATGCTAAAGATGGAGAAAACCAGTCAACTGAAAGTAAAGACAAAGTGGTATGATTAGATTGTTGTGTGTTCCCAAACAGGGACCTACTCATCTCCAGAAGTCAAAGGCTAAAGAATGCCTGAATGAACAGAAAATAGTTCAGTTGCAAGAAGGCTGATCTGTACTGTAGAATTTCCCACTGGGGAGGTAGCCTGACGTTCTCATCATCCTCTAGCTCGGAGTGGAGCTCTGCTCCCAAGATGTGTGGAGGCAGACCAACACAGCTGAAGTAGTTGTTCTCTTGCATAGCTTTTTATAGTTTTCCTTGAGATAATAGATTATTATGCTTGATTTACATAATTTTCTTTGTACCCACAGCTAAATGTCCCCATAAATTCAAATTCTTAATGCAATTTTCTATGCATTCAAATTTTTGAATATGTCAGTTTTATTTCCTAGTGACCTCCCTCCCAGAAGCCTTCATCCATGTCTCAATTTTGATTTGATTGTTTTCAAGTCAGGCCTGCTAATAGATATCGCCTCATCCTTGTCTTCTGGAATCCCCTTTATTTCCTCTACCGTTACTTCCTTAGTTTGGTAGAGCAAATCCTCTGATAAGCTTTCTGAGAAAAGGTTCTTGGAAGGTCAGCTGTTTGAGCCTCTGTCTGCCTGAAATGTCTGTACCCTCGCCTTATTTTTTCCATTGCTGCTAGCTCCCACTGTTTCTTTTGAGAAGTCTGGAAAACCTCTTATTCTTCATCATTTGTATATTAACTTTTTCAAAGGGAGGAGTTTTATTTTTCTCTTTGACAGGGATTATAATCTAATTTTAATATGTGAAATTTTAAAATTTTATGATTTTGTGCTTTGGTATGAGTCTTTTTCATTCTTCCTACTGGCACATTTTTGGAAATATATTTCCTTTACTTGTGGGAGATTTTCCTTTTTTTTCTTCTTAATAACTTCTTCTGTATCACTGTCTATGTTTTCTACTAGTCAGATGTTAGAGCTCCTGAATTGGTCCTCTAATTGTCTTATCTTTTCTCATCAAATTTACCATGTTTTTTTTTTTTCTCTATGATAGTTCCTTGAGCTTGTTTTCCAACTCTTATATTGATTTTTAAATTTTTGTCTTATATTTTATAATTTCCATGGTCCACTTCTTATTTTCTGATTTTAAAAATAGCATTCTATATGTTTTAATAATACAGTATAATCTATCATTTTCTAAGTATACCAAGACGTTATATCTCCCACAATTTTCTTTTACATCAATGTTACCTCTATTTCTCTTTATATTTGATGCTCCCTTTCTTTCAAGATTTTTCATTCACATCTTCTTGCAAATATTTGGTGATTATTGGCTGTACCAATTAAAAATATACTGTACACAAAAAGGGCTGTTAGTTGACTGCCTTTATTCTAGGGTACCCAGCCTGCCAACCTGGTTGCTTGCTTGCAGTGCAAGTGGGGTGGTACAAGCCTAGCCATAGGTTCTGAGGGTGGGCTGAGAAGACATTGGGGCTCTCACTCTTAAGATATAAACTTTTACTTAGTTCCCTGTTTACAGTGTGGTGTCTTTGCCCCCTAATCTGTGCTTGGTGTCCCAAAATACAAGATTTCTTTGTTTTGTTTTTATTTGGTTTGGTTTTTCCTCCAGAGATTGAAATTTTCAGAATTGTAGGGGTGGAGGAAAGGCAGTGCTTGGGTGTACAGGTAGGGACTGGGGTAACTTTCACCCAGACTGCCTGTTTCCAGTCAGATACTTTTCCCTGTGCAAGTGTTCTCATTTAGAATGTTTTTCTTTTCTTGCAATGTTGATACATTTCTGATGCCTTGTTTTATCTGAAAAGTGGTAAAGGGAAGGGTCCTTATTCTTTTTACTGAAATTCAGGGTAGGCTAGGCACAATAGTATGCTATTTTCCTCAAATCTTTACAACAACAATATTAGTTAAGAATTATCATCTCTCTTTCACAGATTAAGTAATTAAGGCTTAGAGAAATTTCTTAAGTTGCATGCGGTTTCATGGTAAGTAAATGGCAGAATCAGAATTTGTGTCTAATCTCCTCGATTCTGAAGCACATTTTTAAAAACACTGTACTATGAAGCCTCCACAAAAAAAGAGATTTTTTTTTTTAATTGGATTCAAAGCTGGTTCTAGCAGGAAAGGATTTGATGGGCTGCAGAGCCAGCTGGACTTGGAATCATGGTTGGCTTGTGACAAGGCATCATTTTGCTCTACCGTTACCCCAGAGCCACCATTCCCCTCCATTCTCCCTATTAAAACCTGTTTTGAAAATTTTGACTTACACTAGTCTATAAATTATTGACAAAAACTTTAAAAATTGTCCTTCCCAGAGCCATTTGAATGTTAATTAAAAAACAATCTTCAATAAAGCCCAGCAACACTTCAGCAGTAGAAGAAGACACATTTTAGATATAAGTAAATTCCTGAAATAGCTATGTAGATAGACATCTATGCTGTATACCTACAAAGAAAGCTATTGATGTTGAGAAAAAAATGAAGCCATGTGGCATTATCAGCTAATATCCCTTCATAGTAGGGAGAGAGAGAGGCAGAGAAAGATCCGTCTGGCATGCTGGGATGATAGGCTGGCTCTTAAGATTTGGTTCTCAGGGATGAGCCAGGGATGTGCAAAATATTTCATTTAAAGTAGCTAGCAATGGGGAGAATAAGAGTATGATGAAAGGCCAAGTGGGGAACAGTGAATAGATTAGATAAGAAAGACTGCATAGTATTCAGAGATTGAGATAAAATTATAGAGAGTCTCATATTGAAACTTATTATATAGACAATGGAATGCTAATGGTAATTTTTAATTTTTTAATTTTTTATTTAATTTTTTATTTTTTTAATTGCTGTAACATTGGATTATAACATTATATAGCTTTCAGATTTACATCGTAATATATTTCAAATTCTGTGTAGATTACATCACGTTCACCACCCAAAAACTAATTATAGTCCATCCCCTCAGATGTGAGCCTAATCTCCCCTTTTGCCCTCCCCTAGTTTCCTGTATGGTAACCACCAATCCAATCTCCATTGCCATGTGTTTGTTTGTGGTTTTTATCTTCTACTTATGAGTGAGATCATATAGTATTTGACTTTTTTTTGAGGAAGATCAGCCCTGAGCTAACATCTGCCGCCAGTCCTCCTCTCTTTGCTGAGGAAGACTGGCCCTGAGCTGACATCCATGCCCATCTTCCTCTACTTTATATGTGGGACACCTACCACAGCATGCATGGCTTGCCAAGCGGTGCCACGTCCGCACTCAGGCTCTGACCCCTTGAACTCTTGGTGGCTGAAGTGGAACATGAGCACTTAACCACTGTGCCACCAGGCTGGCCCCTCAATTATTCTTTTTTTATTATTGAATCTCCTGGACTACTATGATCAACTCCAACAGAAGGAAATTAAGGAATGTGGAGGTTAGATGCAAATAATTGTGGAATTCAGTACCATTTTTTTCTTTATACCTTCTCTATTACTAGAGCTATGACCTTATTTTTTTTGAGGAAGATTAGCCCTGAGCTAACATCTGCCACCAATCCTGCTCCTTTTGCTGAGGAAGACTGGTCCTGAGCTAACATCTGTGCCCATCTTCCTCTACTGTATATGTGGGACGCCTACCACAGCATGGCTTGCCAAGCAGTGCCGTGTCCTCACCCGGGATCCAAACTGGCGAACCCTGGGCCACCAAAACAGAACGTGAGAACTTAACCGCTGTGCCACTGGGCCGGCCCTGCTAATGGTAATTTTTGCACTTGGAATTTACAGAACTAGAACTATGCTTGAAGAGATTTATCTGGTAGAAATGTCTTTCTTATCTTCACCTGTATTTAAATAGTTTAACTTGTTAACAAGAATATAAATAGAAGTGAAGGAACAATCAACCCCAGAGTGTCTATAGATAAGACAACTGTAATCTATTGTCCCACTTGGAACACTTGGCAGAGTGAAAGGAGGATACAAAACGCATTCACAGGGAATCTCCCAAGCACATTGAAATGTATAGTCATCCCACCAAGGGTGAAGTCGGAGAAAGGAGGTAGGGTGCAGCATATTAAAACTTGTCTGAATATTTTCAGGAAGAGAAGGGACTAGGGAAGAATAATGGGTCATTACCATAAAATCTTTGGTTTATTAATTCCATAGTCAAGGCTCTTTTTTTTAGTGAGGAAGATTGTTCCTGAGCTAACATCTGTTGCCAACCTTCACCCTTTTGCTTGTCAAAGATTGTTGCTGAGCTGACGTCTTTGGCATTTTTCCTCTATTTTGTATATGGGATGCCACCACAGCATGGCTTGATGAGCAGTGCATAGGTCCGGACCTGGGATCCAAACCTGCAAACCCCAGGCTGCTGAAGCAGAGCATGCAAGCTTAACCACCATGCCACCAGGCCAGCCCCAACAATCAAGGTTTTTAATGGACTGAAATGCAACTTTTGTTTTTCTGACATCAATCTTTCTAGTTTTTAAAGATCTTACCTCCAAAAAGTGAGAGTGTGCTTTTGTGAATCCATATATTTAGGGATATTGAACAGCAATATTTTTGATAATTTAAAAATTTTGCTCTCGTCTGATTAGAGAAATGTATTTAATTTGACTTCTCTAATAATCAAGGAAAATGATAAGCCTTGAGTTTATTGTCTTAAATGCTGAAGGGCTCAAAGTGTATGTTGAACAATCATTTAGTAATCTGGAATACCAAAAAATCTGTGAGACGCAAATGCTGTGTTTTGTCTGAAGAATCATTTAGCCCTTTAATACACAAATCATATTCCAAATATTTCTCTTGTTTTCATTTAAGCAAGGCCAATTTATTCATTAGGTCCAGTAGACACAGCAGCGTGGGCCTACCATGCTTTTGGGGGCCCATGAAAATGTTCTCATTTCTTAAAATCTGAATAAAAAACAAAGAACTTTTAGGTCATGAAAAATATTTTAATATATAATAATAGCATATTATTTTTTATCAATAAATGTAGTCAGAAAATATACGTTTTGATAATTCTTGTGGAGAAAGAGATCTCACAAAAGCAAAACTGCCTAGGGCCTACCAATGTCATTGAGTTCAAGTAAACTGAAAAAGCATCTATTTCTTAAAGAAAAAAATCTTTTAAAATCCTATGATATAGTGCTGGAATAAAAGTTTTTGATATTACCTACTATTCCACTTTAAGTATAATTTTCTCAACGGATGCACACACTGTACATACTATTTTTACCTATAACTACTTATAACAATACTAATACAAATAATGATAGCAGTGAAAAAATAATTTAAAAGAACAATAATTAGCATATATTGGGTCATGCATGATTATTTTTTTATTTTTATTTTTTTGAGGAAGATTAGCCCTGAACCAACATCTGCCACCAATCCTCCTCTTTTTGCCCAGGTAGACTGGCCCTGAGCTAACATCCCTGCCCATCTTCCTCTACTTTATATTTGGGACGCCTACCACAGCATGGCTTCCCAAGCGGTGCCATGTCCACACCCAGGATCTGAACTGGCGAACCCCGGGCCACAGAAGTGGAACAAGCGAACTTAACCACTGTGCCACAGGGCTGGTCCCCTGGGTCACGCATTATTCAAATGTGTTCTCTTTGAATTTTCAGTTGTTGGAATGACTACTATGTATCAGACTGTTCTAGGCTATGGGAACTCAGTGGGGAACAGACAGGTGAAATTTCTTCTGTCATAAAGTTAACATTCCAGTGTGATAGAAAACAAACCAACCAACAAGACATATATCAGATGGTGACGATTTCCATGCAGGAATTGTAAAAGAATGATAGGATAGGGAACCTTGGTGGCTATATCAGATTGGCCAGTCTAGCATTTAAGACATCATGTTCAAAAATTGAAAATGGCTGATGTGGCTGAAACTTAGTAAAGGAGGAGGGGAACATGGAAGAGGACATCAGAGAACTGTACAGACCCAGATTGTGTGAAACACTGGAAACAAATAAAGATAAAGAGCATGATTCCATTCTTAGTGTGGTGGGAATTTATCAGAGGCCTTTTAACAAGCGAAGGACATGAGCCTACATTTTTGCTCCACTTTCAAGGAGCACAGTGAATGAAGCAGTCAGATGTGGATTTTGAGTTTTACAAAGGTAAAGACTGAGCCTTAAAGTTAGAATTTAGAGCTGTGGGACTGGAGGAGCTCCCCTAGGAGGAAGGTATAGATAGGAAAGAAGAATGTAGAAGACAGAGTTCTGCAGGTTTTCAAAATTTGGAGGTTGACCTGAGTAGGAAAATCTAGCAAATGATATCATGAAATGGCCATCAGTGGAGCAGAAAGAAAGCCAAGAATATGGGTATACTGAGGCCAAGAAAAGAAAATATTTTCAGAAAGGTGGAAAGGTCAACAGTGTCAAATGCTGGTGGGGGGTTAAAATAGATAAGAATAGAGACTGGATCATGAGATTTGAAAATACGGTGACCTTAAGAGCAGTCTTAGCGATGCAGTGAGAATGGGAGTGTGATTGGACTAAGCTGAGGGTAGAGCGATAGGAGGGCATCTGGAGAAGGTGAACATAGACCTTCGTGTAGAGAAAGGTTCACGGAAAGCAGACAGTGTAAGGGCAGTGGGCTGGAAGGAAAGCTGTTTTCCTTCCTTCCTCCCTTCCTTCTCTTCTTTTTCAAAAACAGATTTTAGGTCATCTTTGTATGCTGATAGAAATGATGTTGTAGGGAGAGAGAAACTAATAATGCAGGAGCCTTGGGGGCTAATTAAGGAAGAAGTTCTCATCAATGTCATGGGTGGGGAGAAGAAAGGATCCAGGGCGTCAGTGGAGTGGAGCGCTGTTCACAGGCGGTAGGGTACTTCCTTCCCAGTAATAGCTGGGACAGTAGAGCCTGCAATGTTGACTGGTTGGTCATTTTGGTGGTGGAACTATAAATGACTTCTTGTGATATAGATATTGGTGAAAGAAAATGACTTTATTTGAAGAAAAGAATTCCTAACCAGCCAACACAGATCTACAGAAACAAGGACTTAAAAGCAAATGAAGTCGGAAAGAAGAGAACCTGCTCTTGCTTGAGCATCTTTTCCAAGGACATTTGGAGTCTTTTACCATGTAAGTTTCCAAAGATAACCATTCATTTGAATAGTGACAACTGGGCATCAGATCACCATATCTTATTTAGTGATTTTGGGTAAATCAGCTTTTTTGCTACAAATGTCACATATAAATATGTTCTAAAACCTCTAAAACCTTGACATAGATTTTCTTAATTTCTTAATATCGGTGTTACAAATCATTTCTTCATGCATTTGCCAATCTCAGAATTCTCTAATTCAGTTTCCTTACATTATTGGAGCATCTGTGTTCCTGTTGAAGGCTACTTACTCCTCCTCATCCACTCCCTGTAACCCCACCTCCCTGAGTATCCTAAATCTATTGAGTTTTTTTCCTGAAATGCTTTAGCATGAATCATATAATGTCATGTTTGATTGTATGTGGTCTGCCCTGATACGTGATTTACCAGATAAATTTCTCAGTGAATTTTAAACACTTTAAACTCAAAGAGTTGCTAATTGCTAAGTTCCCACTCTCTCTTTAGTACCTAACCCAGTGCTTCAAATATTGTAAATGCCTAATAAACACTTGTTGAAAAGCAAGAGTGAGATATATTTCTAAGACTTAACAATTCCTATTTTTTTACTTATACACTATTAAGATTTTTTTTGAAGTATAGCATATATATCTTAAGAAAATTCAATCAGTACAAAAGTGAAAGTCACGGAAAATAGGTCTTTCTGTACCTTGACCTCCTGTAGCCCTAATGTTCTTCCCAGAGGCATCCCTGGGCCCACTTGCCCACTTCCTGTGCGTCCCTCCTGGTGACGTTCCTCTCACTCCACAGTGTTCTGAGATGGCAGTCAGCCCCCTTTTTTCCTCCAGATGGGATATGTGTGCATACCAGGAAAAGTTCTCTTTGAGTTGAGAGACTGGTTTATTTTTTAGCTGCTGTGAAATAATTAAAAATGAATGGATACAGTTGAATTGTAGGAAGCATATTTATTATTTGGAATAGTTATACAAAAATTCCTGGAAATTAAAAATCATTCTTTGAACAGGTCGATTAGTCAGATTTAATTTTTCTTTCACTCTCTTATATTGGTGTAAATATTTTCATCTGTTATGCACAACCAAAAAGTATATTAAACTGTCAAAACATAAATGATTTCCTTTTGGCCACCATGGCTTGAGGGATTTATTTCAAGTCTGTTGTGCTACTATTTGCCCCTAGGATGTGTAATCTATATTTTAGGGGAATGTGGCTTACTGCAAGACACCTGTATTATTTATGTGTGATTAATATTTGCGCTATGGTGAATGAGGTCTTTTGGCCTTACTTTTCTCTTATAGTGACTTAATCATTTCTCACAAGAATGTAGTCCTTGTAATAAAACATTCCACATCCTAGTTTGTTTTTCAGCAGTGACAAATGCAATTGTTGTAAAATGTGAATTTTCAGTTATTAAATATGGCATCATGAATGTAATTTACTAGGCAACATCTACAAGATGCTGCTATATGGCACCGCTAAAGCTGAAACCAAGCCAATCCTTGTTTTTATGAATTTAAATCTAAACACTGGTGAACAGCATCCTTAAATCACAATGCTTAGGCCACCAGACCTAATTTTGTGTTTCCGGGAATAAATCTGTAAACTGTACAACTAGTTGGTTATATGGATGCCTATTAAAGTGGTCTCATTGTAATTTGCAAATTTGCAACAAGTTATGAAGATCCTTGATCATCTCTGACAGATAATATCATGTGCCAAATTAGGACATATTTCAAAGTTCCTTTCTGTGGGTCATAAGACATGACATTTTTCACAACTTTCCTTCAGAAAAAGCACTTATGTCAGAGAGTGAGGAATTGTAAGAGTTCCAAAATCTGCAAGACTAAAATGCAATTTGATATTAATGCTACCTGTCAGGACAGCCTTCTTTCACAATGGTACGCTAAAACAGATTGCTCTTGGCAGTTATTACACAAATTTGGTGGCAGGTGGATTATTGAACATAAAAGGAATCCATTTTAAAATGTCCACAGTGAGTCTTTTAATTGTGTTTTGGTAAGTTTTGCCAAATGGCAAGAAAGAAGCTATAAACATAAAAGGTGATGTCTATATTGTTAGACAGCTTCCCTTTGTGAATATTTGGAAGGAGTATTTTTATTGCTGTAATTTAACACTATATTACCTCAAATTTGAAAAAATGCAAATAATTCTGGAATTCAGTACCATTTTTTTCTTTATACCTTGTCTATTACTAGAGCTATGGCCCTATTTTTTTTGAGGAAGATTAGCCCTGAGCTAACATCTGCCCCCAATCCTCCTCTTTTTGCTGAGGAAGACTGGCCCTGAGCTAACATCCATGCGCATCTTCCTCTACTCTATATGTGGGATGCCTGCCACAGCATGACTTCACAAGCGGTACATAAGTCCATGCCCAGGATCCGAACCAGCGAACACTGGGCTACCGAAGTGGAATGTGTGAACTTAACCACTGCACCACCGGGTAGGCCCTTATGGCCCTATTTTTATGCTGTAATATTCCAAGTGGTAAATATTTTGAAAAAAGAAAAACAACAAACCTCTGTCAGCGTTCCAGAGAAGAGATTAGAATATGTGTCGAGTAAAGGTGTGATAGCAGAATCTCCCATGTAAATACCGGTACTGTGACACATTAAACACCTTTCAGGTATATAGTAAAATTATAAAAGTGCTCAAACTTATTGAGCTTCCAGAGGAAGTCATCAAGAGTATTAAAGAATAATGTTGATAATTACACTAAATTCAACCAGGATGTGGTGGACAAGGGTTTTAAAACTTCAGAAACATCAATTAAAGCCCAAGTTGTGTGCAATAAGCATCAAAAATTGATAAAAACTCAAATTTAGGTTTTTAGATTTAGTGTTTAAATCAATCAACTGCAAACAAGATTTAATTAAAGAATATTATTTCAAAGTGTAATTACCTACTGGGATTAGAATGAACCTCTATTGCCCATAATGTTCTCCTACTGTGATCCCACACTGAAAAATGTTGAGTTTTAGATTAATATGCATCTTGTAAGTACAAGTCCTAATCTCAATCTTAAAGGACATTTAAAACACACTTGGAACCTTCTATGCAATCAAGCCCAGTGTGACTACTCTGTCCACCATGCTAAATTTGTGATTACATTTTTTATGTGCATGATTTAAATCGCTTTAGCAGCAGTCCAGGGAGCATTTTACCCTGCATATTAATTACACAAAGGCTTTGTCATAGGAGGGTCTCAGTGGTCATGGTCTGTAATCCAGCTCATTTGAACTGTGAGTACAGTTTTTGAGCATGCTGTGCGCATCAAGCCTGGCTTTAAAGCTAGAATAGGCTGAGATGGTTAACAGGTATGGTTCCTGCTTAAGGAATGAATGCCATTTATTTAGTGACATCTGCAAACTAATTGCTTAAAATCTGAAAGTGAATATGTGAGCTCAGAAAGCTGTTATTAATACATAAAGAACGAGACTCCATGTCACAGCATTCCGGTTCCTATTGTCTCAAGCTAGCATTATCCAAACAATCCTGATTCCTTTATAAAATTTTTCATGCTACAGAAAAAGAATGTTTCCCTCTTTACATTTCAATAATTTTATCATCATCCCTGTATTTACATGTTTGGAGTCATTTTAAAAATTGTTATGATTTAAAAAGGAATTAAATGTATTTTAAAATATATTTCTGTGTATTTTCAAATATGAATAAGCAGAAAATAAAAGTTAAAGATCATTAAAAATCACAGCATTGCAACTGAAGAATTTCTGAATATTTAGGACCTTCATATATATTGTTTTACTTTAACAGTTTGGTCCTAAAAGATCAGAAAATTAATGTGGTCTTTATTCCACATTTTAGGGGTTTGGTCCTATAATATTAACATACTGTATATTACTAAGTTGAAAACAAAAATGAAAGCTCACATCTGATATGACCCTGGAGCCTTGACGTCATGGAGGTCAGCACTGGTTTTTGAGTGCAAGGGAGAATTATTTGAGGCAATGCCACATATAGATACCCGGGACCCATGCCACAATTTTCAAATCAAAACCAATAAAGGGGCATTTGCATGTGTATTCTGAAGAAAGGCACTGAGAATTCAGAACCACTGATGGTCAGCTGAGCTGTTTAATAGAAAATAGCTCTACTTGAATCTGTCTGCAGAAGCGTAATGACCGAAATATAGACTTTACAATAAAAGACTGGCAATGCATCAAGCTTCACTTTGTTGGAAACTCCGTTGAATCTCTGCCATCTAATGAAGCAGCGAGCAATCTTTTAATTGACACGTGTGACTAGATTATCACACGTTTCTGGAAGAGTGAGGAAAGTACGATATTTTAAAATGCTAAATTATGTCTTAAAAACATAAAATGGACAGACTTAGACAACTGAAATACTTTATAAAGACTAAGTGAAAATAAAATAAGAATTGGTTCTTTTCTTGAGTTTAAAAAAGGTGTGGCGTATCTATCACGACCACCAATATTTGAAGAAGAAAATAATCATCACTTAGAAAGAATGACCATCTCTGTTTAAGAAAAAACACGTTTTCAATTATTTATGGATAACTTTTCCTATTCAGAGCAATTTGCCTTTTACTTATTAGTCTCAAAATCCAAGTCAAAGCTAAATGATTTGAAAATCTTTCAGGAAGTCCTGGAAAAGTTCTACTCGTTCGACAGTCGATAGAAATATTTTTAAAAAGCTTGTTCCCCATGTCTAAGGCAATATAAGTGGTACTGAGGAGAGAAAAATCGCTAAACTATGGTCTTTGCCCTAGGAACTCTGAATCTACTGGAGACAAGGACAGAAAAGAATAAAAGATTAAAATGCAATATAACAAAAACTTTATAAAAAGGGAGAATTTTATTTTTCTGAGACTTTCACTCTTTTGTTGTCAGCTTTATTTTTCATTACATGTGTTTAATAAATAAATTATTTTGCATATTATTTGAAATAATTATTTTGGAATGAAAACAGGAAATTTGTTGTTAGCATTTACAAAAGTCTGCATTCTGTAGACTTACATTCATTTATTCAGGGTAAAGTTCATAATTTGAATGAGGTGGATCCATTCGAAACAAAGGTAGGGAATTTTAGAGTGAGTTTTTGCTGCAGGAAGAATTGCATGTAAGTTTAATAATCGGTTATAATATGCAAAGAGTACGTAAAGTTACAGATATTCCTGTGGAATTACTTCGAATCCGTCCTATGGATTGAGTTGTGTATGTAAAGAGCTTTTTGGTGTGGTATTTGAAGAGTCAAATGCTATGTTGACTTACACTTATGCATCATTGTATTATAAAAAGATTCAAGAGGAATTTGGCTATGCCATTTAGCAGGTCTGACAGCCCTTGTAGGAGTGTGAACACTTAAGAGGCCATGTAAAAATGCAGTGTCTATGTCTGAACATTTGTGCTCTTAGACTGTTGGTTTAGGTTACAAAAGATTAGGATGTTTTTTAAAGGAACAGCCTCACTTCAATTGATTCTAAATATTTTACTGTTAATTTTGATTTTGGCATGAAGTTCGGAATGAAGTTTTAGGGTAAATATCTGGGTAATTTAAATTATATAAGCAGCCCTGGCATCAGTGATCTGAATATCTCACTAAAAAAGAATTATCATTAGGGTGACTTGTTTCTGTTCTTCATTTCCCGTTTGGCCACGCTGATGCCAAAAATTATGAATATTTGGAAACATCTTTGGTAATTGAGTTTTTCACTTTTCTTCGGGGATGTTTGGCATCGTATAGTCAGTGCTCGTTGAATTTTGTAGCCTTTACAATGATTTCCTAACAGAGAAAAGTATTTCATACAAGGCGCATTTTAAGAGCCTATTACTTAAATCAGTTTGAATACCAAATCCTGATGTCATTGGATTTACATTTTATCAAAGAAACAGAGTGTTTTCTTAAAATAATCTTAGTCTTCTAGTAACTGCCTAACACTTATTCTTAATATAGCGTATCTCTTCGCAGACAAATTCGCTGCAAAGTACGCTTTTGTGATCATTTGTTTAAACTTACCAGTTCTTTAAGAAATCTCTTTCCTTCCTTAGAACTGGTCCGTAAGTCTGGTAATTTGAAGTTAAAATGCCCTTTCAGAGTTGATGACTTTTCTTTAATGTGCTTTCTCCTGTGCACTTAGAGTTGTACGTTAATAAAAATCTATAGATTAAAGCTATGAGTTATTTTTCTAATGAAAAGTCTCCCTAAATATCTGGCATTTTGGATCAAATTTTAATGTTTCCAATTTTGAAATCTCAGCATAAAGCTGTTGATGTGGGTTCCCTTTGATAAATTATAAAGGTAAACCTTAATGAACATTGAATAGGCTCACCTTTGCTACTTGGGGTAATAGAATAAAATAAAACAAGCAAACACATTTTTCTTACTGCCACATGCCTCTCCTTAATAATAACTTTTGTCTCTTCTGCAGAAATAGATGCTGTGTAAGTCTCATTAAATTACCTGACTGATGGAATAAATACACAGCCCATAGCTCGGCAGTCCATAGTAAACTGAGCAAGGGTCTTGCTATCTCAGAGTTCTGCTTATTTACACATGCCTTGGACTCTTCTCCCGGATATGTAAATTATTCTGGTTAAAACTAAATGCTAAAGTCTACACCATTAGTCTTCCACTTCATGATCTCCACATGGGGCTGTTAGAGGGATAATGTACCATACAATACACGGTTTACTTTTAATTAATAGAAAAAAATGTGAAATGAATATTAAATGTAGCTTAATGTGAAAGAAAGCTCAAAGCAGTTTGGTTGTTATTTATTTATTTATTTTAGAAATGTTCAGGGCTGCTTCATCATTAGAGAATAAAGGATGCATCGCCAGATTAGAAGCCTTGCTTGGAAACTTTGGAAGAAAACGGGAGCTTGGAGAGGCCCTAGCAAACCAGCTAATGGTGCCAGGCCTGACACAAGGAGTGGGTGTTTTAGGGAGAGGCTCAGGAGTTCTGCTCTGTGCATTTCAAATCCTAACAGAGCTTCTCCTGCAGAGACGCCAAAGTCCCTGCTAAGACTGTCCCCTGCTCTCTACCATACAAACTGTAGGATCTGGTATTAAATCTCACACTAAAAAAGCTCATCAAATAGAGCATTTAATTAAAACACAAGATCTGTTTGTCTGTGTTATAATTCAAAGCGTCAAAATTAATGCCTCTGTTTTTAATAAATAGAATTACCAATTCGCAAACAGTTTATCACACTGTTCCCAACCGCAGAATGGAATTTTAATTATACAACATTATTTATGGCAATGAAATGATCGTGTTTCATAATATTTGCCAACAGCGCAAGTTAGGATTTAAAAAGCAAAGCTCTATTAAATAATCACTTCCTCGGGTGGATTCCCTTTTGTCTCCTTTGGCTCACCTAGGATAAGGTAAGGACCTTGGGAAAAGACAAAGAACGTGAAGGACTCTGGCTAGGCTTTAGCAGATAACAAAGTCCTCAGTGAAGGCACTTATTTGCAAGATTAAAGGGTTTGAAGTAAAGCCTGAAATTAGCAACTTTTCATCCCCTTTTACCCAGACAGCCAGTGTTTTGTAATAAAATAAAGACTTTGCACTTTCAAACCTTCGTGCCAGACAGACTGTGAAACTGAATGCTACTCAATTTTAAATTATTCATACATTCTTAATTGTGATGTTATCCTTATAAATGATAGTAATGGTACCGTTTCAAACCTAAAAACCGGCAGGCACCTGCCAGTGAAACGGGTTCATTTAAAGCACAGTCATTGAATCCTTAATATGAGAGGCTATTCGAGAAGACTCAGTTAGGAGAAAGTCAGTAAGACATTTGATTTTACAGTTAGGAATTAGGTAGCTTGACGTGATTAGCAGAAGGAAGTGAAATGCCAGTGCTTAATTTAAGGAGAATTTACAGACCATTTGGAAAAATCACTCTAGGCTTGGAGGGTGCCTGCAGAAAATTATACCAACTCTCCTTATAAGAGCATTAGTTACAAACAATTATTTTTGTATTATTTAGCAGGGATCAAAATATACTGTAAGGCACAGAAGACATGTGAGATCAAGAATAAAACGACTTGCTCACTTTAAAAAACATAAAAATGTGTGTGTGTGTCTATATGCATCTGTGTGTGAATTTGAGCGCTTAAAAAAAGTTTCTGAGAAAGATCCATGTGAGTCCAAATAGTTCTTTTGAGTATTAAGAGAACTGAGTTGAGTCTATAAAAACTAAGGTCTTTACAAGACATATATACCAAAGTCATTTTACTTTCTTCAACATTTAAAAAAAAATTGATGTTGCTTTGAATTCATTTTCAGAATCCTTTTAGTGATATCAACACTTGTCATGGTGTTGGGAGAAGAAATGTCTCTCTGAAATGTGGCCATATTCTTTTGGAACATACTTGTTAAAAAAAATAGAAACTTTTTGAGGTTGTGTCATTTTTAGATGGACATTTTTATATGCATCAATTTCTGTAACCTTTTGAGCAACTTTTTCTTTGCTTTTTTTTCTGTTTGTGATTTCACATTAAAAGTCTTTAATAGAAAAAAAAGAATTGAGCTGTTAAATATTTTATACAGCTCTCGGTTTTCAGACAGACTAAATAAGTAAGGAGATAAATAACAGATTTCTATGCCTCCAACTTCTAGTCTGTGACGCGAGTGTCTCCAGGACTCTAATGATACTGTTCCAGGTATCATTAAATGATTCTAGCCTGCATGTCAGTAAATGCTCAGAAGGGCTGGCGTTAGTGAACCACACTTCAGTGCCTAGAAATCTGTTATTTATCCCTAAAGCCTTTTCTTGTATCTAGCAAGAAATGGTACTCTTATGTCCACAAGTCCAAAAGTTGATTAAGACGAGATCTTAACACTATTTTCCACAAAGCCCTAACCAAGCAGGTGTTTATTATTGTTGTTTAGTTGTTTATTTGATTACTTGTGTGTGCCGTGTGGCCTCACTGTAATGAATTGCTTTTTCTACGTGCACGTATACTGACGAATAATACTTATTTTTAATTAGGATAATAAAAGAAATGGTTAGACAGGAAGCCTAATAACGTTATACCATTGAAATAAGGTGTCTCAGATTTGAAACGCATTCTTTACCTTGAGTTTCAAATTTCAGTGTTTTAGAAGAAAATGTACTTTCCATATTTCAAGGGTGAGTGCTTGATTCAGACGATTTGGGTTAAAATCCAGGACCTGCTGTTTGCTTACCACCTGTGTGTCCTTGGGCTTGCTGAGGAATAGTGAAATCATACAATTAAAGCATTTAGGTACGTGATTGGTTCCTAGTAACTGTTCAATAGCTATGCACTATTTTGAAGGTCAATTTTGGGTGAAACCAGCTTTGTTCATTGTTCTATATAACCTCATCAGCAAATGACTGGATCATTAGCATATTGAACAAACAAGATGCGATGAGTAATCATAAAATCAACTTTATTTAGTTGTCCCACTGCCCATTTAAATCCTTCTGGAGATAATTCTTACCTTGCTCTTTGATGGAAGTTCCAGCAGGCCCCATGACTTCCTGCTCATCTTTAAGTGTTAAAAAAAAAGTGATCTACTGTTTCCTTAAGTTTGATGTTCAGCTTCAGTTCACTAATTGAAAAGATCTAGTTCCAAAAAACAATAAAAAATTTTAACCTACTTTAATCTTAAACTTTTCCCACCCTCTACCTCATCACATCGACAAGGGCTGGCACATGCTCTCTATTCTTTCTCCACCAAGTAGTGCCCCTAGCCTCCAAGGTTGTGACCAAGCTTTCAGGGTCAGTCAGGGTCAAAAGGCAGGGGCTTTAAGGAAAGATAGAGAGAGAAGAAAATTAAACATATGATGCTCTTACTTATGCATTATTTCTCTCTAGAATATCATCATTTGTATACTTGAAGAACATTTTTTTTTGGTGAAGAAGATTGGCCCTGAGCTAACACCTGTTGCCAATCTTCCTCTTTTTACTTGAGGAAGATTGTCACTGAGCTAACATCCTTGCCGATCTTCCTCCATTTTGTATGTGGGATGCCACCACAGCATGCTTGATGGTGGCGTGTAGGTCCATATCCGAGATCCGAACCAGTGAACCCAGCGCTGCTGAAGGGGAGCATGCAAACTTAACCACTATGCCACCAGGCTGGCCTCTTCATTTTATTTTTTAAGAACTAGCTAATTTAATATTACCTTTTCCATGGCTTTCCTTGATTTCTCCAGTCAGAATTAACTGTCCATCTTTTGTGTCCCATGGCATTTTGTATATTTCTGTATTAGGACATGTACCACTTGGCACCACAAATAATTATTTATAAGTCTTTTCTCTTGATCGAGTGAAACACATGAAGGAAGGACTATGGGTACAGCTTGCTCATTCTTGGGGTCTCTAGAACATAGCACAGCTTCTGGAATATAGAGGTAATAGCTAAATTGAATTTTTAATCTCATTTGGACAGACTGGATTGATATTTACTTTTAGTGGAGTAAAAATTTACACTTAGAAGCCCACTTAACCTCCATCATTCTGACTCTCAGTATGTAATCTTTGTGTACAATGTTTTTAATTTATATAGCAATTCTGGCACCTTCCTCATGTTGCAATTATTTTCTCTTGAGAAACTTATGCATTTAATTCTTTTAATTTTAATAGTACAAATTTCTCATTAGGCTAAGTCTTACTGGGGTAAGGAATTTATTTCCTTTGAATAGTTCTGACAGTAGTGTCAAATTTTTAAATTATTTAATTTGCAATCACATTACTTATAAAATAGAATATAGAAAATTTGAAAAATAGACAAAATAATTCATAAGGCAATTTCTCACAAAGGGATAGAAAAATATTTTAACTTGATTTCTAAATATGTCAAATTTGTAATGACTCCAAGGCAGTGAGTTGAGAAAGGAATCTTTGGCCACATCTAGCCACAGGACCTGCAATTGATTTATAATGTCTGCCATGATGCAGAAAGGAGTGCCATGTGTATGCCATCCTCATCCTAATATAATCGCTAGTCATGTGGTAAGAATTTATTCCCAGCCATTTTCACCTATGTATGTTATCTATAGTCACTATGTCATTGCATGTATAGTCATATACGTCATTGTAGTTATGGTGCTAAATGACAATTCAGAAGTCATTTATATATATGGCTTAAAGTATAAACATTACCAATTTTTAAGTCCTTCTCATGCCAGCCACATTTCTGCTTCTGAATTTGTTGTCTTGGCCTGCACTATGACTTTCCCAGATCTTCCCTTCATTGCCTCTTGCAATTTAACATTAAGGTTTCAAATTAAATGTGAATTTTTTTTATGTTATCTTCCTTAAACTTTCAGTTTAAAGTAGAATTTGTCACCTTCTACCTCCTATTCCCTGTTATTCTCTATCTCAGCACCCCATCCTCTCATTACTCTAACACAAATGATAATTATTTTATTTGTTTGTTCTCTTGTTTTTGTTTTACTGCTGTTTCCCCCAAGTGACTATAAGTTACAAGAAGGCAGCGTCCTTATCTGTCTTGTTCACCTTCACATGACACATAATATGGATTCAATAAGTC
Organism: Equus quagga; assembly: GCF_021613505.1. Classification (NCBI taxonomy): domain Eukaryota; kingdom Metazoa; phylum Chordata; class Mammalia; order Perissodactyla; family Equidae; genus Equus; species Equus quagga. Next base: position 97,487,322 of record NC_060270.1, on the reverse strand, counting down.
TGTGCAGAGTGAATGAATGGACATTGAAGATAAATAGAAGTTAAGAAGGAACAAAACTGAGATGTATGTTTAGCCCTATATTTGACTTCAAAAATCAATTGTCTATAATTTCCCACAAACATCAGAGCATCCCTGCAATTTTTCTTGACTGTATATTTACTGTGAACCAGCACCCATGGCCAAAAAGTTAAAGTAGAGAAGTGGGGTCCAGGACCAGGGAGGTGAAAGCTTGAGTGCGTTATGCTCTCATTAGACAATTCCATTTAGGTGATATATATACACACACACATAGCTTCACCTCAGTGTTTTATGTTTTTCACTAAGGTATCATTTGTATTCAAGAAAATTCACCCATTTTAAGCATAGTTTGATATGCCTTAGTGGTTGTATGAAATCATGTAAACACCACCACTATCAAGATATGGAACAGTTAGGGTGATATTTGAAAAGGGAATGTCAGTTACTTGAAGTGTATGTGGAAGAAGATCAATATTATGGAGTGACTAGAACTTATGCACGATGGAGACTTATGGAAGGAATTTGATATGTTTTGACTTGCAGAAAATGCAGGAGTGAAACATGACAACATTCTTCACATATTTGAAGGACCATCACTTGAAAAAAGGGATGAAATGACTTCTCTGGGTTCTTAAGGAGCAGAAAAAGGACCAATATATGAAGATTACAGATGGATCAGTTTTAGTTTAACTATGGGGAAGAAGTTTTAGGAATTGGTGCATTACATAGTAATAAGCTCCCCAAAGTCACTAGTTCTTAACCAACAGTTAAATATGTCAGGCATTTCACAGCAAAATTTCCCAAACTGGATGGCAGTTAGAGAGGACGATCTCTAAGCTGACTCTTGTGAAATATTTGTTGAATGAATGAGATCAATGAGGGCTCAGAGAGGCAGGTGGTAGAACACTCACAGAAGTGGGATTTGAGTTGAAGTAGGGAGGCTTTGGGGGTTTCAGTTAGGGACAAAGGAAGGAAGAAAGGTAGGTAGAAGTAATATTTAGCAGAAAAAGCATTAGAAAGGGAAAGGTATGCAACCATACATTTCCAATCAGGTTGGATTGTTCTAAAGAACCACTTGGATTGTATGGATCACAGAGCACTGAAATAGGAAGAAAAAGAGTACATACTAACATTGCGTTCCTTATCCTCTTCTTTATTCCTTAAACGTAAGAGAAGAAAGATTTTTATCTACTTGTACAAACTCCCTGGTCTCTTAAGCAGGACTAATGATCTTAAATTTACAAATAGCATGCAGCTACAAACAAATATGTATTTTTCATTTAAAAACACCATGTAGGTTTGCTTTTCTTTCAGGTGGATAATGGGCCTTTTTTCCTCATAGTTCAGCTGACAAAGAATTGGTAGATTTTCTCCATAATTTGATATTACCCTAAATTCAAAAGCAAACCCAAGTGCCATCAGTGGTTATAAGCTGTGATGTGTTTGAAAATGGAAATTTGACCACTACAAATAGCAAAATCTTCATTTCCATTAGAGTTTTATGAACTGTCTGGTTGCTGATCAGGATAAAACGTACACTATTCTATAGCCTGCTATGATGCACCAGGCAAGATGATGAAAACAAAGGCAACTATTTCTACTAGAAATAGCATATTTCATTAAGCATTTCATGTGTGAATATAGCCACATTGGTACACATTGCCTTTTGTTGGATTTATACCTTCAAACTTATAGAGAAGTCTATTTTAACTAAGGAGATTTACCTCTGGACATCTTTCTTGTGTATATCTCTTAATTATGCATTTAAAATACAATATTTTATAAACCACCACCATTCAATAACCAGTCAATTAATTTAGTAATCATCTTCCCCATCAACTCACAAGAGACTACCCATTAAAAAAACAAAGATAAATTATTCCTCATTACTTTAGAAAAGGAAAATAAGAATAAAGGTCAAATAAATTATTTTTATAGGATTAAACACAGGTAAAAAGTAAAGTTTAATAGATCTTTCAGAATTGACTTGGTGGTAAAATATTTTATTAGAAAAAGAAGGATCTAAATATGGTTTTGAAAAGTAATCAGACAAATTGAAAGAGACAATTAAAAAAATGATGAAAATATAATTGCAAAGTTATGGTTCTTAATCTCCAAGCTAGTAATGGTCCTAGACAAGATCTAGGCTATTTTGTTTTTCTTATTGCGATAAAAACAATGTAGGTAGAAAGTAAAAAGTTTTCGGCTTTGGTTGTTTTTGAGGGAACTGACAACAAATATCTCTGAGTGGAATAGAAGTGTTTGCCCAGTCTTTTGGCATAAATGAACATTCTCAAAATGAGTTTACTGAAACATTTCTCCTTTTGTATAGTTCAGAAATATAGGCTTGAAAGGGCGGGATCTTCCTTTCTCTAGATGCAAAATCTTCATCTATTTCCTTCTTGGATGTAGGAGCAGCCCCTTGGTCATCCTTGTTGTCTGGGAATGGATTATCTGGATGTTGGTCATCCAGGCTTGCTGGTGGTTTTGTGCTATTATGGTAGATTGAGAAATCTTCACATCTGTGTAATCCCTGATGCTTTTTCCTATACAGTAGACTTATAATATGCCCATTTTGGGCATATTTGGAGCTTGAATCTACCACTTTTTAGCTATGTTACTTTGGACGAGTTACTTGACTGTTCTGAGCTTCAAGTTTTCCCCATGAAATAGATTAATAGTTCTCACTTTAGAAGGATTGATGTGAAGATTACAGAGAATGCATGTAAAGCACATAATGTAGTGTCAGGTTTAGAACATGCGAAATAAAGTTCAACCATTATATTTATTATTAGAGGAGATATAATTAGAAGATTATCATCATGTTTGAAAGGAAGGAATGTGACTCCTTTGTTGGTTATTTGGTCAAAACTGACAGGTACCAGATTCCACTATATTGGGGAATTCTGTACTCTTGGCTCCAAATGTATTCATCTTCAGTCATTTAGCAATCATCTGTTAAATACCCACTATGTTTCAAGCACTACTCTGAATCCGAAGCACACAAAGGTGACTAGAATAGAGTTTAATCCAACTCTCCATGTGCTCCCATACCAGTGGGAGAGAAAGAGTCATAAACATACAATAATACATTAATGTATTTGTGAAGGTACAGACAAGGTCTGTGCGAGCCTAAGGAGCAAAGATTGAAATTGAAATCTTTTTAGAAAAATCAGGGGAATTTCTAAGCAGAGCTGAGCTTTGAGTTGAATTTTAAAAGATGAGAAGCAGTCTGCTAGCCAGACATGGTGGAGAAGGACATTCCTGGAAAAGAGTCCAGTCTATGCAAAGGCGGAAAGTTGAGAGAGAGCATAGCATGGGAGAGGGCATGCACACGGCTGAGCACAATTGTTATCACATGGTGAGAGGAGTAGAAAATGACGTTTAAAAAGTAGATAGAGATCTTGATATCATTCCATGTAAACAGGGGTGGCCCTGGAAAATGGTAAACAGGAAACAGATACCAGACTTGCATTTTACAAAGATCCCCTGGCGTCAGTGTTGAGTATGTAGCTGATGGATGGGAAGTAGACGCAGGGAGACCAGCTGGAAGTCATGAGAATGCTTCACTTGTAAAACCTACTCCTAATAGTTTAGTATTGCAAAGATTGTTAATCCAATATACTTAGCTTTTACACATTACCACTGTGTGTAACTGCTTGTTAACGAAAATGGTCACTATTGCTTCAAAAAAATTTTTTTATGTCTTCCCCTGAAACGTTTTATTCTACATAGCAAAAATAAATGTGCAAGGTGATTTGAAGAGTCAAATATAGCTGTAATTTTGTGTCTGTTTAAGTTTTCCCCCCAAGAGACTTCTTTGCTATTTGTAGAATTATATTATGCAAATGTGTGTAGGATATATGCATTTTTAAATAATAAAACAAATATTCACATGCCCAAAACCTAGTTTAAGAAATAAAGTTTGCTAATACCTTTTAAAACCCATTTGTGTGCATTCTCCATCACATTCTCTCCCTGCCCCATTGTCTGGAATTTTGTACATCTCTGTCTTTATTTTCCATCAGAACTTTGTAGTCTTGTAATTTCTTTGTTTAAGCTCTTTCCCCTACCCCCCTGCCAACCTAAAACAGGATTAAGATTTGTAGTGTCACCCTGTGTCTGAGTGACATACACGAGAATATTCCCCAGTTGGTATTATAGCACGGAGTTGGTGAGGTGAAAGCACATTTTATGTTAGCACAGACTGAAAAATACTTCGAGCACTGGAATGCACATATGTTATCTTTGAAATCCTGCCAAATCATACAAGAATGTAAAGAAATATGAAAACCACCATATAGAAGGAGATATCGTCATTAAGATCGTACGTTCTTTGGTGTCAGTCATTCCTATTTCCTTTGAAACAATTGTGACTATATTAATTACTACTCAAAGATTTAAAATACACTTTCCTAGGTCAATAATAATTATTTTCTAAGTCCTCTTTGACATTTTACATAAAATAGTTCCTGTAATGTCCTTTAGATAGTGCCAAGCACAGAACAAGTACTCAACAAATGGTAGCCCACAGTGTTGTCGTTGCTATTGTTATTTTTTACCACCTCTTTTCCTCCAGCAACATCCTACTATTCTATTGAAGGAAATACAGTGGTGAAAGATGTTACTGTATAATTCGGGGAAATCTTGCTACATTAATAGAAATACACTACTTTCAATATTTTGATATCTTGCATATAGGTGGGAATTGAATTTTTGTGCAACCTTTCTCTCTTTCCATTTCCATCATTGTAACCATCCCTTATCAGAACATCCTTTTCATATTATTTAAAACATGAAAGCAGCAGTGATAGACATTACTTACGCTCATCAATACTTCTTTTCTTCCTGAGCCCACTGAGTCAGCTCTGGCCTAGTTTTAGGTGGGGCCACATGACTGATTCTGGCCCCTGAAATGTGTCAGTTGTGGTGGAGGCAATGAAAAACCTTTGCAAGATTCTCCAGTCTCTATTCTTTCAGCAGTAATTATGTAAATTGTTTGTTGAGAGGGTGGAGCCACAAGATTGAAACACCTTAGGCTGTAATGTTGCCACGCAGAGGACAGCTGCCCAGGAGGGTGACCTAATCTATAGCATACTTTGCATGAACTAGAAATAAATTATAGATGTTAAGCCACTGAGATTTTGAGGTTGTTTGTTACCTAGTCTGTCTTGGCTAATACAAAGTACTACTTTATTTTTCATGCACGACTAATACTGGCATTCTTGTCTTAAAGAAAAAGAGCATATTATTCATTTTAATGGACTATCACCGTGCTTGTACTGAAAGGATGGAAACTTAGGAGATAAATATTTATTGCTATCGGAGTTCACCTGCTTTTATTCAGTATTCTAATGGTTGCTTCCAGGTATTTAAGTACGTATAATAAACTGACCATAACATTTTACCAATTTAACATATAATACTGATCATCACCTAAGAATTTATTGCAGGCATTAATGTTGGCTATGAATATACATAGACAAACATATTAATCTCTAATCCTTTTGACATCACAAATAAAGTCATTTAGATGATGAAGATCTTGCTATTATGAGAATAGGACCTCATTTTGTAACTAACATAAAACTCAACCAGGTTAGTTTGTGGATATAAGATTGTTGTGGGTGGAAAAGTCTTTATCCAGGACTGAACAAGCCACAACAAATGCTGAGTGGACAGAGCGTGTGTCAGGCAGTTTAGACTAAGTTATGCTGAAGAAACAAATAGCTTCAAAACAAGTGGCTTACAACAAATTTGCTACTCCTTTGTACTACATATCCATTCTGGGTTGGTTGTGGCTCTGCTCTGAGTCATCTTCATTCTGGGATCTAGGCTGAAGGAGCAGCTGCTCCCTGGGACATTGCTGATCTGTGACAGGGAAAAGAGAATATTAGAATTAAATGATCACCTTTCTTAGAAGTCACACTTATCCTTCCTCACATTCCACAAGACAAAGAAAATTATATGGTCAAATCCAATGTTAATGGGGCAGAGATAGATAACTCTCCCACAAAAAAAGGGCACCAAGTATTTTGAACAGTAGTACAATCTAGCCCAAGGTTAAGCAGGAATTTGTGAGGCTAGGGGTAGGATCAGAAAGGTAAGTCTTTTGGCATTTCCAAGAGCACATGGTCAGGGTCAGCAATGCTTATAGCAAATTGGATAGTTGAGAAGCAATGATGAGCATAATCAAGGAAGTCTGCTTGAGACCCTAATCTCTATCCCACACTGAAATCAGAAAATGGGAAGTCTATAAAAGTAGGACAACAAGAAAAAATACCAGATGATATTGACAAGATTAAGACCAGAAAATTTGAGGTAGATTTCCAGCTTAAAGTCAGAACTTAAATTTTTTGTTAAACTTTGTATGTATAAATTTTCAAATATATTTGCAAATAGAATAACAATGAACCCCTTATACACATATCGTTCATATTCAGCAATTAAAGTATGGCTAATTTCATTTCATTGCTCTCATTCACAAAATCCTGGTCAGATTACCTTGGATCAGTTACTAAACAACATTGCCAAGACATTGGGGTAGATTTTATTTTCAGAAAAGACCATGATACTTTCTGTTCTACAACTCAATGAGTAGAATGTGGTAGAAGTGAGTTGAGATCTAGCTCATGAAAAGAGATATGCCTGACTTTCTCTTTCTCTCTCTCTCAAGATTCTTGCCTTGGGACCTCTGAGCTGGCATATAAATCTGTCTACCCTGAAGCCATCAAGCTGGAGAGACCACATGGAGATAGAGTGAGGTACCCAAGTTGTCCCAGCTGCTCCACCTCTCAGCTGTTCAAGTCTTTCTATTCAGGCATCAACTTGTAAATGTGTGAACCTTCCAATCCTTCTAGCCCCCATGCTTTGAGCCACTGGAGCTGACACTAGGTGGAGTAGAGTAAGTAGTCCCAACCAAAAATAAATATTGTGTTGTTTCAAGCCACTAGGTTTTGAGGTAGTTTGTTACACTGCAATTGATAAGAGCCATCAGGGAATTCAGTTCAGTTTACTTCAGCAGGTATTTAAAGATTTCTTGCTATGTGTCAGGCATTGTAGAAGGTTACAGAGATTCAAAAGTAAATAAGACATCTTCCTGCCATCATGTAACTTATAGTTTAACAAAATTGAATGTGAGTCATGATTTTCAATGCTCTATTAAATAGAGTGTCTTAATTAAAATATCCACCATTTATTATATGTGTATCATATTGCCAGACATTATACTAGATGTTTTATATAATTACTTCACTAATCCTGAAATAGATCCCATGAAATAAGCATTAGGGGCTTCACTTTGTACTTGAACACAGTGAAATTTAGAGAAAACATGTAAATTGCTCAAGGTAACCAAGTAAGTAACTGGTAGAGCAGAGTTTCTATGCAGATATGCCTGACTGTTGTGAACACATATTGTTGTTATGTTGTTTTTCTATAATAGGTAGACCTTTCAAATATTTCAAAGAATTTATTTCAGTTGAAGAGGGCATGGTTTACTCATTTCCAAGTTAATTCTACCCTAGATCCTAAATGACATTCAAACTAGACTCTTTCTTGGTCCACAGTGGCTGCGAGAGCTAATGGGGTCCTCAGCAGCCCCTCAAGTTCCAGCTGGTAGAGACCAGGGTAGGGACTGATGGTGTCAGGAGCCAGTGGTGTGCACATACTCAGCTGCAGGGTCCAGCTGCAGGAGCCTGTGTACTGGTAGGGGTCAATTGCAGATACACGTGTGGTCGTCAGGGCCAGAGTTATCAGTAAGAACCTATTCCACCTGTGGGTGCATTGACAGCTGTGTGGGCCCTGGCTGTCCCTGTGTATTCCAGTGGCTGCAGAATCACACCACAGGTACACGCACAGCAGTGGAAGCTGGTGATGGGAGTTGGGCTGGCTGGGTGCATGTGCGTAGCAGGAGGGGCCAGTTGCAAACGATCCCAGCAGTGTAGGTCAGTGACAGGAGAGTCCAAAGCTGGTCCCACAGGCAACTGTGGGGGCCCTGGCTGTCAAAATGCACTACTGTTGCTACAGTGTCTGGCCATGCATGCATGGCAGTGAGGCCAGTGTCAGAAGTCAGGCCAGGGGCATTCAGATGCACAGCTGGAGGGGCTGGCTGCAGGTGAGCCCAGTGGTACAGGCCAGGGACAGGAGGTAGGGCCAATTCCAGGTCTATAAGCAACTCAGGGGCCTTGGCTATTGGCTGCAGGGTCTTGTCAGACAGGAGGCATACAGGGTCATAGCTTGGGGTGTGGGAGGGCTAGCTGCAGGTGACCCCAGCCATGCATGCCAGGGACATAAGAGAGGACCACATCTGGTCCCATGAGCAGCCATAGGGGCCTTGGCTGTCGGTGTGCACTTCCATGTCTACAGGCCCTGACATGGGGGCACTCACACAGTAGTGGAGGCTGGTAAACAGCATCAGGCAGGCCATATGCAGGTTACAGCTGGAGTGGTTTGTCCCAAGTGCAAGCACAGCGGTGAGGAGTCTATCAAAGGGATCTAGGCTATTGTCTTGCCCTCACAGAGGCACAGAGGCCTGGGCTGGCTCCTGATGCAGATCCTGGTCCAGTGAGGGTGGAGTGGGTGAAAAGGCTGAGGGAGGGAGCAGGGAGGGACTCAGGCAGCTGGTGGGCTGGTGTTTGCAAGTGCAAATACCTGTGGGCAAAACCTGGTGAAATTTTCAGGAGGTCCATGAGAGCTCTTGGTTTCCTCAGTGATGAAAGCTGCTGGGGTCTGGCTGTGAACCATGGTGGCTCCTGCTGAGCACGGCTGACACTGATAGCCCCTGCTCTTCTTCCTTTTCCTTAGCGAGCTCTGTAAGTCTCAGCTTTGCCTATCTCTGGATAGGGGAAACCAAAGCAGGTCCTTCAGGTGGTGCCCCGAAAGGCCGGAGAAGTTGGTCACTCACCCTGCTCTCCCTTTCCTGGTAAGAAGAACTCTTTCCAGCTGGGACATTCCCTCTTGGCGCTGAACAGTGTGAGCCTGGAGGATGGCATGATTTAGGCAAAATTAAGCTGTTCTTCCTTCCTTTTTGGTTTAGTAAGTCTCAGGGTTTTTTTGTTTCACTGTGTTGCTGAGGTTTCTTTAAGTGAACTCTTAAGCTCTCCCTGGGCTATTTTGGTTCTTGGATAGCTGTCTAATTGTTGATCTTTGTGGTCACGAGGCTCGGGTCTCCTACTCTGCCATTGCTTCTATTTTGAAATGCTTTTCTTCATTTGGCTTCGGGGATACTAAAATATCATGTTTCCTATTTCACTGGCCTTTCCTTCCCTGTCTCCTTTCTTTGCTTCCTCTGCTCCACCTTTATTACTGGAGGGCTCTTGGGGCCCGATTCTGCTCCTTTTTACCTTGTCTATCTATATTACCTCCTTAGGTGAGCTCTTCTAGTCTCAGGCTCCAGTGAATCTCAAATTTATCTCCAGTGTTAACTTGGCCTTCTTATAGGCATGAATCTAAGACTCTATAAGTCAAAATGCAACCAAAGCAAAACTTTTATTCTCCTCCCCCCAAAGAACAGGTTCCTGACCTAGTCTTCCTTGAGTAAAAGGACCCACATCTACTTGTTGATCACCAAAAATCTTGGAATTATCCTTTATTCCTCTTTTTCTATTAATTCTGTTCTCATCTCTTCTGTAAGTATGTCCTGTAAATGCTACTTCCAAAATACAATCCAAATCCATCCAATTCTTTCCATTTCTACTACCTCTTCCCTGGTTCAAGCCATCATCTTCTCTTGTTTGAACTACTGCAATAATCAACTAACAAGCCTCTTGTTTAAACCCTGATTCTCAATTCTCCCCACTGAAGCCTGAGAGAGCTCTGAAAATCCTACAGTGTACACACATTTCTAGGCTTAAGAACTTCCAGGAACTTCTAATGGAACTGAGCTTATTTTTGCCTTTTGACCTTTTCACCAGCTCTTCCCTTTACTTGAAATGTTCTTCCCATAGATTTTATCATGATTAGCTCCTTTGTGTCATTCAGATCTTTGCAAAAATATCACATCCTCAGAGAGAGCTTCTTAAATCCTCAGTCTAAATTTGCATTCACTATCACGTTGCACTCTTAATTTTCTGCCAAATACTTATAACTACCTGAGAATCTTCTTGGTTATTGTTTGGTGATCTCCTGACACTTGTAGTGTAAGCTTCTTGATAACAGTGACATTCTGTGCTGCTTTTCCCCACGTCTGAGAATCTATATCTATTGTTGTCACATAGTAGACGCTCAATACATATTTTTCAAGAAGAAAAACAATGGTCCTCATCAGCAGACACATACAAAAATTATGAAATAATTTAGGAATAAATTTGCCCTATCTACATTAACAATCAACATCTGGGGATTCACAATCTAAAAACTCATGCTGTAGAATGAAAAACAGCCACTAAGTTCTGTTTACTTAAATTGCTGTGAAGTGTCAAGAAGCTAGAAAAAAATGCATCAAGAGAAGAAGCCCATCAGTTAGAAGACTGGCAGAAAAAAATCAATGTGGCCTCAAGTTCCGAACTAAAGTAGAAGTCTGCCAAAGATCTGGACCTGTTGTGTGAAGCACATAGACAAATTTTATTAGTAACATTTATGAGTCACAAATAGCAGTGAATAGAAAGGCAAGAAACTAACCACAAGGTCAAATGTTATCACTGAAGACAAGTTCATAGCTATCCTGTCATACTAGAGAGGCAATGGGAAGTGACAGTGTGACATCATAAGAAGTACGTTATGTTGAGCTCAAGAAGAAAGCAAGATCAGTAGAAGATGTTATACAAATAGCAAACAGATCACAATAGAAGGAGAACTGCCGTTCTTGGCATTCAGGATTAGATCATGCGTTTTGCTAGGCAATTTTATGGAATTAAATCCTCTGTTCCCAAATAGGGGCAGCGGGCAATTAAACAAAGATTTTCAGTAGTGCATTATGGAAGCAGAGAAGAAGGGACATCCAAGTGGTTAATTTGGCCAAATTGTTCAATATGTTTGGTGTCAGGTGCTCAGTTGCAGTCAGACTCCTGAAATTTACAGTTCATCCATATGAAACATTTAAGAATTGGTTAAGAGCTCAGCTTGTTAAACATATTTTTTTGTCTATGGATTATTTTTACTCTAAACCTGTTGGATTGTTACATAAAGAAAGTAAGATTTTGCTTTAAGTAACGTGAACTCCATTCCTTCCACACCAATGTTGTGATGACTAAGACTTGCCACCTTTACTTAGTAATGTGGCCCACTCTTGAGACAAAAACTTCAATAGAAAAGACCAGGAAAACAATAAAAAACCAAAACTCATCAACACTCTTCAAATAAGTCGTCAATCTTTAATATGAATAAACAGAACAGTTCTCACAGTAATCAGATGGTTCTTGACTGTCGGGGCCTGATTAGCATTGCAAAGGATGGAGTAGAGAGAAGGGTTTGTGCATGCAGGGAATAGAGTTCAGAGAGTCAGGAGAGGAAAGGATTATACTTAATAATGGATATATTTTTGAACTCCTTAGGAATGTTTTGTTGCCTTGTGACTGCAGAGCACCGTGAGATTTTGCTGTACTGTGTTTCCCTAGGGTCTTATCATTAGATGGTTACCTAATTAGCACACAGCATATTCTTGCCTATGTTCTATTTGCACTGCAGATGCTTTCATTTCATACATCATTCACAACCTGCAGCAATTACAAAGTGGTAAATGACCTTATGCGATAATTACACTAATAGATCTGTATTGTTTCATTTGGAGAAGACTGTGTGGAGAAATGAGGTGTCTGACATGTACAGAGAGTGGTTGCAATTATGTTCTTTCTTTAAATCGGAACATAAAGCAAGCAAAAAGATAACTTTTGATCATAAAAGTTGCATCATATACCCAATCTGATGAAATCCTTAAAATGAATATGAACTTGCTGCCAGTATCTCAAAGTTGTACTTTTATTTGGATTTATCAACCAGAACTGATATTTTAATAAATCAATAGTATCCTGGACTATTAAAATCCAGAAAAGAGAGAACGATTATTTTCCCCTAAACTTCTCAAATACCAGTCTTGCACTAATAGTTGTAAAAATCCAAGAATAAGCTATGATCCTAATCTTTAAAGTGGTTGCAATGCAAACCAGTAGCAATTTTCAAAGGAAATGTACACTTGTAAGAGATGAATGCCAATGTAGAAGAAAACAGGCAAAAATAAATTGTCTGTGCTGGTTTCTTACCTCCCCTCCTTGCTTCCATGCAATGAAGCATCTTAGGAAGTTGTATTGAGATGATTTCTAGAAAAGATTTGTGTCTTCTAAATACTAATTAGATACTCCAATATTTTTATAGTTAAGTATATACATAGAATTTCTTTGTTAATTCGACTTTATATCACTGTCTTTTAAACTTTGTCCACAGAAATAATCTCTACCCATACTTTCTGGATCTATTGCTGTTGTATGTGAAAACACTTTGAGGCTTACTCTATGCTATATTAATTAAAATGGAGTTTTATCAACTAATTCAATTGAATAATTTTAGAAAAACTTCTATACAAACCTAATCTTCAGAAAATATAAACCATCTTTACTGATGAAATTCACAAAGTATTGACTCATTCTCAATTTTACTTTGTACTGACCAGAAGCTTAAACGTGAGTGAAGCACCATAGTATCTTTTCTGTAGCTTAAGTAATTGTCAGTGGGTGAAACAAGAATTAAAATGATACATGTGATAGAGTGAAGAAAACACTAGCTTTATAGTTAGAAAAGATGTGTTCTAGTGCTTGTATAGCTAATGTATAAGGGAATTTGAAATAATTAAACAAGAAAAGCTTTTAGCTATACTTGTAGTGATATTCCTCCAACAGTTTCATCATACTCATGATCGGCTCATTGGTAAGTTTATGTTACTGGCTTAGCTCTCAACCTGGAAGTTACTTGTGCAACAGAGGCAAGAATGTAAGATTGATCGTAGATTAACAACAGCTCTTTGTGGTGGAAATAAAAGAGGAAAAGTGAAGAAGAAAGGTAGGTAAGAAAGCTGGAAAGGAAGGGAGGAAGGAAGGAAAGAAGGAAAAAAAGAGAAAAGAAATAAAAGATGGCCTTTTAAAATGTATGCATTAATTGTAAAGGCACTCATATTTCAGAATTGTAAAAATGTGAAAAAATGAATACATGATTTAAGGGATTAAAAATTACTTCCCTGGCTATAGCACACACACACTCTTGCCCTGCAAGTATAAGCTCAGACAGTGGCTTCACTAATGGCATTGGACAGTCATTTAATTTATTTGAACTTACAGTTTCTTCACTTAAAGTCAGTTGGGAGTGTGGGGGATTGGAATTGGCCACCCCAAGATCTGTCTCTTTGGCATGAGGATTATTTTGGGCTAGTTACTTTTAAAAACTGCAGACGAGAGAAACTCTGGAAAGTAGAATTTACTTACCCTTTGTAAGAGACATTTACATTTGTAAAGGAAATCTCCATCTGTAAGAGCGTCTCATTCTCTGTATCAGGAAGAAGGGAGGGATGACCTTATCTCTAGAAACTCTGATCATCGGGGAAGGCAAGGACTTCAATCAGCATAATAATCTTACTCTTGCTTACTGTGCTTGTCTGGGAATCTCCCACAACTGACTCCCCCAACCCCCAACAACCTCCTTTGTAGCTGAAGATGGTATTTAAGATGAGAACCTCTGCCATTTTGGCGAGTCACTCAGTTTTCCTGAGTCTCTATCATGTATACATGTTATAAAGCTTTGTTTAATTTTCTCCTGTTATTCTGTCTCATGTGAATTTAATTCATAGCCCAGCCAGAAGGACCTAGAGTGGGTAGAGGAAATGTCTTCCTCCCCTACATGGGTGAGGTGATAGACCGCAATTTTATTACATGACTCGTAGCCTCAGACAAATGTTTTCATTCTTTATTCACAGGAGAGTAGATTTTCTTCCTTTTTGGAGCAAAATCTGGAAATCATAGAGGTAGAACACCAACAAATCTCAGGGACCACCAATCAAATATTTCATTTCTGTTAGCTAATGAGACTCCACATAGCTTTTGCTTGTTTTCTTTACCCCTCTTGTTTTGCTCCATCAGGTTTTCTGTCGTATTTTGAATGTGGTCACCACTAAGCTCAGGTTTGTTTTCAGGCTGCCTAGCAATTTTCTCTCCCCTTCTCCAGTAGCTCTTCTCACAGACATTTTCTTCAAGTCTTTCTCATTCAGTCACCCAGGGCTTTGGTCACTCTCACTCCTACAGGGTAGGTTTAAACTTTGCTTCTTTTGTAATCTCAGGGATTTTTTTAGATGCTGTTTTGGTAACATCAAGAGACTCACTTTTTTTCCCCTGAACTAGTTGACATCTGATGAAATAAAAAATTGCATTATTTCCCTCTCTTCTCATTATCACTATTGTTATTTTATTTTATTTAAAAACCACCCATTGTTCTTCTCTGCTCAAAGCTTGGCATTCTAAACTCTGAGTAATATTTCAAACAGGATGAAATGAGGTAGTGGACCATACTGTGCCAAAATGAAATGCTTGCCCCTTCTAATCAGTGCAGTTAAATAAGACAGACTTTGTTGAATATCTTATAAAGCATTCCTAAGTACACATTTTACATGTAGCTGAGTGAGTAAACAATTGGAGCACTGTAAGTTGCTTCCCAGTATAAAGCTGAATAACACATTGAAACAACTTCAAGAACCACAATTCTCTTTTAGAGAACCAATGTGTTTTTCTTCGTTAGAAAAGCCTCTTGTTGTATTACATTTTGGGAAACAGAGAATCTTAATTCAGACATTTTTCATTTGATATCACTTGCCCCTTTCCTTTGATGATCATAATTGAGTTAATTGGCTACAATAACTGAAACAGACTTCTATTAGCCTTGCTAATCATGAAATACTCATTTTGAAAGACATCCTACATTTATAATGGCAATTTTTCCCCTCTATGGTAGTCGGGGGGTGAAGGAGAGGGGTGGAAAAGAATGACTACTTGAAAGAAAATGATAAGAAAAGCAGTCTTGGTAACCTAGCTTATTGGTTACCCAGTGGGCTAGTTTCTGGTGCAGGAGGAAAACAGCACAGGAATGAGTAATAATTTATACGTGGGCTTTAAAGTCAGATGAATTCGTTCAATGTCCAGGCTGTCATCTATGAGATCTGTGATCTTCAGCAAGCTACTCAACTCTCTAAGCCTCAGATTCATCTTCTCTAAAGTGAGATTTACTAGTTCCTACTTCTCAAGATTGAGAACCTTAAGTATTATTTTAACACTTGCGTAAGTCAGTGAACACTTAATAATAGTTATTCTTTGATATTGAGGCTGCTGCTATTGTAGTTGTATGGAACTTTAAATATATATAATCAAAAATGACAAGGACAGTTGGATTGCTTCAACCAAATCCAATTATCAGGCAGATGTTTCACTAAAAGAGTTAGCTAGAAGGAAATGCATTACTTCACATATTTATTTCTTTATTAGCATCCTTTTTCTTAATTTTGATGACAAATTTTAAGGAACAAATGGTTTAGCCATACTTTTCTAGAAAAGATAGACGTATAAAGTGAAGCTTGAGCATTGGGAGAAAGAAGAACAATTCTTACATTGAAAGTTTATAAAAACTTTGATTTTGACAAAAATTTTACCTTCTTTTTCTAAAAAAAATTTCAGCTTGCTCACTTGAGAAAATAATCCCAGTTATTTTTTGGCTTATGTTGAAATGTCATGAGTAGAATAGAACAGCATAATTTTTCTCCCCTGGGGTTCAAAAGTTTATTTCTTCTGATACAACAATAAATCAACTGACAAAATGGAATTTCTTTGCAATACATATGCAACAAGTTAGGTTGCATGGATAAGTTGAGCTTCAGTTTAAATATAGAAATTCTGGAACATTTTATTATAAAGGAATAGTACTTGGAAGCTACTTAAAGAAGTAACTACATGAGTAAATATGAGAAGAAGATAATATGATTAACAGTAGTAGATCTTAAAAAGTGGTTTCTGCAGCTTTGGAAATATTTGCTCACCAAGACAAACAGCGATATATATTGGGTGAGTATAAAATAATACTGGTTAAATTAATTTTTCTAACACTGTTATTTCCTTAAATGGACAGGATGGTAGAAATTTCATAGGAATTAGCATAATTTTGTTTTATTTTCAATGCAAGTGGAGTTTTTGAATCTGAGAATCTATGCTCAGTGTCACTGCACCTTTATGTCATCACATGTTTGGAAAACCCCAGAACCAGATCTGTCTCTTTGAGAGACAAAAGCCAACTTTGTAGTTATAGACAAGACACAAACGTTAAGCCAGCTCATATTTTCCTATAGCTTCTCTTTCTAGTTAAGTCTGCAAACTAATTTGGATTAAACTAAAACAGACTTTTGCTCCAAGCATTTTGGAAGTTTAAAGAGTTTGGCTAATTTTGGTTGTCTTTTCAAAATATTTCTTATATGGCTTCATGTCTGCGTCCTGGAAGGGGACCAATATGTGCTTAAATCTTGTAAAAAGTTGCTCTTTTCTTCTGCCCAGGCTTCTGAAAGGCAGCAAATACATGGAAGTTCTGAGGATGTCTGTCTGCTTTTATCAAATGAGATGCTAGACAAAGTTCATTGCCACTAGAATTCAAAGTCATTGGAGAAGAAATGTAGAATATGCATTTTAAATATACTGTCATTTTTCTGATATTCTACAACTTAGTAGGTACTTATGTCATTTTTTAAGGAAAATGAGAAAAAATAGAAAAGCATGCTTCAAGTTCTTTGTCATCTTTGTTTCTCTCTCTTTCATATTCACTATAACTTTATTTATTGCCAGTTTAACCTGAAAGCAGGTTATTTTAATTTCTAGTTTAGATTCTGTGCTATCATTGGTACGTGGTACTACATAAGAAATCGACTCCTCTAAAAAATCTTTGCCACTGATGCCACATACAAATACCGTATGGACTAGCTCTCAGAGCCAAAGCAGGAAAAATCGCCAAAGGGTAAAAATAGTTCTTGATATGATGATATGCTGCTAAAAGCCACATGGTGTTTGGGTGCAGCATTTCACAGTCAAACAATCATAATTTCATGCCTAAAATGTGCATGTTATTTCAGGAAAATACAAAATCTGAGCATTGCACATTTGCTACAGAATGACCAGTGAGTGTTGCTATAATGATTTGTTTTTCTTTTACAAATGAATATTTCTTGCTGAGCCTTTTCATGCCATATTGCCTGGGCGGCAATGGAAGTAAGGACAGGCTGAGGTGAGAGTAGGAGGAAGTATTGAGTATATCTGGTCTTTTATGCTAAATTCCTATAATTATACAAACTAGGTAGCATATAAAACAAGTCTGTCTTCTTTTCTTTCTCCTCTGCAGTATTAGGTACTATAGTCTTCGTCTCAGAATAACTGAGCTTTGTGGGGCCTCTGCCTGATGATAAGGGGCACCTTTTCAGAAAGAAGGTCTATATTCTGACCCTAAAATTCCTAGAGTTCTCATGGTATCTTTAATAAATATTTACGGCAATAAAACTCTCCCTCCTTTAAAGTTGTAATGGATTTGAGAGAGTTCACTTGGTCTGAGGCATGGCCACTGCAACGTAGATACAAGAACATAGTGACAGTTCCACTAAAATGCTCATCATATTTTATTTAAGCTATAAGTTGCTTTATACTCAGGCTGCAGAGGAGGATAGTGAGGTACAAGTAGGAATTGACAGGGGGCAAAAATTGGAAGCAAAAGGGAAAATTACAGTGTGTTATGTTTTGTTAACAAAAATTGTTTACTCAAAAAGAAAAAGGAAGCCCCAAAGTTATTAAACAAAAGTTGAAAGTTTGTGGTAGTTAACAAACTAGAGAAATATTTAAAGGCCTGGAGACAGAAGAACCAGTTGAAAGGTCATTGTACTCACAATGATAGGTAATTAATCCAAGGGTCAAACCAGGGTAAATGGAAAAGAGTCTGATTCTTTACTGAAATAATAATTGTCAGCTTTATAGAAGGCTCACTGTGTACCAGGCACTTTAAGAAAATTAACTTCCTTAATTCTTTACAAAAATATTTATAGATATTATTACTACACCCATTTTACAGATGATGGAATTGAGGAAGAGAGAAGTTAAGATATCATAGGCAAACTTCTAGAACACTGGCCAGTTGGTAAGATGGATAGCTCTGAGAACAGTTGGGAATGGAAGCTGAAGGTGCAGAGACATAAGCTGTCCATATGAAGTCAACACGGAGCTAGAGTAGTGAAAAAAATTACTGAGTGTTAGATTAATAAAAGAAGACTATGTAAAAAGGAAATTATAATAAAAACTGTTTAGTATAATTGAGTGATGTTACTCTGTACACTTGTCATTTACCTCAATTCAGTATTTTCTAGCCTGGCAACAACATATTTTAGAGCTGGAGAGGGTCTGAAAGCTCATCTAGTCCAGTAGAATTCGAGCTTTTTCTGAAGGAAACTCACCTGAAGGACAACACTCACATGGAGGGCACATCCTGAGATGAAGACACTGAGGGCTGAGCAGATTAGCTCAAGGCTAATTCACAGTTAATGAATAGTAGAATGAGGGCTCTGATTCAGCTGTTCTGATTCCCAGCCCAAATGAATGAACAGACGTGTGGTGAGAGATAAAAGGAGAAGACAACGTCTCCAAGACCATGCTTCTAAAATAGATACTCGGCATATTTATTGACTATGTGTTATGTCTCAAGTGTTGTTATGATGCATAGAACAGCTGCAATTCCAATCTTCATTTTTCCCATAACTAGCAAAGAAGAGAAGCTAAGCAGTTGCAATACGGTTGTAAAGAGGGTGTTCTCAGACCATGAAAAACAGGTGCCAAATCAGGACTCACAGATTTGGCGAAGGTTTCTCAGATGGTCTTTGAAAAATGACTGAGTTGGTCAAAGGAAGAACTGAAGGAAGATGAATTCAGCCAGACGTGAAGAAGAGAGAGTATTATAGAGGGGAACAACTAAAGGAAGTATTGTTTGACTTGAATGCAGAGAATAGAGGGAAATGGCAAAGGTGAGGCTGAAAGGCTGGGCAGGGGCCAGGTTGTTGAAGGGCTTTCCACACAGTATTAAGGAGTTTGAACTGTATGTCAAAGATCCTGGAGAGTTTTTAATGAGATATTGATATTTATCAGATTTAAATTATAGTGAGATCACCCAGTCTGCAGTGAGAATAGATTCATGACAAAGAAACCAAGGAAGGAGTGTGTAGCAATAATCCAAGTGAGAAGGAAGGTGTCTTGTTGTTTTGGAAAGCCGATGTGGATGGAGAGGAATGAATAGATTTGAGATGTTTAAGAAGCAAAATGGTAAGTACTGTATTGGTTAAGTATGGATGATGAGAAGGTTAAATATGGACAATGAGAAAGCAAGAGGTGAAAATCAAAGGCAATGCTACATGTTTTAGACTGAACTGTGTCTCCCAAAGTCCGTATGTTGAAGACCTAACCCCCAGTGTGATTGCATTTGGAGATAGGGACTTTAGGAAGTAATTAAGGTTAAATGATGTCATAAGGATGGGGCACTAATCCGATAGAACTGGTGCCCTTATAAGAAGAAGAGGGGGCATAAGGGTTCTCTCTCTCTCCATGCATGTCCAGAAGAAAGGCCATGTGAGGACACAGAGAGAAGGCAGCTGTCTACAAGCCAGGAAAATAACTCTCATAGGAACTGAATTGGCTGGCATCTTGATCTGGGATTTCTAGTCTCTAGAACTGTAAGAAAATAAATTTCTTTTGTTTAAGCCATACAGTCTATGGTATTTTGTTATGGCAGCCCAAACTGATTAATATACCAAGCTTCACAGTTTGTCCCTTATATCAACCCTAATACATAATGGTGACACTTACCAATTTTGAAAACATGGAAAGGTGAATTTTAGCTGGGATTCTCAGAGAAGGAGCCTCCCAAGAAAGAGTTCAAGATTTAAGGAAAAAAACCCTGAAAAGGTAGTGTTGCAGAAGTCCAGAGAAGAGAACTTCAGGAAAGGAGTGGTCAACAGCATCAAATGCAGTGAAAATGACAAGAAAATTAAGGACTAAACAGAGTTCATTGGTTTTATCCATTGGGAGCTTGGATGAGAAAGATTTAAATGGTGAGGCATATCTGTTGATGAATTGCAGGAATTCATTGTCAAGAGAATGAATTGTTGTCAAGAGAATGCCCCACTCTAACATCCTGTTGCAGGAGTATAACTCAATATTGGCTCTAGGCACTGTCTTTCTGGATTTACCACCATTGGAGCAGAGGCCCTATTTCCCACTGGCTGCTCACAGCCAATGACTGAGCACAATGGGAGTATAATATAAGTCCATTCCTGAGAGACCTGACATTCCTTAACTGGGCAACTTTGGTTCGAGGTGACCCCATGGCCAAGCTGAAACTCTCCTGGATCTATGTTACAGTCTGAGACTCTTCTTAACCAATCTTCCCTGCATGATCTCTCCTTTAAGGGCCCATATTAGCATAATAGTCTGAAAACTTACCCCATTTTCTTATACTCCCTTTCCTTTCTCCTTTATAGGCATTTTCCCCAAGAAATCTCATCTTGTTCATTTAATCTTGTCTGCTCCTCTGAAAATGCAAACTGATACTGAGGAATCAACATGAGGTAAAAACTGGAGACATTATGATGCAAATGACATTTTCCAGAAGTGTGGCTACAAGGAATAAATGACAATTAAATGGGCAGAACAGGTTCTTTGGGAAATCAGAAACGGTAGAATCTAGAGGCCAGCAAGAAAGTAGCCTTAGAAAACAGACAACCCTTCTATTTTCACACAAAGAGGGAGATAATGGGGATAAAGATGCAGATGATTTTGCAGGTTTAGTGGAAGAATCTTGAGGCAAGCATCACTTTCTGGCTTCTTTGTATTCTATGAATTAGGAGATTTCTCCCTTGAGAGCAAAGGAGATGATTACGAGTTTGAGGAAGGAATTCTGAAATAGACACTGTGGTCCCTGCAATGCAGAGCATTAGAGAGAGAGCAAACTAAAGAAATATAGCAGGACTTCTGGGCAGATTCAAGGGCCAAGGTGAATTTGGTTGATTGCTTTTATCTTTTTAGATGAGCTCAGTAATTTTTCATAGCATGAGAGAAGGCTGAAAGTTTAATTTCAACTTCAATTTTCCTGTTTTCAGACAATGCTTCTGACTACGTGCATCCATGTTACTACCCTCTGCTGTTTGGGCAACTTCAACGAAAGTGTGTCTGAGAGTTTGAACTAAATTGGCAGTTGTTTCAAGATTGCTAGGTCTTTAAGGACCCTGAGAGAGAGTCTCTTTATCGTGCTAGAGAGACTCCTTGCTTTTAGTATGAATAATATTACCTGAGTTCAAGTTGTTGACTAATAAAGGCCAAAATGTTATGGAACCAAACTGGTTTCACTTCCTGGTGAGTTAAAATCAGACTCTCCACCAGAAGTAGTTGTCACACAAAGCAGAGTTTATTTACAACAAATAGGAGTCCATGCAGAATCATTTCCAAAGTCATAGCTCTCCCCAAACACAAGACAGCAGGGACCTTTTATTTTGGAGGGAGAATGAATATTCAAAAGGTAGAGGTGGATGTTTGCTTGCACAGGCTCATTTGGGAAACAAGCTTCCGCATACATTGCAGCTTCTGGTAATAAGGCCTAAACTCCTCCTAGAGTGGAGGTCTTAGCATTGAAAGTGAGGCAAAGGTCATCTGTTGGGCACTTTTAGGTCCATTGTGGTGGAGCTCCATCTGGTTCAAGGTGGTTGGTGATTGTGTATCTTAACATAACAGAAAAAACAATTTGGAGAAACAGTTAATTGCCTCTGACACCTCTCTTGAATTCCTTGGGGCAATTAGTCAGTGACAAAATTGCTAAAACAATAAAAAGACTATTCTTAATCTCTTCTCTCCTCTCCTTTACAAACCTTTCCTGAGGCATTTCATGTCTTCGTGATGCACCATTTAGTCTCCCTACTCAAAAAGAGTGGGAAACCCAAAGGGAACCCATAAGAGATGATATTTTATCTTATAGGGAGCCTGAAAATACATTGTCTTGCTTGCAATTATAATTTCATAACACATCACATTTGTAGTTTTGGACAAAGGAATAGAGAAGAGAAGCGAATGTTCAAAGTATCCTATAGCAAGGAAAAGCAATCGTTAACAAGAAACTGATGACAAGAATCAGAGATAATTATGAGTTTTCTTTCTTAGGACATAAATAAAGAGATAACATGATTAGCTGTGATATTGATGTTGTATATTGCTATACTGCATAGAGAGAAAGTGAATATCAGTTTCTTCATTGTATTTGTTAAATCCCATTGGTAAAATTGTTGATAGATTGGGTGTAAAGAGAGAATTTGAGTACAAATATATTTCTTACTGTTAATTATATGCATCATTTCCTGAAAATTCCAACACCTAAAGTCACAATAAAATATGAAAAACAAAGCCTTGACCTGATCTTACAATGAAAAAGAGAGTAGATGAGGTGCTCCAAAATGAAATAACATAGAAAATGATAGCAATTGGGAGATAAATCAATCCTAAACATGTTTATTACATTTCTGGAGGCATTAGGTACAAACTATCCTGTATTAACGGAATTTTAATAACCACAAGTAATTTTTCTAAATTCATTTTTATCCTGCCTTCCTTCGTATGACAGACATTTTTTTGGTTGCTACTGTTAAAGAGAAAAACTACAGGTCCAAAATGGTGTCACTTGTGATAAAGCCCATGATATCAAACCTAGATTTAATGTCTAACTTAATTGCAGTTTCGACCTTTCCCAGGAAGTAATCTTAATCAACCAGTCTGGAATTTTTTGATCAGTACCTAGGAGGTAATCAGTCACATGGGTCCTGTCCATCCTCCAAAAGGAAGAAGAGGCAAGTTGCATGATAAACACTTGCAGGTCCCTTACCCTCAAAGAGAAGATGTCCTAGCCCAAAACAATCCTTTCTCTTCTTTTACTAATAATTTCCTTGCCCTACCTTCCTTCCTATAAAAACCTTCCATTTTGTATAACTCCTCAGTCTCTCTGATCTCTCTTGCTAGATGAGATGCTGTCCGAGTCATGAATCGCCTATAAAGCCAATTAGATCTTCGAATTTACTCGGTTGAATTTTATTTTTTAATACTACTGCATTCATGAAAGTCTTCTATAGACTGTAAGGGATTTAAAATAACACAAAGTTACACTTTCTTCTTTCGGGAAAATGCATATTTGTGAGAATTTAAGAACCATTATTGTATATTATATGAGATCCTCCTTAAAATGCTAGAAAAAAATGTATTATTATTCTTTTCATGAACAAAATATCTTCTTCATCCTGCCTTTCTTTGAAGATGAAGATTCTTTTACTATTTTCAACTTTTAACAGAAGAGGTACACACCTTTTTTTAATTTTTAATTTTAGCAAATTCTTGTCTAGTCACTGTACAAATATGGGAACCTGAAATTAGTCACAATTTCCCAGATTTGATTGAATTGTGTGTGTGTGTGTGTGTGTATAATATCAAGAAAATAAAAAGCTATGAGAGACATTTTAAAAAGAAATTTTCAACATAAAAAAGAAGTTTATCCTAATTATACAAATTATCAATATCTACAACACTTCACAAGTTACTGCTTGGAGATATTCATGTGTTAAAG
Source organism: Equus quagga (assembly GCF_021613505.1). Classification (NCBI taxonomy): domain Eukaryota; kingdom Metazoa; phylum Chordata; class Mammalia; order Perissodactyla; family Equidae; genus Equus; species Equus quagga. The sequence goes on along the minus strand of NC_060270.1, from coordinate 97,463,676 downwards.
GTACCATAAGATTATCAAGATTTTCTGAGTAATTTGAAAAAAAATTAAAGAAATACTTGATGTTTATTACAGTTTCTATGGGAAGCATATTTTACTTCTTTCTTTTTTATTTTTCCTGAGGAAGTTTAGCCCTGAGGTAACATCCGCACCCTTCTTCCCCTATTTTATATGTGGGATGCCTGCCACAGCATGGCTTGATAAGCAGTGTGTAGGTCCATGCCGGGGATCTGAACCGGTGAACCCCGGGCCGCCGAAGTGAAGCACACGAACTTAACTACTACACCACCAGGCTGGGCCCCTATTTTACTACCTTCTTAATCAATAATCCATGTATTGGATTTAGGTTAACTTTTAACTAACTAGGGCATCATTTTCAAATTATTTTGTTTAAATAGTTTATCCAGTAATTTTTAATCAATTTTTTATTTTTAAAAAAGAGAAAAATGTATTTAATATTATGCCACAATTTTTCAACTGTATTTCTATATAGCAGATTGGTATTTAAAGTAAAAAGCTCAGTATTTTGCAAATAGACTTTTATAATAATAAGGAAGATGTTTTACCTTAAATTCTCAAAAACAGTTATCTTGTAACTACCAACTTTTAAATTTTATGTTTAAAACCTACAGATTGATGGTGGTTTTGAATAGCAAGGAGAAAACTGAGAAGCTCATAAGCTAGCTTTTATATTCATCTCCTAAATTTATGTAACTTATTTAACTTTTATAGGCTTCATTTTGATTCCTGGGATCCTTGACACATCTAACGTTGTTTGTTATGAGTAGATGCAACATTTTTATATCTTCCTTTAATACACAAACTAATTCAGTTTACGGTCAAATTCCACACAATTATGAATAAATAGCACACAGGCAGTGTCTCAAACACATCACTATGTAGTTACAATGGAGGTCTCACCATTGCGTGCCTACGTGCTAAGGGAGTTTTTATATCCTTATTCTCTTTATAATGATTTTGCCATTAAGACAAAAACACAAAAGGGTTGACCCTGAGTAATGTGGTAATGTTTTCTGCAGTGATTTCTTGATACGTCTGTTTCTCCCTTGGACTCTAGCGCCCTGTGATTTTTATTTCCTTGCTAAAACAAATTTATTGGGACTTTGTTTTTTTTAAAACTCAGTCAAGCTTCATGAGGAAATAGCCTAAGAAATCATTCTCAATATTCAGATCCATACTATTTTTAAATCAGACTTGCGAGTGACAGGCAAGCCACTAGCAGGGACAGCCTCAGCAGAGGAGGAAGTGCCCCGGGCCCTCGCAGCTGAATGCCCCAGGCAATCTGTAAAGACAGAACTGCTCTCTGAACTGGGAATGCACCTCGCTGGACAGATTGGCTCGTTGGGTTTTTTTTTTTTTTTTTGTCTTTTTCTGTTTTTGAATCAAGATGGAGAAATCACTTTGCCATGACATTATAAAAAAAGAAGTCAGGCAGGACTTAACTCCTGAGGTGTATATTCTCTTCTCAGTATGTGCCTGTAACTCCCACTGACAGTGATGGCAGTTATGCAGATGCATGCAGAAGAAAATAGACTCTTTTTAACATTAAACATCAGATTTGGGTCTCCCCAGAGAACTCTGGTTACTGGAGTGGCTGTGACTGATGCATTCTCGCGGGATGTTTCAGCCATAAATCAATCCTGAATCATACTTTTCCTAGAGTTCTTTGCTCTTCTTCTGAATCCTAGTGTGTCACGCATGCATTGACGCTATTTCAGCCTGAGCCTAAATACATTTACCAAAATAAGATTCAAATAATTAAATGTGACTTTTATAATTGTTTTCCTCTGAAGATCCAGAGTCTAATCTGGCTCTGGTTAATCGTTTTAATTTGACTTATAATACTGTGTCAGTTTATTTAGTTGGAATTAGTTTTCTATTTCTCTCCTTTTTGTAAGCGCTGCCTGTTTACTTAACAATATTTGGCTTTGCCTAATGATATGTACAGAAGACAGTGCTAAGTGGAACATCAGCTGTTTACATCAGCTCTAACAATTAATGCATGTTAATTTTTAATTACACTGATTGTACTAGAGGCAGAATGTATGTTTCTTCACAGAACAGATGTACTAGTCAGCTTGGCTGGTGAACATGCATATCGATCAGATGTTGATGCTGCCAGCAATTCAGCAAAGTCTGCTAAGAGTGTCGGCTTCTAATGTACTTACAAGTTTACGGCTTAGAGTCCTGGTGGAGGCAATACAGCTCAATGCTATATCCTCTAATGTTTACAGATAATCACAATATGTCTGTTTTGTGGGTAGCATTCTACAGTGTATGATTAGGAGATTGAATAGGTATGAGGGGATCCGAAGGTGTCTTCACTTGGGGACTGCCTTCCCCATTCTAAATGTGAAGGAGTGTCTTCCAAAATTTAGTCTGCCATTAAGAAATTTTTTTAACCTCATGGTTCTTATGTTAATATTAGGTGCCTGACACACATAACCACTGTCACTACAGGGAGAAATTGAAAAGATAATATAGTCACTTGCAAAGAAATCTGTCTCTGTTGGTTACTATCACCAGAGCTAGATGGAAAACATATAGAAAATGCCAAGTAGTAAGACAGCAGACAGCCGACAGGCCTTCAGTCAATTGTCAATCAATTAAGATGCACTTATTGAATACTTCAATATGTTGAGCGTTTCACTAAGCACTATAATTTGCCTAGCCCTGAGGGACAGAAAATATCTCAAAGTCCTTTGTCCTTAGGGAACTCATACTCAAGTTGGAGAAACAGTACTTCTACACAGAAAACAATTAAGGAACAGTTATATGCTGTAGTTGATAACCTGGACAGCCTTTTCATTGAAAAGTATGTAGGGAATGCTTTATGATAGAGTTGTACTAAAGTTGAATTGGAGTTGTTTATCTCCAAAATATAGTTTGAATATGTAGATATTAAGCAGTTGTTTCTTAATTAGTTTTGCCCAATCTTCAATATTATTCTATAGATAAGAGTATCACACTAAAGCATGTCTTCTTTTCTTTTAGTGTATTCTCAACTGTTGCTCTCTCAAACATTCTTAAAGAAATTCCTTGGGCCTCTTTTTACTTTTGGGTAGACAGTGACTGCCAAATGTAATCTTTTGGTCCACTGATTGGGCTTTGGGGTACAATTTTATGTGAGTCGAGGAAGGGAATGAAAAAGAAACTGATTGTAAAATTTATACGGAAATGCAAAAGACCAAAACATAGCCATGGCAATGTTAAAAAAGAACAGAGTTGAGGAACCTACTGTTGAATTTAAACAAATAGACAGCCATTTATTTCTTCAGCAAAAATGGGTTTATTCAGGATCAGGAAAGAGCTGCAACTCAGGGTCTGCCACCATGGCAAACCAGGTGCAAGTCTCCCAGTACCAAGGGAGGAGAAACTCTTTTATAGAGGGCAAGAGGAAGTTGGGAGGGCTATTGTAAATGAAGAGTTCCGGTGTAGCGGCTTTTCATTGGCTGAGTTGCGACAGTCTCTGATTGGCTGAGCTTCTTACTAGTCAAGAAGAGAGTTTCTTTCTTCTTCCTGTTGAGCTCTGCTATCATGTTGGGCATAAGAACTCCCCTTTTTGGCCTCCTGACTCCAAATTAATGAGATTTCAGTATATTAATTTGACATTTCCCACTTTTGATTAAGATCTTTCTCTTAAAGCATTGCTGATCAAGAGTCAGATTTTTCTGGTTTATTGGCTTTTTGTCCCTCGACACCAAGAAGTACCTTCCTTGGAGTTATGTCCCATGTTGGAGGGAAAGCATATTGAAGCCACATTTGAGTAATAAGGAGGGGTAGAAGGAAGAACTCTCAAGCATTTTCTTTTTTAAAGTGCATATATTATCAAGATCATAGGTACTGGAGATTATCTGAAACATTACGTCATCATCAAAAGTTTGGGGGACAAACTTCCAACAGGCCTGGTCCAGACATCTTGGGAAAGCTGTCTCATTAGATGTCGTCTGCTTCAATTCTGGAAAGTCTTTACTTTCAGGTCAGCAGATGATGTGCAGGTCCAGTCAGGGTTTGGTGCTTTCTTTAGGTGTGTCACATGAATCCAAAAATCTATTCCCTGGAGTTTTGTGGCACAAGGGTTAGTTAACAGTACCTGATAGGGGCCTCTCCATGAAGCCTGAAGAGAGTCCTTCTGGAGGTGTCTTTTCCAATAGATGAAGTCTTCAAGTTGTAAGGTGTGATGCCTAAGGTCTTTGTCTCCCTGGGGCACACTGTGAAAAGATCGCTCTACCAAAACATGATTACTTTTAATAAAAACAATTAGGCATCTGCAATGTTGACATATATTTTATTTTATCAGCTGTGGGTCAAAAGAGGCAAGAGCCAAGTGCATTGGGTATCCTGGGACCACATCAAAGGGTGAGAGTTTTTGAGTTCCAAAGGGAGTTGATCTGAGATTTAGAAGGACCAATGGCAATGCTTTTGGCCAAATAGGTTGTATTTTGGACAAATAGGACAAGTGAAGGTGGTACTTTTTGCAGCCTTGTTAGTATTTTCCCTCTAATATTGATGCATGAATGTTATTTTGTCAGTAGAGCAATGGTTTAATGCATGTGCAGTGGTTAGGAGTGGGAATTTTAGAGTCTTTGGTAGCACTGGGTTTTTATTTGGTCTGAACCAGAGTTTTATTTTTTTATCAAAATAATACTTGTTAAATTTTTAACCTTGTTTTTCCTTTTCTGAATCCAATTTGGGGCTTCTCTAGCCCTTTTTTCTGAGTTATTATTTGGGGAAATATCCCTTTGGACCTTGATAGAGGCTTGGCTGTTGTTGATTCCCTTAAGGGCTGCATTCCTTGTAGAAATGTCTAGAAGGTCTTTAGTTTCCAAAGAGTCAAGTTTAGAATGCCCAGCATCTTAATAGTAGCTAAAGAAGCAGGTAAAAATACAGCATCCAATAATTCCTGGACATAGGAATCATTTTTGATTTGATTTCCACTAGAAATAAGGAAGCCATGTTGCTTCCACAATATCCCAAAATCATAAGCTGCTCTGAAAGCATGTCTACTATCAGTATAAATATTGACAATTTTGCCCTTGGCCAAAGTACAAGCCCATGTAAGAGTGTATAATTCACCCTGTTTGGCCAAAGTAGCCATAGGTAAAGGTGCTGCCTCAACGCTATCAAAAAGAGTTGCAATATTTGCCATTGTCATCTTTTAAAGAAGAACTGACAAGTTGGTGTTACCAAAAGGAGTTTCCTTTTGGAGATCATCACGAGGAGTTAGGAGGTGATCCATCAATGTTAAGCAGTGGTGAGGGATTTTGTTGGTAATGGAGAAATGAAGAGCAGCAGGGTTAAAGTTATTACAACATAAAAGAGTTATGTGAAGAGAAGTTAACAAAAGCATTTCATAGATCAGGCAGCTGACTGAAAAATGTGGAGTGTGATGAGAATTGAGGAGGGTTTCTACTGCATGAGGTACAAAATGGTTAAAGGGGATCTCACAATAATTTTCTAAGTAACTTAACCAAAAGGGCAGTGGCAGTAATGGCTGTAAGGCAGGTATGCCCATGCCACAGGGTTCTGTTGTTTACTGTGATACCCTACGGGTTCTTGGTGGTCCCGGTGTATTTGGGTGAGTACTTCAAGGGTATTCCCTTCGTTTTTGTGTACAGAAAGGAAAAAGGGACTCTGATAATTGGGATGCCCAAGAGCAGGTGCGTTCATCAAACTTTCCTTTTAGGCCTTAAAGGCTATGTCATCCAGCTCTTCCCATAAAATTGGATCAGGGTTATTGTTCTTTAATAAAACATATAGAGGTTTGGCCATAAGAGAGACATTGGAAGCATATTTCAGTAATGACAAACTAGCCCAAGGAAACCTCACAGTCAGCCCTTAGTTTTGGGTTTTAGGAAACTTAGAACACCATGATATCTGTCTGGATCTAAGTGTAGCCCTTGTACTGATATCAGACACCCTAAATACTGAAACTGGGTTTGGGCAAACTGCAATTTCTCTTTGGTGAACTTATGTTCTTTGGAAGCTAAAAGCTTTAGCAAGTAGATACTGTCTTCCTGGGAGGAGGCTTGGGAAGGAGAGAAAAGAAGCAAATCATCCACATACTGCAACAAAGTAGAGCCTCTAGGGAACTTTATATCATCTAGACCAGCCTTCAGGTTTTGAGAAAAATAAGGACTCAGTAAAGATCTGAGTCACTACTGTCCCGATGAGTTCTTTTCTTCCCGAGTGAAGGCTAAAAGGTATTGACTAGCTTCATCAACTGGAATGCTAAAGAATGCATGGCATAAATCAATTTAAAGTAAGGAATTTTCTTCCAGTGGGAATGGATGTTAGTAGCATATGAGGGTTGGAAACAACAGGGTGTTGAGGGATAACAATGTTGTTTATTGCTCAGAGGTCCTGGACAAAGTTTTACCCTCAGCCCTTGGCTTTTCTCACAGGTAAAATAAGAGTATTACAGGGATGAGTACAAGGGATAAGGAGACCTTGAGCCTCGCAATCTTCTTTTATGGTCTTTATACCTTGAAGGGCTTCTTTACTTATAGAATATTGATTAATTCTAGGGAGAGATTTTGAGGGATGTTTTTGAACCCTGATGAAGGTGTGCTATGAATTTTATCAATATCAGTTGAAGATTTTGCCCATAAGGAGGGTGATAGCTGAGGCAATAGGGACGAATGACCAGTGTTTCCAGAATCAGCTCTAGTACCATCAGAGACGGAGCAAATAAGAGATGTCAAAGGGTCATTTAATTCACCTGGTTGACTGTTTTGATGGCTACTGTCAAGTTGTAGAATTATTTCTCCCCTTTGGAAGAAAGAAATCCAGGCATGATACTTTTCTAAGAAGTCTTGGACGAATAGATGGATGGGGTGAAAAAACTAAGGAGAAGAGGGTGTGTATCTCTCAAAGGGCCCAAACAAAAGTGGATAAGTTCAGAAACGGGAACCTTTTGAGATTTGTTAGAGATCTCCACGATTTGAACTGTTGTAGTACTTGGAGGCAGAGTCCGCTTCATGTAGTGGGGTTGGGCACCAAGATTGTGGCTCTGGTGTTAATTAACAGAAAGAGATTCATCTCCAATCTGGAGAAATGTTTCTCCAAGCCAATGAAGAGGGAGGTTTGGGAAGAGCCCCTGTAGTTTCCTTCAAGCCCCATCATTGAGAATTTGGAGGACGTTGGAAAGCCTGCATAGAGGGCTTAAGGAGCTCGAAGGGCTTAAACCTGTAACAATCTCTTTTTCAATGTCCTGGATCTTTGCAATAATAAGAGAAGCTAGGAGGTTTTTGGTTTTCTTTAGGGGCCTTCATTTGCTGGAGTTGAAGATTCGGAATTTTAGTGATCTTTCTTTTAGGTGACTCGCCTAGAGTGTGAGAGAACTAGTTTGCCAGATCCACTAAATCTGGAGTGGACATAGTTTCCCATTCCACACTGGTCCTTTTTACTAGGAGGGAAAAATCCTGGTTTAGCCCATTAATAAACACAGAGTTAAAAGGTACCTGGTTGAATCAACATCTGAAGGAAACCAGAGTTTCCTTAAAAGCAATCTTAAGTTGATTTTAATAGTCATAAACAGGCTCACCAGGGTTTTGTGCACAAGCCTGAATTTTGTTCCAATCAGCAGACTTTTTGAAAGCCCCAGGAATTGTCTAATTAAGTCATCTAGTGATTTCCCAAGCCTGATTATAAAACCAGTCAGTGGGTTGGTGTCCAGGTTGTAATTCTAGAGACCTTTCAGGATTTTCCTAATTAGCAGTTTTCATCCAAAGCTGGGCCTGGCCTTCACCAACAAGCATGTGAACTAGCTGATATAAGTTAGAGGAACTAGGTTGATAAGTTTGAATGCCTATATTAAATTCCTCAGCAAATCTATAAGGATCTTCAGTTACTTTGGGAAAATCTTTGACTGCGTCTTGCAGTTCAGCTTTAGTCCAGGGAGTATAAGAAAGTAAAGATTTAGCCTATAGATCTTCAGAAGGTTTAATCTAAAAGGGTCAGGTTTTGATAGGTTCAGAGAAAGGGAGAGTGGGGAGAGGTTCTTGGAAAAGAAATTCAGCGAGAATATTAGTATGGGGGAACTGAGAGTATAGAGGAGGTGTAGGCAGTATAGAAGGGAAGGAAGAAGATGGCAGAACCTGGGAAAAGGAACCCAAAGAAGCCTGGGAAGAGGAACATGATGGTGCAAGGAGTGGAGTCGGAGACAAAGAAGTCGAGGAAGAGGGACAAGATGGCGCCAGAGGAGAGGAACATGAAGCTTTGGAAGCCTTTTTATCTTTCTCTAAACATTTGTTTGCCTCAGTTAATTTAAAATTTAATTTTGCAAAGAGGCAATTTTAGACTCCTGATAATGTTTGGAAGCCTCAAATTATCGATCAAAATAGGTGTCCCATTCAGTTTCGAAAACTACAAACCTGTTATTTTCCAATTTGGTTTTAAGAAATGTAAGTTTAGGGAGTTCAAAAGTTCCCCATAATGGTCATTGATATTCTAAATTACTTTTGATTAAATCAGTCTATTTAGTTAGAAATGCGCATGAGGAAGGACCACGATTTTTAAACATAAAATCAGCTGGGGTCCTTGTAGGGGGACCGCCCTCAAAATATATAGATAATTTGGATGTCATTTTTTTAGAAATTTTTCTTTAGAGTAAAGGAATAATTCTCAGACAACCTAAACAGCTCAAACAGCTCAAACAACTTGCAACTCAAACAACTTGAACAGCTCAAACAGCCTGCAGGCTTAATACCAGCCAGTCCCTATAGAACAGTCCAATTTCATCACGGTGGACTGAAGGTTGAATCAATGCAGTTCCAAAGAACAGGCTGGTTCCCAAAAGAATTGGACTGAAGATTGATCAATGCAATTCCAAGGGGCAGTCTGCTCCCAAGAAAGTCAGGCCAAAAGGTGTCCACCTTTTGGCACAGTTTCAGTGAACAGTCTGAAAGTTGGACCGAAGGCTAACACAGTTTCAGATAGGAACAGTCTGGTTCCAAAAGGAACTGGATTGAAGGCTAGCACAGTTCAAAGGAACGCCTGATTCAAAGATTCAGTGCAAAGTGCCATCTGAGTACTTGCAGACAAAGTCTTAACTAGAAAAAGATGAAGCCTTAAAATACATCTTGAATAAGCCTGGAGAGCCTCAAATGCAAAGAGAGTGGAAGCTCAGATCCAGGAGAAAGACTTACTCTCAAACTCCACGGTCGGTGAGAAAAGTAGTGAGCTCAATGAGCTCTGTGGTGGGTATCACACTTGTTTGCTCACTAGCCTCAGAATCCTCGGAAGTCTCTCTGGATCCATGTACGGGCCACCAATATGTTGACCTTAATCAAATAGCAAATTATTTCTCCAGCAGAAATGGGTTTATTTGGGATCAGCAAAGAATTGTACTTCAGGGTCTGCCACCATGGTGAGCCGTGTGCAAGTCTCCCAGTACCAAGGGAGAAGAAACTCTTTTATAGAGAGGAAGAGGAAATTGAGAGCTATTGTACACAAAAAGTTTGAGGTGTGGTAGCTGTACCTCAGCTGAGTTGTGACACTCTTTGGCTGAACTTCTTGCCAGTCAAGAATAGTGTCTTTCCTCTTCCTGTTGGGCTCTGCTATCGTGTTGGGCAAGTGAGCTCCCGCTTTGGGCCTCCTGATCCCAATTTGATGAGGGTTCTGTTTGTTAATTTGACATACACTACCAGATATCAAAATTTCGTAAAGCTTGGGTGATTAAAACAGTGTGGTATTGGTGCAGGTATAGATGAAAACATCAAAGCAAACAAGTAAAGAATTTGGAAGTAGGTTATGACATGCCAATGTAGAGGTGCAATATGGTTTTCAATAAATGGTAAGGGACCAATTGTATATCCATATAGATAAAAATGGACTTCAAACTCTGTCCTATACCACACACAAACAGTAATTTAAAATAGTTTCTAGATCTAAGTGTGAGATATAAAACTGTTAAGTTTTCAGAAAAAAAATAAGACAATATATTTATGACCTTGATGAAGGCAAAGATTTCTTAAAAGTACATGAAAATATTAGCCAAAAAAAAAGATTCCTATACTGGAAATCTTTAAAATAAATGATTTTACTCATCAGAAGACACCATTAAAAGAGTGAAGAGACACTTCATAAACTAGAATATATTTGCAATACATATATCTGACATAATATATAAAGAATTTGTAAAAATAAAATAGAAAAAGACAATTTTTTTTTTAAAAAAATGGGCATACAACTGGTGCCTAAAATAAACTATTCATTTGACCAATGTATGAAAAAATACTTATCATTAGTTTTAATGGAAATACAAATTATAACTACAATGAGGTACCACTATCAGAAAGGCTAAAATTAAAAGGACCAGACAACGTCAAAGGTTGGCCAAGCTGTGGAGCAATTAGAGCCCTCATTTATTGCCAGTGGGAGTGTATATGGGAAAAATAATTTTGAGAAATCGACAAATCCCTCTCCAAAGGAACTGACTTCATTTGCAAGAGTGTGAAGAAGTCAGGCCTAAGAGCACTCTCAAAAACAGCGGACATTTTTGTGAAAGGAAATTGAGAGGAGATTACTAGATTTATGGGAAATATGGGCTAAGCTGTAGGACAGCTAGTTTACTGGAGAGAAATGGAAAAAGAGGTGTCTGGAAGAGCCCTCTTGGGAATGAAACAAATCTCTGACCTTGGGAACTTCAAGGTCCCCAAATTTAATTGAATTAGCTTGTGAAGCAATTTGTATCTCAGAGCACTGTTGAAAACAACACAGCAATGACCCAGCAATTAGTGGAGCTTAACACTTGAGTGTGGTCTGCGAAGGAGTCAATCAAAGAGAGCCCTGCTGAATGCATTGCTTTCCAGGGTGAGTGTGGGCATCCTGGAGGCTATTCTCCCTGAAAAGCAAATCAGAGACTTCACATTGGGAGAGATAGAGGGGTGGAATAAACTTCACTGAAATAACTCAGTCAGCTACTAAACAAGTTAAAAAGCAAATGCCAATAACAAGCCCTGGAAGGAAGGGGGATGTACTCAGAGTTGCTACAATACATTATCTAAAATGTTCAGCTTCTAACAAAAAATTATGAGACGTGTAAAGAAACATGAAACTACAACCCAAACACGAGAATAAATGCAGGCAACAGAAATTGCCTGTGAAAAATGCACAAAAATTGGATATAACAGGCAAATGCTTCAAAGTAGCCATTATAAATATGTTCAAAGCACTAAAGGAAACCATTAACAAAGAAGTAAAGGAAGGTATGATGAACGTGTTCTATTAGATAGAGAAAATCAGTAAAAATACAGAAAGTATTTTAAAAATGGAGATTCTGAGACTGAAAAGTATGACTGAAATAAAAAATTTACAAGAGGAGCTAATAGTAGATTTGAACTGGCAGAAAAAATAATTTAAAAACGGGAAATAGATTAATAGACTGTAAAATCTGAAGAACCGAAGGAAGAAAATAATGAAGAAAAATAAAAAGAGCATCTGAGCTACATGGGACATCATTAAGTGCACCAACAAATGCATAATGGAAGTACCAGAGGGAGAAATAAAATGACTTAAAACTTCCCAATTTATTGAAAAAAATTATGCATCTAGGGAGTACAATGAACTTCAAGCAGAGTAAAGAGATCCACTATAGTAAGAAGACTTAAAGCTCAAGACAAGGGGGAAATCTTGAAAAGACAAACAATAAATGGGAACCCCAATAAAGTTAAGAGCTGACTTCACATCAGAAACAGTAGAAGTCAGAAAGCAGTGGGGGAACACGTGTAAAATGACCAAAGTAAACACTATCAACCAAGAGTCTTCTATCCAGTGAAACTATCTTTCAAAAATGAAGGTGAAATAAAGACATTCCAAGATTAAAAACAAAAACAAAAAAACACGAGAGAATTTGTTGCCAGAAGATTCACCTTACAAAAGGTATTAAAGTTTTCAGGCTAAAAGAAATGGCTCCGGACAGTAATTCAAATCAACTTAAACACACACACACACACACACACACACAAACCCAAAGAACTCCAGTAAATATAATTTTATAATTATAAAAGACATTATAAACGCATATTTTTTCTCCTTAACTGATTTAAAAAAGAATTGTAAAAAATCTTATCTACATAGCATTGTTGGATCTATAACATATAGACATAATATATTTGTCAATAACAACACAAAACAGCAGGGTAGGGGCAAAGCTGCACTGAGTTAATGAAATGACTACAGCTGAAAACTTGAAGAAACAAGAATAAATAATCAGAAATAATAAGTGAGAAGGTTAATATACAAAAGCTATAAATATACATTTGCTCAACTTTCTTCTTAGCTTTTCGAAAATGCATAAAATTATATAAAATAATTTCAATAAGGCATAATTGGATTTATAGCAACGATTGATGTTATATGTAGAAGAATAATACCACAAAAAGGGGAAAAGAGAATAGGGCTACAAAGGAATAATGTTTTCATATCTCACCGTAATTAAGTTAGTGTAATCTGATGAGGTTTCTTATAAGTTAATATGTATGTGATAATCCTTAAATCAATCATTAAGAAAATAATCATAAAATAGTGTAAACAAAAAACTAAAGAAATTTAAAAACTCCATTAGAAAATATTCACTTAATGAAAAGAAATCAGTAAAGGAGGAATAAAGGGAGGAAAAAGGATATTGGAGAGAGAGAAAACAAAAAATAAAATGGTAGATGTATATCCAACTATATCAGTAATAACATTAAATATGAATAGATTCCAATCATAAGTCAGATATTGTCAGATAGAATTTAAAAAACAAGATCCAACTATGTTCTGTCTACAGGACAGACACTTTAGATTCAAAAATAAAAATAGTTTTAAAAAGTTAAGTATGAAAAAAGACATATTATGCAAACAACAACCAGAAGAAAGTGGAATGGCTATACTAATAATAGACAAAATAGACTTTAAAACAAAAATGTTACTAGCCATAAAGGGGGACATTTATAATGATAAAAGAATTAATCTGTCTGCAAGATACAACAATTATACACATATATCTCTCTAACTGAGCACAGAAATACATGAAACAGAAGAAATGATGGGAAAAATAGACAATTTAATATGAGTAGTCAGAGATTTATACCTTACTTTTTATAATGGATAGACCAAACAGGCAGAAGATCAACAAGAAAACGGAAGACTTGAACAACACTTTAAGCAAACTAGATGTAACAGACACCACAGAACATTCCACCCAACAACAGCAGAATATACATTCTTCTCAAGTGCAGAGGGAACATTCTCCCCAATAGATGATATACTAGGCCACAAAAAAGGAAAAAGCCTTAATAAATTGAAAAGAATAGAAATAAAGTATGTTCTCTGACTAAAAGGGAATGAATTAGAAATAATTAACACAAATTTGAGAAACTGACATTACCTTGAAATTAAACAACACAGTCCTAAATATCCATATGGTTAAAGAGGAAATCAAAAGAGAAATTAGAAAATGTTTTGAGATGAATGAAAATGAAGACACAATATACCAAAATGTATCGGATGTAGCTTAAGCAATGATTAGAGGTAAATTTATAGCTATAAATGACTAAAATTTAAACAGAAGAATGATCTCAAATTTATAAACTTACCTTCCACACTAAAACAGTAAAAAAAGAAAGGCAAGGCTAAAAGAAGCAGAAAGGAAGGAAATAATAAATATTAGTGTAGAAATTAATGAAATTAAAAATAAAAAAGGAAACAATAAATGAAACTGTCTCTTAAAAAATTAAAACATTGGCAGACCTTTAGCTAGATTGACCAAGAAAAGAAAAGAGATGACTCAAATTACTAGAATCAGAAGTGAGAGAATGAACATAACTAATGAACTTACAGAGAAAAATAATTACAAAAGATATGATAAAGAATTGATTGCTAATAAAATTGATAACTTAGATGAACTGGCCAAGTTCCTAAAAGCACACAAACTACTGACACTGATTCAAAAAGAAATAGAAAATTTGAATATATTTATACCAAGTAAAGAGATAGACGTAATAATCAAAAAAATCTATCAGAAAGAAACCCCAGGCCCAAATGGCTCCACAGGTAAATTCTACTAAGCATTTAAAGAAGAGTTAATTCCAATTCTTCTTAAGGTCTTCAAAAAAAAGAAGAGGAGAGAACATTTCTCTTTGCTTTCTATGATGCCAGTATTACCCTCATATCAAAACCAGACAAATATTTCACAAAAATGGAAAACCACAGACCTATATCTTTTATGAATGTGGATGCAAAAATCCTCAATAAAATACTAGCAAACCAAATCAACAACATACAAAAAGAATTCTATACCCGTGACAAAGTGGGATTTATCTCAGGAATGCAAGCATACCTGATAATTAACTAATGTAATAATACAGCTTAGCAATAGAATAAAAAGAAAAAACACATGTTCATCTTAATAGACACAGCATGCAAAAAAATGCAGAGAAAGCATTTGACAAAATCCAACACTCTTTCATGATAACAAACATTCAACAAACTACGAAGAGAAGAAACTCCTTAACCTGATGAAGGGTAGGTATAAAACCACAACTAACATCTTATGTGATAGTGAAAAATTGGGTGCTTTCCTCCTAAGATCAATAAAAAAAGAATGTTCATTCTCATCACTTCTATTCAACATTGTACTAGATAGCTCCAGCTGAGATAATTAGACAAAGGAAAGAAAATTAAAAAAATACAAGTTGAAAATAAGAAATAAAACTATCACTACTCAAAGATGAAAATATGATCTTGTTTAGAGGTAATCCTAAAGAATCCACTAAAGGGCCAGCCCCGGTGGCCTAGTGGTTATGTTCAGCATGCTCAACTTTGGCAGCCCGGGTTTGGTTCCCAGGTGTGGACCTAGACTGCTCTGTTAGTAGCCATGCCATGCTGGTGTCCCACGTATTAAAAAATAGAGGAAGACTGGCACAGGTATTAGCTCAGGGTGAATCTTCCTCAGCAAAAAAAAACAAAAACAAAAACAAAACCGACTAAAAATCTACTAATTTTTTAATGATTTCAGCAAATTTTCAAGATACAAGATGAATATATGTAAAATCAATTGTATTTTTGTACACTTGCAATGAATGATCTAAAAATAAAATTAAGAAATTTTCATTTACAATAGCATCCAAAAAGAATAAAATACGTAAGGATATATTTAACAAAAGAGTGCAAATTTTGTACTCTGAAAAACACAATGCATCGTGGAAAGAAACAAAAGAAAATTTAAATGACTGGAAAAACATCCCACGTTCATGGATTAGAAGACTTAATATTGTTAAGATGGCAACACTCCTCAAATTCATCTATAGAATCAATGCAATCCCTATAGAATCCTAGCTGGGTTCTTTTTAGAAATTGACAAGCTGATGCTAAAATTCAAAAAAATTGCAAAGGACTCAGAACAGGCAAAACAACCTTGAAAAATACACACAAACATGGAAGACTCACAATTCTCAAAAAATTACTACAAAGCAACAGTAATCAAGACATCGTGATACGGGCTAAGGATAGACATATAGATCAATGGAGTAGACTTGAGAATTCAGAAATAAATTCATGTGTTTATGGTCAACTGATTATTGACAAGGAGACAAAGACTGTTTAATGGGAAAAAGAATTGGATTTTCAACAAATGGTATGGAAACCTAGATATCCACATGTAAAAGAATGAAACTGGACCTGTTTCATACTGTATACAAAAAGTAACTGAAAAATTTCAAAGATAAGACCTAACTACTACAGTCAAATCTATAAGAGTCTTAGAAGAAATAGGAGGGTAACTCTGCATGACTTTAGATTTGGCAATGGATTCCTATTTATGACAAAAGGAAAGATAATTTTTTAAATTAAATGTTGTTAGAATAGTAGACTTTGGGGAAAAGGCCCTTAAAGGTGGATCTCTAATTTATCACTCACAAAATAAATTCTTGGTGGATAAAAGGTCTAAATACAAAACATTTAACCCAAACAGTCCTTGAAAAAACAGGTAAGTGTGGGGAAAAAAGGCAGAAGCCCTATTTTACCTTTTACTTTAAAATAAATTGCACATTTTATTGATTGTTTCTTTTGCTGTACAAAGAAATTTATTTTGATATACTCCCACTTGTTGATTTTTGCTCTTGTTGCTTATTCTTTTGGTGTCATATCCCAAAAAATCATTGTGAAGACCAATGTCAAGAGCTTCTTCTCTATGTTTTCTTCAACGAGTTTTATGATTTCAGGTCTTATGTTTAAGTTTTTAATGCCATTTTGAGTTAATTTTTGTGCGTGGTAGAGGATAAGGGGTCCAATTTCATTTTTCTGCCTATGGTTATCCCAACATCATTTGTTGAAGAGACTATCCTTTCCCCATTGACTGTTCTTGGCTCTTTTGTCAAATATTAGTTGATCATATATGTGAGGGGTTACTTCTGGGCTCTATTCTGTTCCACTGTCTATATGTCTGTTTTTACGCCAGTAAATATGGTTTTGATTATTATAGATTCAGAGTATAGTTTGAAATCAGGAAGTACGATGCCTCTGGCTTTGTTCTTCTTTCTCAGGATTGCTTTGGCTATTTGGGGTCTTTTGTTGTTCCATACAAATTTTAGGACTGTATTTTCTATTTCTGTGAAAAATGTCATTGAAATTTTGATGGGAATTGCATTGAATCTATATATGGTTTTGGGTAGTATGGACATTTTAACAATATTAATTCTTCCTACAGAATGAGGGAAGATATTTCCAAATTATATATTGGATAAGGGGTTAATATACAAAATATATAAGGGACTCATACAACTCAATAACAAAAAACACAAAAAATCCAATTAAAAAATGGGCAGAGGAACTGAATAGACAATTTTCCAGAGAAGACGTTCAAATGGTCAACAAGTGCAGGAAAAGATGCGCAACATCACTAATCACCAGTGAAATGCAAATCAAAATCACAATGAGCTATCACCTCACACCTGTTAGAATAATGTGTGGCTGAGGATGTGGAGAAAAGGGAACACCTGTGCACTTTTGGTGGGAATGTAAATTGGTTTAGCCACTATGGAAAACAGAATGAGGTTTCTCAAAAAATTCAAAATAGAACTACTATATGATCCAGAAATCTGACTTCTAGGTATATATCAAAATAAATGAAAATAGGATATCAAAGAGATATGGCCACTCCCATGTTTATTGCAGCATTATTCACAATGGCCAAGATATGGAAACAACCTAAGTGTCTGTTAATGGATCAATGGATGAAGAAAAAATACACACACACACACACACACACACAGAGAAAATTCAATATTATTTAGCCAAGAGAAAGAAAGAAATCCTGTCTTTTGTAACAACATGGAAGGAACTTGAGGACACTATGCTAAATGAGACAAGCCAGACAGAGAAAGGCAAATGTGGAATATAAAAAGCCAAACTCATGGAAACTTAGAGTAGAATGGTGAGGGAATTGAGGAGATGTTGTTACAGGGTACAGACTTGCACCTAGATGATGAATAAGTTCTGAAGATCTAATGCACAGCACAGTGATTTTAGTCAACAATTCTATATTATATAATTCAAAGTTGCTAAGAGACTAGATCTTAATTATTCTCACAGAAATGATAATTATGTGAAGTGATAGAGGTGTTAGCTAACGCTAGGATGGTAATCACATGGCAATATATAAATATATCAAATCAACATGTTGTACACCTTAAACTTATACAATGTTATACATCAATTATATCTCAATAAATCAAGTAAATAAAATAAATTACACATGATAAAAAATCTAATTATAAACAAAAATTTCAACTTAGCTTCAAGAAGAAAATATTTGCATATTTTCTTTATAGTCTTAAAGAAAATAATTCATAAGCATGTCAAAATTCCCAGAAGCTAGTATATCTTACTTGGTCTATTGCAGTATCCTCATAATCGTTCTCCTTGCTTCAGTCTTTGTTCTCATCCTTTATAGTCTATTCTCTGTAGTGTAGGCTGAAGGATCCTTTAAAATGAAGTCAGATATACTGCTCAAAATCTCCCAGTGGCTTGTCACATCACAGCCAACAAGGTTCTACCTGGTTTGATACCCGCCACCTCTCTGACTTCATTTGTTAGCATTTACCTTTCACTCATCCACTTGGCCTTTGGCCCTTTTGCTGTTCTTCTCTTTTGGCAGGGTCCTCCCTCACTTGCTGTTTCCCCGATTGAAAAGTCCTTTCCTCTCTTGATCACTCCCTCGCTTTCTTCTGGGGTCTGATTAAATGTCACCCTCTCAGAGAGGGCTTCTGGACCGCTTTTTGTAAACTGGCAGCCCCAAACTCCCCAACACTTTTTGACTCTCTCTCCTGCTTATCCTTTGCAGAACATAGGAACCACCTAACATTTATACAATTTTTTGTCTATCTCCCTCCATTAGACTGTAAATGTTCTTAATCCTTTTATATCTCTGGCTCCTAGAAGAGAGCCTGGCACAGTGCAGGTACTAGACAAAGGAAAATAACAATTTTTGATATATAAAAAGGAAAAGAAAATTTTACGAAAAGCAATGTAAGCAAAATTGAAAGACCAACATGAAACTGGATAAATTCTTTTCAACCTCTATGATAGAAAAGGGTAATTTAACACACAAAGACCTCTACACATCTTTTGGGAAACGATCAACAATATGTACGTAAATAGACAGTTAAGAGAAAAAGCAAGTGTTATGGTCAAAAATATATGAAAAGATTTGCAAACTCACTAGTAATCAGGGAAATGGAAGTAGAAATACCATTTCTCACCAGTAAAATTAGGCAACATTAAAAAAGAAAATGTGACAGTCTGTAGAGGTGGGAAGGGTCAGGGAGGATAGGAACACTCACACGGTCCCAGTGTCAGGGCATTTTGGTAAACTGGACTGGAAGGCAATTTGGAAATAGTTATTAACATTTTAAACGTGCATCTGTCCCACTTAGAAATCTATACACTGAAAAACTCACATGAGTACACAGCATTTACATGATGTATGTCCACTTCGTTCCTTGAAATAGTGGAGATGTGGAACAGACCTAAACATCCTAATGGTAAAACCATTCCCTGGGACAGTGGACTGGTGTGTTTATTCAAACCTCTGTTCAAATATCCCCTCCTGCTTTCTTGATTATCCTATTTAATGCATGCCTCAGATTTTCTTTTGTTTCCCATCGTGTGAGGAGTGCTCAAATATTTATTAAAAAAAATCTATCAGAGGGCTGGCTCCATGGCGTAGTGGTTAAGTTCAGTGCACTCTGCTTTAACAGCCTGGGTTCGCAGGTTCAGAAGCAGGGTGTGGACCTACACCACTCATCAGCCATGATGTGCTGGCGACCCGTATACAAAATAGAGGAAGATTGGCACAGATGTTAGCTCAGGGCTAATCTTTCTCAAGCAAAAAAGAGAGGAAGATTGGCAACAGAGGTTACCTCAGGGCAAATCTTCCTCAGCAAAAAAAAAAGAAAAGGAAAAGAAAATCTGTCAATACTGTCATGAAAGAATAGCCACAATATATTGTCAAGAGAAAAAAGCAATTCATACCTACCTGCAAGAATATAAACCAATCTATGAACAGTGATTCCTTCAGAGGGTAGAATGGAGGAATTAAAAATTAGCCCTTTTGCTTCATCTCACACTCAACTGTTTGATTTATTTTCTAGCAAGAGAATGTGTTTATTTGACACTTTAAGATATCCAAGAACAACAAAATGTCCACATTATCTTTAAAATAGATGGCAAAACTTGTAATTACTGATATCCTTCAACAATTTCAAATTAGGGTTGGTGTTTGTGATTATAATTTTATTCTGCTGCCTTTTCTTTCTAGAGAATGAGTGAATGAGGGTGAGCACGGCACAGGAGTACAGTGACGGTATGTGTGAGCGTGCACACAGGCGTATGTATGTGAGACATCGCTTCTCCTTCTACTCTCACTTGAGAGGTGTGGGACAGTTTGGTCCAAACACAGAGCAGTTGTGATATACATAGGGGAAAGGAGCACCCTGAATTTTCCAGTTTTCATTCCTACAACCAGATCCCCCCCTCCCAACACCACAAAAGCAGTATTTTTAATAGATACAGTGAAAGTTGAGAACTTGTGTTCAGTATTCCAATAAGGCTCTATGAATTTAGGAAACTGGTGTTATAATTCATGTTTTCTTCATATTGTTATTCAGCTCTTATCTAGACAAAACTTATTTTGTGCCAATACGTATTGCATTTTTAAGACAGTTTTAAAATATGAAGGCTTTAATGTGAAATTTTCATCATCCTTCATAGATACTCATAACATATTCTCTTAACTTCTTACTAGAACTGAACAGGACCTTTGAAATATCTGTCTGTGAAGAACTGGATTTGAAATCTATAACAACAACTGGAGTTAGAGAAAGTTGATAAGAACTCTACCAGGTCTGTTTCCTTACTGTGAATGCTGCTACTACTAATAAGAACCAATGTCATTACCAACATTAATTGAGTGCTCAGTTTATGCCAGAAACTAGTCCAGGTGGCTGATACATGTGTAGACTCAACCTATATGTGATGTATTTCAAAGCATGTTTGGTGCATATTAAATGTTCACAAGTACTAATTGCCATTATTATATACAACAAGGTGGGGACTATTACAATTGTAAATTGGAGAAAATCTGAGGCGCTGAGAGTTTAAATAACTTGTCCAAGGTCATGCAACTAACAAATGACATTTACCAGGATTTGAAACAAGGTGATCTGACTTAGGAGTCCATTCTCTTAACATTAATTCCATACTTCTTTTCATTCAAAGAAAAATAATGTGTTGGATTGTGTCACATAAATGATTCATATTATTTAATCCTTAAATTAGGTAGGGGCAGCAAGAACACTGAGAAAAGTCAGTTCCTTTGCTGTATCACGCCAGTAAATTCCAAAGAATTCAGAACTAGCCACTAAACATAAGAAGAAATGATTTTAACCTCAACTTGAAAAGCATTCTTGCGTGTATGCAAGCAAGTAGACTTCAGTGTAACAGACCTATGTTGCACAATAATCTGTGATTGAAAAGGAAAGGACTCGAGATTTTTTTTAGGCTGGTGGATTGTAATTACCTAATTGGAATATTAATTCCATTTGTCTTCCTTTGAAGAATGTTTCATCTTTTGTTTTACTCCTTGGTGGTACATCTAATTACTGAAAACAGGCTGTGCCTATAAAAAAAGAATCCATTTCCCAGCATTGAGGAGCAAATGCACTCCTATTACTAATTGTTGTTGTTGAAACTGAGTACCACGGAAAACTCAAACAGCAAATGGTAATGTTAATACTTAAAAAAATAAAAAAAGCAAAAACCTCACTATATTGTGCAACGTAGAAAACATCTTTCAGGGTTTAGGTTTGCTTCCCCAGGACTGAGACTATTAAAAGAGGAGAAACTTCGGAATGAGTTGGTTGTCCTTGTCAGCTCCATTCCATCTTATTTTGTGGAATGTACAGAGGTGGTCCAAGGCTCATAAATTTACTGGACACCGTTCCACTGAAAGTGCTGAAGTCCACATATCCATCGTCTGTCTGAACCACAACAGCAATGTTCACGATAGACAACTTCTCCCTTTGGCGTGTTTCTATGAAGATAACAGAATCCTTGCTATTGAACTCAGTGCACCTACTGCAGTCAAATGTTAACGAAGAGAAAAAACAGAGTCCACTTTAACATTTTGGAATAAGGTGTTAAAAAATCCATCAGAAAAAAATCATTCTCTGGTAGAATAAAAGATTAGAAAGGACAGTGCCATGCATTCCATGAGGCCTGTGTTTATATTCTAGTAGACAGCAGAGAATATGCCCGATTATTAAACCTATACATAAAGAGATTCCACAGGCTCTCTTATGAATTCCGGTGGCAAGATATACGAGACATATTATTTACTTAATGTATTTATTGATGTTCCACAATTCTACAAACTGTAGAGAGAGTTTTTTGCTTTATTGTTAAAAATAATAAATATAACTAAAAAATAAATAACTATAAAAATATTTTGCTTTATTATTTCTGTTGGGAAGCTGCCATTCCGAAGGAACTAGGGCTGTCTCTGATGTTTTATTTAGTGCTCAGACCCCCAAACAAACAAACAAAGACTCTTATTAGAGAATTCTCTTTCAAATTTGCCACGCTATAAGATTCCATTCTGTGATTCATTAGAAGAACCTTTGCTAAGCATTGGGGATTTAGTTCTTTGTATGTCTCAGGATTGTGTATTTAACTACTTCAACTCTCTCTGTCTCTTCTTTTTAATAAGTGCACATGAGTGGCTTGGATGTGAAGCTTCCCACAAATAGCAATTGCATCCATTATTTATTCTGTACAGAAGCCAGCACAGTTCTTAATACATGTTTTCTGATGATGCTGCTGAAGAGGAAGAGGAGGATGACACTAGATTAAATGTGGTCCAATATTCTCAGAATGAAAGATGTTTGCTTCAGATTCTGCTCCTCTTAGGTTAGGTGGGAGAGGCAACACTTAAGATCATGGTATGCAGGTCAAGTAGTTTAGTTGCTAAAGATCCTACCTTTTATTTCCTTTTAGTGAGTATTTGTTAGATTTATCCTTTACAGGTATCCCGAGGTCCTATTTCTGAAATCCAATGTTTTTTATAACCTTCTAAACTTTGTGACGTCTTGAAATTCAAGAAGTATGTTTTCTTTGCATCACCCAATGGACAAAGATGTGAGTGAGAGGTTAGTACAGTAGTGCACCTCCCCTCTGAATGACGTCTGTCCATTCTTCTGTACTCGTGTTGGTTCTGATTGTTCAACGGATTATCCATCTAACTACTTTGCAATTAGCCCTGTTGTTTCCACCTTACCAATAGTTCCAGTATCAGTCAGGATCAGCTAGATTTGTGCTGAGATAACAAACAACCTGAAAGTCTCATTGGCTGTGTCAGTTTTCTTCTACTGCCTATAATTTACTGCCAATTTAGTGGCTTAAAACAACATACATTTATTATCTCCCAGATTTAGTGAATCAGAAGGAATTTACCAGAGTCTTTTGCTCAGGACCTCACAAAGCTGCAAAAAAGATGTTGACCAGGCCGCAATTCTTTCTAGACATTGGGGTTCTCTTCTGAGTGCATGTGGTTGTTAGCAGAATTCAGTTCCTAAGTTTGTGACACTGAGGGCCCAGCTGCTTTGGTAGGTGTTGGGTAGGGGACACCCTCAGGACCTAGAGGCCTCCCACAGTTTCTTGCTTCAATGTCTTTTCCTTGGACAGTTCATAACATAGTAGTTTCTTTCTTCAAGGCCAGAAAAAGAGTCTCTCCCCAGCAGCCTAAGACAAAATCTTTTAAAACATAATATAGTCATGAGTGTAACATCCCATCACCTTTGCCATATAGCATAACCCATCCAAGGGACTGACTGTCCACTCACTCACCTTTGCCATATTCTATTGGTAAGAAGCAAGTCACAAGTGCAGCCTTCACTCAAGGAGAGGAGATTATACGAGCGCGTGACTCATTAGGAGTCACTTTAGGCTGTGCCTGCCACAGTGATTTAACGAAGTCCAGGGTTTATTTCTTTCCCATGCAAAGTCGGCTGCAGTTTCGAGTAGCTATGCAGGGCAGTTTCCTCCATGTGGAGACTCAACCTTCCAGGCTGCCTCTGTCTTGTGACACTTTCATCTCAACTCAAGATCATGATCACCACAGCAAGGGAACAGAGTACTCGAGAGTCTGACAGCAAGTTAAAGTTATCACGTGCACCTATAACCAATTGGGCAAAACCAACCTAATGGCAAAAAGATGGGTGTGTAATCTTCCCAAACGCCTGAGAAGAGAGAACGGGATGTGAGTGAGCAGTTGTGGTTAATACTAGTTAGCCTAAGAAATTTTTCTTAAAATTTGTGATGATATTTATATGAATTTATTTTATTGTATATATACTTACTGTTTCAGACTGAATTGTGTGCCCTTAAAATTCATAAGATAAGCCCTAACCCCCAGTAGGAGATAGACTTTTAAAGAGGTAATTGAGGTTAAATGAGGTCATAAGGGTGGAGCCCTAATCCAGTGACTGGGGTTCTTGTAAAAAGAGGAAGAGACGCCAGGGATGCGCATGCACAGAGGAAAGGGAGTGGGATGTCCAGCAAGAAAGTGGCCATCTGCAAGCCAAGGAGTGAGGTCTCAGGAGAAATAAAACCTACTGACACATTGATCTTGGACTTTCAGCCTCCAGAACTGTGAGAAATAAATTTCTATTGTTTACCAAATAAATAAATACCAAACAAATACGAATCTGTGGTATTTTGTTATGGCAGCCTTAGCAAATTAATACAATACAAAATAAAAAGAAATATAGCTAGCCTGATATTTAAAGCTTTATAACTCGACTTTACCCATTTGCTTATTTTGGTAGCCCTCCTGTGAGTTATATGTTTGCTTTTTGATTCCTATTCTACAGACCAGGAGGAGGAGACTTTCAAGGGGAAAAGTAACTCAGGCAAAGTTACCTAGTTAACCAGGATCAAACTCACTGCAGTGTTCATGTGCTAGGGTAGTTCAAATTTTCAATAATAAGTTGTCTCAGGCAAAACTGGTTATTTCAGAAGCCTATAAACATTGGCCTTTGGCCATAGTCAGATGTGTGAACTAAGCTTACTACCTTAGGTTTATTAAGATTGGAAATCCTACTGGAAACTTCAATTTCATTAGAAATTCCCGTACAGCATTTATTTTACAAATTGCAACTTGGAGTTTAACTATGTTTTCAAATTTTCTATGGTCTTCGAAAACAATATTCAAGGCAACTCACTGTAACAAGAACATTTTCTGGTGCTATTATTGGATAAGCATATTAACAGCCAGGTCTCTTTAAGTGGACTACCCGGTGGACTAGCTGAGTGGACTATCTCAGTGGAGGCAGCTTTCGTTAGTAGAATTGTAAATACGACTGGAGGAGTGAATTCTTCTTCTGCAAGGGAGATGGTTGTTTAAATAATGAGGAAATGACTCCTATCCCCTTTAAAGTTTTGTTCTTGTTAAGTGCACTCTTCCACACCAGGGGAATCACTAGTGTCTGTGGACAATCACTAGTTTCTGTGGTACATTTAACGTGATTAATATATGCATTTGTATTTGCAACGATCTTTCCTTTTTCCTCTTTGTTCATGACACGAATCTTACTCACCTTCATACCTGTTTTCTTTACTGGCTACTAGCCTCTGTCCTTCAGATATACTTTAGTTCATCGAATATTCAGAGCATCAAGTTTGCAACAATCCACAAAGCTCATTCGTGCACCATAAATAATATTTTTTCTCTATCTTTTTTCTCCTATTGTCCAAAATAGTTTAATCTATTTTGCCTAATGTCTTTATTTTAATACACGTATTTAGTATCACTTGGCTATAGTTTTTGTGAATTTTCCAATAGCCTTAGAGCTTGACTCTTCTAATCCGTACCACTGCATCCCAGACTTATTTTCTATGAGACTTGAGTTGCATCTGTTTTGTTTAATTACGATAGAATTTTGTTTTCCAACCCCTGCAACCATCACCACAATGAGCCATTCCAAGTCGTTTTGGTGTCTGTTTGAAGAGTCAACCAGCTACATCCCATACCAGCACATCATCTAGGGCCCTAGTTCAGTCTCACGTCGGAACGCCCATCAAGCTCCCAGCTCTTGCTTCAATCTGAGCTGATGACACTCTCAAAATTCAAATGCACCTCAGGCTGTCCCCAAAGAGCTCCAGAAAGTGGCTGACTACTATTTTCCAGCTAAATCTATGAGGGGTTTGTGTGCTACAGGATTTGCTTTTAGTTAACAGACTGCTTCAGTGTTAATAAAAACATATGCAAAACTGCACACACAGTCTTTTTTCTTAAATAAGTGCCCATTAAAAATAACTATATGATAATTAATGAGGAAGGAAGGTAGTGCACTGTGGATGGTTTGTCAATATTGTAGTTAGATCATTCATGTGTGTAGGAGGGATACCCACCTACTTTCTCCTTTGTTTCAGAGATGTGGAGTTAATATTTCACTTCTTATTTTAGACACTCTCTCAAGCATTATTTTAAACAGGCAAACAGGGACCACTTCCAAGATACAGAAAGTCGCCATTCTTTGATGATGAATTCATAATGAAGGGAATCCTCATCCCGAATGGACTTCTGTACGGTACCATTCCCCTGAAACTCATGTTCCAAAGTATGTGGGAAGAATCAGTTAATGAATGTTAAATTAAGTTGGAACATACTTAGAGACATGGGTGATGTTTATGTGACACTAGTTTACTTTAAAACACTCCCTATTGACCTTTACAAAAATAATACCATAGCAATTTGAGATGAATATTTACAGTAGGTGGAAATAGTTCAGAAGTACTAATTCCCAAACCACTGTTTGTGAAATGTCCTGCTTCTTTGATGTATATTTTCACGGATTTCTTCAGGCAGAGACAGGCAATATTGCAAGTTCAACAAGGTTTCGTAGCTTGAGAGCAGACAGTACCTGCAGCCCTTTCATAGCAGGAATCAAAGTAGATCAGATTACTTAAAAAAAAATCACTTAATTTGTTACACGATAGTGCCTACATTGAAACTACTAGCTACATTGGAAGAAAGCCTAAAAACATGTCAACTAAAAGAGAATATATCATTTAAGTGAAAAACCTGTAAATAGTAACACTTGGTACTTTTATATGAAAAACGCTATTTTAAAAATTAGTTCTATTTGTTGATGAATATTGTCTTTGCAGTGGATACCTCTCTCTTCAGGCCTTATGTACTTGTAAGTTGTGGGGGAAATATTTTAAATCAAAGCTATAAAATAAGCATAGTTAGAGAGCTAACATGAGGATTTTTACTTCATTTACATTCATTACATATTATGAGTTTAATTACCTTCCTCAAATAATACCAGTATGAAGGAAAGATGCTGAAGAAGGCGTCTTTCTATGATGATTTTATTGATTGTGACTGATGGATGGCATCAACATTTCATAGTGAAGAATCATGGTTTTGTTACATCAGGAAAATTAAATTGGGAGAGTTATTTTCTTTCCCAGTGATAGTGGCAGTTAGAATATTTCACCTGTAATGAGATGTGTGCGTTATGTGCCATCGTGAACCACGGCTCAGCCATTAAATATATGTAAATGAAGAGAAACACAAGAGAGCCCGGGCATAATAACGTGCAGAACAGAGAAATGGATCCTGGAAAGTGATTAATTTATTTGATGATGCCTCAAGTGAGGAATTTTAGGTCACAAATGAAGTGACAGAATGACAAATTACCATTTTAAAGAATTTACTGGGCATCATTACTGAACAATTGTCAGGTAGTTTATGGTGGCTGAGAAGATGGTATAAATATAGATCTTTTTCTTATCTGAGATGAATTATTAATCACCTTTTTAAAAATCTTGGTGAGTGATGGTTGGCTGTCTGATTGGAAATAATGTGTTCTACAATTTTAACTAAATTCTAATATGATATGTAACAGGAATCTTTACAATTAAAGTCTCAGTGGAGAGTGGTAGGAGGTTTACAGTCAATTGCAGTTTTAATGTGATAGAAGAGGATGAATCCACTGGCATATTTCAATAGATTTCCTTAGGTATATTATCCCTGCTGTGATGTTATTCAAATGTTTACAGTTTATTTTCATTTGAAAAATGACATTCAGATACTTAAATTGTTTTCCTTGGTTTATTAGTTAATGAAAATGAAATTCTAGTAATTACTATAGTTTTGCAGCCTGCCACATTATTTAAAGTGAAGTGACTGGCTTTGTCAGTGGCATTATAAATGTTGTCTTCCTGTGTTTTCTTCAATTTTTGTTTGCTTTACCTATGTCCTGTCCTTTCTCTGTGTGTATGTCACTGTGTCTAATACCAGTAACAACTGGAGTGTGGAAGACAAAGTCAGAATATGAAATAAAGTCGTGTTCTCAAGTTTCTTTTCACGTTTTGATAACTAAAGCACAGAATAACCTACTTTGTACACAGCACTAACCATGCCAAAAATAAAAATAAAACACCAATATGAGGTACATTGAAAAATCTAGGCACCTTTTAAAATATCTGTTTGTGTCAGGCTACTTAAACCAGAGTTAGCACACCTATTTGTGTATGATCACCCACTTAGATCAAACGAAATTGATAGGACAAAGTGTTTTGGATAAGAATTCAAGACAGTGGTTGTCTTTAAACAGAGTACGCTAGTAATCTAACAGAGTGGAACTGTCTAGAGAACTATTTTGGACAAACTTGTTTCTAAAGCAAGCAAATAGCAGTTGCCATTCTGCTTCTTAGATGGAAGGCCCTAAATGACTAATCTTTCGCCTGGAAGAAAGATTGAGATTTTGCTCCTTTTTTTGCTATTATGTGCACTCTCTCATTTTAATCTTGATTCATTCTGAGAGTATATGAAAAATTTAAATAAGTATTCCCTGTGTTACCCATGACATCTTACATTGCTGAACTAGCAGGAAATTTAAATTTTGAATGTACATGCTACTTTTAATTCATTTTGCTTTTACTTTTTTACTCCTCAACCTGGGTGGTAGAATTTTACCGAATCTTTCTGTCATTAAGAAAAGAAAAGAAAAAGACTTGTTTGATTTTAATTTCAGGGGCCAGTCTCTATAGGGCATGCTGAGTTCAGGCGAATCTTGGCGGTGCTCTTCTGTGTAGTGGTTTCCTTTAGGTTTTGCTTGGTGTGCATAATGGCACATTTCAAATGAGCCCACTCCAGCATTTCTCCATTAGAGATGACCCTCACCTTTCACTTTTCTTTGCTTCTTCCTTGCCACAGAAAATATAAACATGCAAACAAATGAATGAGGGCATGCCCCATGGAGGAAAATTCAAATCTTGCACAAGGTACCATAGAGAGATTGGACTTGTTTAACCTGGCACAGTTCAGAGTGATCGAGAGTGGATCAGAGGAGAGAATGGCTGCTTTATGTGAACTGAGCCCTTCTGCCACATTTGAAGTACATTTTGTCTTCTGCCAGCTTGCATCAGCTGTCAGAGGGAGCTGCAAAATGAAATGAAGATGCCTTTGACTTCAAAGCATTGAGAGAGCAAAGAAAGATTCCTAAATAGAACAGTGAAGAATAGATTTTAAATAAACTTACCGACATGGGAAAGGAGATTCTTTATGCAGTTACAAGACTATGATTTGGGGCCCTTTGCGTGATTCAAGAATATGATAGAGGAAGAAGAGGAATGCTTCATTAATTGAAATGTCAGTGAATGGCCACTGAGCCAAGCGCATAGAGAGAAAAAGTATGTTGGTTATGCCCTTAACAATCTTAAAAAGCTGATGAAGAGTTGAGCCACAAAAATGTCCAGACGTTTCTTACAATCTACAAATTGAGATTTCTGAGGAGTTTTATCATACCAAAATGACTTAATTATGTTCATGTCTTCTCTTTCTCTCAGGGTTGGTTCATTCCAGGAGCAGCGCTTCTCTGACTGCCTTTTTTCCTCCAAATCCTTGCACTGGCATTCCTCTTAACAAAAGGAAATCCAATCACATAGCTCCAGACACCTTCTCTCTATTTTTCCAACATTTTGTTATAAAAATTTCCAAACACATAGAAAGTAAACATCCATGTAGCGACTACCTAGATGCTACCATTGATATTTTACCTAACTCATTTTATCACATCTCTAACCATCCACCATCAATCCATCTTGTAATCTTTTAATGTATTTCCAAGTAAAAGCAGGAATCATTACTTTACTGTTAAATACTTCAGCATGCTTATCATTAACTAGAGCTTAATATTTATTTATTTTTCTCTTGAAGTAAGTTTTATATACAAAGGAATATATATTTTCTATTTCTATAAATGCATACATTTGCATCACCCAAACTGCTGTAAAGATACCGGATATTACTATCACCCAGAAAATTTCCTCATCCTTTTCCCAGTCAACACCTTACCTCCACCACCAACAGAGAAAACTACTGTCTTGACTTTTTTCCATAGAAATTAGTTTTCCCTGTTTTAGAACTTGACATAAAATGGAATCACACTAATTTTTGTCTAGCTTCTCTCGCTCTGCACAACATTTTTTGAGATTCATCCATGGTTTTACATGTATCGGTAGTTTATTTCCCTTTATGACCGGGAAATATTACATTTTCTGAATATCCTGCAGTTTATCTATTTTCCTATTAATGAACAGTTGTGTTATTTCTAATTTTGTGGTAGTATGGGATAAAGCAGCTATAGCCACTCTGTTTTACAAACATATGTTTTTATTTCTTTTGGATAAATATCTATGGGTGGAATGCTGGCTCATAAAGTGTATGGTTGTTATAGGAAACTGACAGATTTTTTACAAAATTATTGTGCCATTTTATATTCCCATCAACAATAAATAAAAATTCTGGTTGTTTCACCTCGTTGACAACATCTGATGTTGTCAGTCTTTTTATTTTAGATTGTTTTGCATTTTTACTATTCTAGTTTTTCCATCATCTTTTCTATGTCTTCAATCACTCTCTTTCTTCAGGATTTCTTTTGTCAGCATTCAAACATGACGTGATATTTTCCTCCTTGAAGAAGAAAGCAAAACAAAAATTTTGACCAAATGTCTCCTTCCAGCTATCAAATTATTGCTCTACTCTCGTTAATAACTAAGCTGCTCCACATTATCAATTAGCTACCTTCACTTGATCATTTGAAACTTCCTGACTTCTAGATGCTAGGGCTCCTTAGCCCTTGGCCTCTGGACCTTCTTATGTTCTAATTATCCACTTTCTTCCAGGAGAATCAGGTTGATTCCTATGACTTTCAAATTAATCTCTATGCCAACAATTCTCAAATTTGTATCTCTGTCCGGGACTTCCCTGAGTTTCATGTGCCTACTTTACATTTCCACATGTCTATGATTCTGATATCTCAAAGTCACCATGTCTGATTTTGATCTTGTGCTCTTGCAATTATGCTGCTCCTCCAGGAGTCTTAATCTCTGCTAGGATTGTGTATTCCCTCTTCTTCCTGTCTGAGAAAAAAAATCTAATATTTTTCAAACCAAGTTAAAGAATATGATAGATGTGTTTCAGGAAAAATAAAAATAATCTAAAAGGAACACCTAAAACGCCTAATGTCTAAAAGGAAATTAGACAATACTTATAATGAATCAGATATCCATTTATCAATACTTAGCTGATGGAGCTGAACTTGTTCACAGTGCAAAATTTGCAGCCTTAAGATACTTATATCACAAAAGAAGAAAATAAACAGGAATGAGTTAAATAATTAAATTCATATAATAGAAAAAGGACAAAAGAAAAATCTTAAATAAATTAAGGATGAAAGAAATGGAAAGAAATGGAAAGGATGAAAGGATGGAAAATAATAAAGCAGAATTGATGTAAGAAATAAAACAAGTAGGATAATCAAAAAAACAAAAA